>NC_036252.1:9416587-9805645 GCF_002742605.1 Olea europaea var. sylvestris
AAAAATTAAAAAAATTCCCCCCCCCCCCCCCCCCCCACCAATTTATTTTTTTCATTAAAATGGAAGGTTACAAGAAAAGGAATGTCACTTTTTCATTATACCTCTCATCAAATCCGAATTTACTCTTATTTTCCCTCGAATATATTTCATGTCAAGTTAAGCTTAAGGAATCGCAAGGGCACAGAAGAAGAAAGGCTTTTTACACATCTGGTTCTATAATATCCAAGAATATTCAAGGTAGGTAAAGATGCAAGTGTTTGTTTCGTTTTCAAATTATGATTTTTCGATAAATGTTTGGATGAAATGGTACCTTCTGATATGGTGCTTTGGCACTACAACTATTTGAATGACCATTCTTTGGCTCTACGTGTTATAATAATGCTATAATAATTGGATTTTGTCGAAAATCCATCTATGTACGATGATATGAATCTATAGTTCGAAATTTCTAATTTAATAACGAAATGCACTGATGATATTTATTGAGTTTCAAACGCATGGGTTAATTCCTTGGTGGCATAGATGATGGTAAAGGATGATGCGACATGCCATGAAGAAAGCCAGTGACTTGAAATTTTAATTAATTCATAAAAAATTTACGTTTATTATTTTTTTTTTTTTGAGAATTCTATGGATGTCATATGTGGAACTCTTCTAAGAATATTTCTTTATGAATAAATTATGTGTGAAAGTAGACATATGTGATAGAAATAAATTTACAAATCACCGTTTACAAAAAAATATTAGCAATTTAAAGTTTCGTAGTCTCTTCAAAAATTTTAGATTCTACTTCGTATTTAAAAATTAATGACTCTTTCGTTACATGGCATTTTTACAAAAAGCCAGTGGCATTGGATAGCTTCATAAGCTATACTTGGAATCATGTCAATCTGATGTCGGTAGAATTTTATATGTCACTTAAGGTAAATTGCACTGGCTAGTGTTGCTGTTTTCCAACTTCTACCTTAACTTCAAAAATTCATAACTCGATCGTTACTTGGAATTTCTGGATGAAACCTATTGGATTTGATAGTCTCATGGATTAGCTGCTGAATAAAAAAAAATTTTATGTTTGTGAAATTTTGTACGTCATTTTAAGTGAACTGCATCAGTTTACCTTTTAACCAGATTGCTGCTGGATTTTGAAAAATATTTTAATACCTCATATGATACCGATGGAAGCTAATTTTTTACTATGTCATATTATAAGGACTTTCTACTTTAAATTAAAATTTGATGAAATTTCGAGGTCGATAGCTATACAAAAGAATTTATTTTGACAATTACTGATTGAGATAAAAACTAAAACATCAACATTACTGTTTATGTTTTGGGGAAAAAAAATCATGTTAATAGTTGTTACATACGTGGAACCCATTCTAAAAATATTTTTTGAAATTTTTTTCTTTTAGTATTCAATTATTTTTTTTAAAAAAATCTTAAATTAAATTCTAAAATTTAATCTTTATACATTGTACTATATATATAGTTAATTAATTTATGGCTAAAGTATAGTTAATCTAGTGACGTTTCGATCCATGTGGGCTGGGGCGTTACATACTTAGTTTGGTGTTTGATTTGTGGACTTTTAATGTTATTCAATTGCAATACTTAAGCATGTAAGGATTGAAAGACATAAATGTAGTATATGAAGTTTGGGAGGATTGTGCTAGTGTAGGAGAATTGTGGACCATAGATTAAATTCAATTCAATTCAATTCAACAGTTAGATTTAGTTTTGTGATCAATTTTTCTATACTAGAATTGTCTATTTATCATTGTATAATGTTTGAATTTCGAATTCAAATGTCTTGATCTTTTAATTTTAAGTTTTGCCGCTTGGTTTCATTTAGAGGTTGCAAACAAGAGAGAAGAAAGAGTAACTAAGGTATGAGACTTATTCTCCATCAAGAATTCTTGACTATCTCCTATTTTTTTTTGGGTTATCCATTGTCATTCCCTTGGACAATGATGATGCTTTGATCCCCTGTGACTAAAATCTGATCTTAACATCGTAGAACATATCAATAGTGAATTTGAAGAAGATTTGAGTTGATTTTGTGTACTTTGAGAGTTTGTTTTCATATTGTATTTGTAACCATCATTGTTACACTACAACACAACTCTATATAACTATAATTTCATGAAAATAGATATAAGTTTTAAGTTTTGCATCTCATGTTGTCGTACTAGAAGGTTGGGATAGAAAGTAGAAACAAACGTTTACTACTCCTAAAACGAAAAAAATGAAAGTTCTTCTCATGGTGGAAAAGTTGTAGTTGTAGACAAATGTAGTCTTAGCTTGATAGGTGAGGAGGATAGTGGAAATTTCTTCAATTTGCACAGCTTTGCTACTGTGGTCTGCGAGCTACTGTATTATTGAGAAAAAATTGCTTAGAATGTAAAAAAATTGTGTCTTTTCTTTCAACAGTCAATCAACCATTTATTTGATTGTAAAAAAAATCAAGAAGTTAAATATCTTAATATTATTGCATTAACTATGCATTACTTGAGCATTTTTGTTAACAGTACTAATGAAGAAAAAGAAAAAACTGTAAATGCACTTTATGTTTAGTTATAAATGCGTATAGTTATAAACTAGGGAAAAAATGTTGTAAATGCTCATCCCTAAGCAGATATGAGAGTAGTTAGATGCTCCTTGTCCAGGGAATGGGTACTTAAATGGAAATTATCCTTTCCTGTTGGTATGTTTTCTAGTTACATTTTTCAAATGATTAAAGAGTTTATTTTCTTGATTTCCCTTTTCGCTGATTACTTTGTTCAAGTAAGATGCAATGACAATTTTTTCTTGAAACATTGTGTAATGGCCATACAAGGCAAGGTATACTTTTTTCTTTTTTTACCCTTCTTGGTGTTTATTTCTATAATGCAATCCAGCCATTCTAAGAAGCTTCCTTGGAGAGTAGCATATAGCCACCCATACTACATCGTGGGAAAAAATCGATAACTGATGAACCTTCCCAGAGGCATGTGATTAAATAAGAGAAACTTTATCAAGCATTATTTGACATGGGTCTACATATATCACTATGTATTATACCAGTAATCATGCAGATGTTTCTCCCTTTCAAGTAAAGTGAGATTTGGTCATTGTGCCTAACAGACATAATTTGTACATGTCAAATAATTCAAAAATCAATTGACTCCACATATACATCTCTGTATAATTTTAGAATTGCATTTCTTCTATATCATCAAGTCTGTAATGCCAAATTTAGTTATTATTCAGATTATCGCTTTTATGCCTCTTAACTTCTATACTCATTATAGAGTGCTTTGGTAAAGAATATAAATTTAATTTTGTAGGTTACCATAACCATTAAGATCTTAATCAAGATAAGCATGAATAACAATTGTCCTTAACATTAAAATAGTTCATGTCTGAACATGAAATCCAGTTTAATGTTCCAGTTATGGTGGATACAAAACAATATTTCTCTAATTCCAATACTAAGTCAAAAGGCAATGGTAAGAAGTATGCTCCTATAGACAATGTAGCAACCTTAACTCATTTTCACTGTGTATGTCAACTTCTCCCTTTTGCAGTGGTTTACTTCTATTTAGTTTCTCTGTATTTGTATAAATATGATAGCCACTTCTGTTATCAGATACCTAAGAAACTCATTAAGTAGACATAAATCTTGCAATATTTCTTCCAATGACCTTTCATTTTATAATGAAAACAATGGTCATTAGATGCTTTGACCATATTAGCCATACTGGATGCGTTTCCAAAGCCCCTTTTTATTTTCTCTTAATATCCTTAGAGAAATCAATGACTTGTCCACTATTAACTTTGACTCACTCAATTGTCTTAAGCATGTTTAGCAGCTCAATGAGTGTGCGTTCGAGCTTATTCATATCATAATTCATAATTAGTATGAATAACTTTCTGACAAAAATTGCAGAACTAAGTCAATACTTAGTTCCTGGTTTATGATTGAACTTAATCTTCTCAATGCCAATTATCTTCAGTACATAGCATTGACTGAAGATTCCTCTATCACTTTGCGTTGGTATAGTTGCTTGGAAGTCTCATATCCTTCCACACATGATTATTATCATACAACTCTTTGAAATGAAAAATCATGCGTTAGTATCTATTCTCTCAAGTTGCTTTTGTCACTCAAGTGATGTAACGTAAACATCACACATGTTGCAGTAATATTATCATCACCGTACTATTATAGCATCAACCTCTTCCTTAATTGATTCATCACTTGGTGTCTCTAGAAAGAGCTACTTAAAGACAATCAACTTTCACATGCCTGAAAACAAATCTCAAATTACGGTGCCAATCAAGAATATTTCATTTAGTATGCCTCTCAAATACATATGGTCACTCAATATTCACTATAAGTAACGAAAAGAAAATGAATAATGTATAAAAAGCATCAATTAATTTAATATGGACTTTTTATTAAAAAAAATTATGCTCCCATAATTTAACTCAAATTTATGACCCTCTCAAATAAATTTGTGGAATCCATAATTGACTCCCAGTGGGCTAGAATCCCATTTGTTATATTAAGAACTTAAGTGTACTCAACAAGCCTTAATAAAACATATGAGTAGATACTATTATCAATTGTATCTTCATAGAACTCCCAAATCATTAAGCTGACAACTTACTGTCTTTAAACATCTTATGTGTTAGCTTAATATACCTCTAAAATTTATCTCATTGAGTGTACTCAACAAAAGATAAACTTTAGTTAAGTTGAACTCATCATTCAGAAATATCTTATTTTTTACAATGTCAAACATATCTATAATAGACCGGCCTTGAGTGTACTCAACAAGCTGAGATCGATTGAGGATGCTAGTTTTTCACTACAATGATGGAAGATGAATATAAAATGTGACTTGATATTTTATTGAGGGATTTTGCATTCAAAAGTCTCATCGTAATAATCATATATATTTTATTATACATCTATCATGCAAATAAATATATATATAATATAATTTAATAGCATGGATGATTATGGACTTTCACTATCTAGTCTTTCGAGCCATAAGAAAGACTAATTGGTCAACTCTTAGGGAGTATAGCATTGACTCAGTATCAATGCACAATCTCCATGGTTTTTTCCATTTCTTGCATCTTCAACTACTCTAGCTACAACTTGTATCCTATACTAATTGGTACACAAGCTTAAATAAAATTGAATTCGCAGGTTTAGAATGATTAAGAGCTCACAGGCCCATATGGATAACAACAATAATAGGCCCGCAGGCCCAAAATAATTAAGAGCTTACGGGCTCATAGAACAACAAGAATAAAATTAATCATCCAATACATCCACATGGTTAAGTCGATAATCATCCATTAATAATACATTCGTCACATAAATGCATTTCCTATATAATATCTAATGTTATATTCAAATATGTTTCAAGTTTCTTGCAATTAATTTCGTCTAAACTATTTTGGAAAACTAGATTGGAATAATTAAATAATTATTAATCAAATTAATTAATAAATTCAATCAATGGACATATTTAATTAAAATCAAAATTTTATTATATAGAAAATTAGAATCCAACTCTAATTCCACAGTTATAGGTGGGACTATTTAATTAAAATCAAATTTCAATCAAATATAAAATTAGAGTCCAACTCTAATTTAAAAACTTAAGGGGTTTGAATTTAATTAAAATCAAATTTTAATTAAATAGCAAAATTAGAGTCCAACTCTAATTCCAAGATTTTAGGGTGAACTTATTTAATTAAAATCAAATTTTAATAAACAACAAATTAGCTTCCAACTCTAATTTTCAGAAAAATTTTAGGGCAAGATATTTAATTAAAATCAGATTTTAATTAAATGTCAATTTAGGATCCAATTCTAACTACTAAAATATATTCGGGTGAATAATTAATTAAAATCAAAATTTTAATTAAGTATTAGATTATAGTCCAATTCTAATTTAAATTGAATAAATATTTTAATCTAAGGTAAAAGTCAATTTAGGGTCAAAGATTAATATTTAACTTAAAATCTATTTTTAACGAAAATATAAAAATCATCAACTTTAAATATAATTTTAAGTGGGTCAAAATTAATAATATAGGTCAAAACCCGGTGTAAATAAAATTTTAATTCATTTTCAAAATTGCATTCAAAACCCTTTTGAACAATTGCAATTTGACTCCAAGTTTCAAATTAATGACAAGGTCTTGAAAATATAAAACTGTACAAAAGCGTCTTTATTAAAAATTGCAAAACGACCCTTTTTACATAGCCCCTGTTTGAGCCCTATTACATTAAATTCTATTACATTTCATTTTTCTCTCTCCTATTTTCAACCACACAATCTTCCATAAAATAATATTACACATAAATCGAAAGTTTTTCATTCTTTTTCAACCACTCATTTTTAAAAAAAAAACACTATTCCAACCATTAATTTTTCCACATAATGGGGGTCAAACAGGGACATAATTGCAACAAGGGGCCCATAATTGCATTAATTGCAATTGAGGCCCTCACTCCAACCTCCCACCAGAAATCTGAAACCCTAAACTTTTATTTTTTTCTTACTTTCTCTTGGTGGCATCGGCTAAAAGACAAAAGTGGTGCGCTACGAATGCTGGCAGCAGCAGTGCACCGAATGCTGGGTCAGTCAGCGTTGCTAGAAAGGGATGATGCATCGCAGGCCATTTCAATTATTTCAGTGCCCCGCGCTACCTTGCTTGGGGTAGCGGCCAACGTAGCTGGCCGACAGCACCGGCTAGTCCTTCTTGCCTTTTTTTTATTTTTTGATATTCCAATCAAAAAATTATAAATTTCTAATTGCTAGAAACAAGAAATCAACAATTAACTTTTGATTGTTCACATAGTTAAGATAATTTCTAACAAACACAAAGTAGGCATGATACCACTGTTGAAAATTTACTTAAACATGTACAGCGAAAAATAAAATAGATTTCAGTTCCCACCAAGGATCTCTTTGTATTTCGATAGAAATTTTGATAGAAAATGTACCTTTGAAGAGATTTGCAAACTTTTTGCTTTTCCTTTTGTTCCAGCAACATCGATCTGTCATATGCAACCGTCCAATTATCTAGCCTTCAATGGTAATCCACACAGAGAAATAGATTGTCAGAATTAAGGTT
The DNA here is from genome assembly GCF_002742605.1 of Olea europaea var. sylvestris. Lineage (NCBI taxonomy): Eukaryota > Viridiplantae > Streptophyta > Magnoliopsida > Lamiales > Oleaceae > Olea > Olea europaea. Next base: position 9,423,731 of record NC_036252.1, read on the forward strand.
TTTCTTCTGCTAGCAAGAATAATAAAAAATCTCTATAGATCCAAAACCTAGCAACATATTTATACAAACTCAAACGGGCTTGGCCTATCTCCTAACCTGGTCCAAGATTTAATTAATTAATTAATCTCATTAATTAATTTATCAAACGCTTGTTAAATTAATTAATTGGTAAAAAACAATCTTCTAGTTCTCATTTTGTGTGTATCCCATCAGGATCCTAATCACAATGCCTAGCTACGTGAATTATTATTTTGATATAATCAAAATTGATATATTAAAACTCCCTTTTAATTTATCACCTACTCTCGTTCACCGTCCCGAATTGGCATCTAGCAATGTGTCAAGGTAATATATGTGACGAAAAATATCACGTGGTATGACAAAACCAAACTTGTTCGTTCACCGTGAAATTATAATCCATATAGAGCATAACCTCTTACTGTATAAGAGTGACAAATCCTCTATTGTTCATTCACAACCTTCATATAATTCTTGTCATTTTCGAACGATGTCATATTAGTGGCCCTTGGCAGAACAATATCCAACATCGACTAAGTATGACTGTCCTCACATAAGGCACCATGATGACCTAAGTTCCACTATTGAACGTTAAATATTAACCATTGACACTCAGATAGTTATCCATGTGGAATCTCTCAGAGGGTCTCTAATATTTTGTTCTACAACAAAATATTCACGTGTTCATTTAAGTGTCAACACAATTTAGCTTATGAGATTAGATACCTACTTCACAAGTAAGAAAATACCATACGTGATGGTCTATTTGTAATAATGATATTTGTATCTCGTTATTATTTATGACCACAAACGATTTAAAATTCAATAATATGTAATTTGTATCTCACAATCACCTCTTGTGTACAAATTACCAATATTTGAATATACTCTATTATTTAATTTAATTGAATATTAATTAAATAATAGATATGCTATAAAATTGCATCAATTATATATTAAAAGCATTTATGTCTAAGGTTAATTGGACTTAGGGCATAACACTTACAAGTGGTTGGATCAAACAATATTTAACCTTATTACTATGTTACGAGAAAAAGCAGAGGCAGTAAATAATTTAAAAAACAGTAATAGTAAAACATTTTTGTGAAAAACATTTAAGTGCAAGAATTTTTTGGAGTGAAGACAAGATAACAGAGTTCCAACTTACACTAATTCTATGAATGCAAAAATAGAGTACATGGGAAAAAAACAATATAAAAGCCATAAGCTTAACTTGAGATTAATTTAAGTTGTTTGTAAAAATGAAAATCTTTTTTTCATTTTAAGTAAATCTCTTACCGTAGTGGAACTTGAAAATTTTGCAAATTGCTCTCCTATTACATAAAAACATTTGTCGTTTGTTCCTTCAGAATAAGTTTACCATTACTAAATGCATATGTTAGTCATATTGAGATAGAGATTGACAGTGTTAATCAATCGAAGTAATTCAGATGGAAAAAATTAAGGGAATGCTTGGTAATATTATTCAGTGTTTCATTGTGGAACGCACCTTTCTATCTGTTTAATTATTTTTCTCTGGGCAACATTTCAATGTTGAATAGCTTTGACAAAACATATAATTATTTTTACAAGAAATCATTGTGTAAGTCATGAAACACTTTTCGGATTAACCAAGCTGGAAGTTCTTGATTTTGGAAGTAATTGGCTTAGTGATAACGTTATTCTATCGGTGCTAAGTGATTCTCCTTTCCACAAGCGTGACATATTGTTTTTAGGTCAGAGGACTTTTTAATATCTTTACTTGTGTTTTTCGACAGATCGGAATCATTTTATCAATTTAAAGGAGCTCGATCTAAGTTATAATGAATTTTGAAGCTTAGTACCACTTATGGTTTATCATCTCGTTTTGTTCTTTATACTCATTCATTTTTAGTTTCCTATTCTTTCATTACTTCACTTGTGCCTTATTATGTATGAACAAAAGCATTCATGGTATTTTGCTTCCAGGCCCTCCCTTTTCAGTAAATAGTAGTTTGTTGTTTATTAGATATTATATTGTAGCTTATTGTGGATTTGGTTGTACAAACAGGTCTAAAATATTTGAAGGTCCTTAATTTACAATCAAATCACTTCAATAATAGCATTTTCTCATCGTTGGACAGATATCATCACTCAAGTCTCTAGATCTCTCTTACAATGAAGTAAAAGGAATCATCCAAATAAATAATGGTTAATTCTGTAGTTTAGAGCTCCTTTTTTTTTTTTTTTTCTATTTGTAGCCAAACAAAACTAAGTTCTCAATCATTATTTTCATATTTTGCTTTTACATGTTTATTTCTTTAACTCCATCTAGATTTACATGCTGTGAGTAATTTGGAGGAGTTTGATCTAAATGGTAATGAGGTTGACAACTTGGAAACTCTAACAAGTACTCAGCTAGATTTTTCAAGTTTATATTTTTTGAATATTGAACGTCAATACGCTTATACTTGAATATTACCCTAGAGAGTTCTATGTTTTAGGCATTAAAAGTCTGCTTGGCCTCCATGTGCTAAAATTAGATTCCTTATATGTCTCAAGCATTAGCAAAACATGACGCAATCTTTGAGGGCATTCTCTTATCTCAAGCACTTCTATTTTTTATACAATTGTGTAAATGGAAGTATTGGATCTTATGGTAAGCCAAAAGAGCTATAATTCCTAGTCACATGAATTATAATACTAATTACAATATGAACTCTTATTCTTATGCACATTCCATTGCTTACATGTATAAGAGTTGAGACATTTAAGACGGTTGGTGGGATTGTTCTTGGATAATTCTACTGCCGATTGGAACTTTCTACAAAGTATTGGAGCACTAACTTCGCTGAATATTTTATCTTTGTCAAGATGCGGACTCAATGGCACCCTTCCAGTTCATGGTAAACGTCAGCGGCTTGTTTGGTGAACAATGTTTTTCATGACTTGGCATGCTGATTAACGAATTGTTCTTCAATTATTTTTCTAAATTGAAAGTAAGTTCATAGACGAAAAAATTTGTTTTCTTTTATAAGCAAAGCCTTTATATTCCCCATTTCATTGATGGTTTGAAGTAGTAATTGTATTCATTTGATTTGCAAGGTTATGTAAACTTAAAAACCTCCAAGAGTTAGATCTTAGTTTGAATAAGTACAAAGGAATACTTCCTTCATGCATTGCAAACATGACATCTCTTAGATTGGTTGAAATCTCAGACAATACATTCACTAGAAATATCGCCTCACCTCCACTTTCAAAACTCACGTCGCTTGAATATGTCTCCCTTTCAAATAATAACTTTCAAGTTCCAATTTCTTTAAGGGCATTCTTTAATCATTCTTGAAGTTTTTATTTTTGAAAAATAATGAAATAATAAATGACAATGAGTTGGGAAATTAGGTTCCCAATTTTGACTAGAGGTTTATAGTATGTCGAATTCAAGAGGTCGTCCATCATTACCCAACTTCCTTTACTATCAATCCAATTCAAGATTTCTTTATCTCTCAAATAATAGCATACGACCGAATTTTCCAACTTGGTTGTTGGAGAACAATACAAGACTTGTGGGACTATACCTGAGGGATAATGCTTTTACAGGACCTCCCTAGTTGCCAACAAGCACCAATCCCAACATGGAGACTTTTGATGTATCTAATAACAAGTTTAGTGGACATGTTCTAGTTAATATAACTTCGATTTTCCAAAACTTGGTTACGTTAAACATATCAACAAATATGTTTGATGGTTGTGTATAGTCCAGTTTCGATGACTTAAAATCTATAGGATATATAGACTTTCCAGCAATAACTTGTCAAGCACAATACCGCAGGAATTAGTAATGGGATGCTTTTCTCTATATTTTCTCAAATTATCGGATAATAAATTGCAAGGACAAATATTTCCAGAACTTATCAACCTACAAGACTTGAGATATTTATATCTAGACAGCAATGAGTTCTCAGGCACCATTTTGAAGAGTTGTCTACCATCCGTCTTTGGGCATTAGACGTTAGTAACAACCGTTTGTTAGGCAGAATTCCTACATCAATGGATAATATGACAACATTAGGCAAAATTTCTCAGTCTAACAACCAGCCTGAGGGTCCAATCCCGGAGGAAATGTACAATCTCCATTATTTTTGCCTCTTAGATTTGTCTAAGAACAATTTATGTTGTTCAGTCCCATCTTGCTTCACTTCATCATGGATATGTTATATCTATCTAAACAATAACCAATTGGAAGGCGAACTCTCATATGCATTTTATAATAGATTTTCTTTGACGTCATTGTATCTTTGATTGAATAAGTTCATAAGAAATGTCCCTCAATGGATTAGAAATCTATGAAGCCCGAGCATTATTCACGTCTTTAAGTAAAACACTCACGTCTTACTTGGATAAGGTTGAGGTAGAAATGGCCTATCACATGAATTTCCAAGGAGGTCGATATTTCAATTTAATTGTCATGCCAATTACAGCGACATTCATGACAAAGAGAAGTTATTATAAATACAAAGGTAGCATTCTCAATTACACATCAGGAATTGATCTCTCTTCTAATAAATTACATGGTGAAATTCCAGATGACCTTGGAAATTTAAGTTAGATATGCTTACTCAACTTGTCACACAATTATCTTATTAAAACAATTTGAGAAACATTCTCCGACCTACGTCGGATCGATAGCTTAGATCTCTCCTATAACAACTTAGGGGGGAGGACCTCACCGGTCTAATCAAGTTAAACACTTTGGACGTCTTCAGTGTGGCACATAACAATTTAACAGGTATGGGACCAGAGAAATTTCAATTTGGGACTTTCGATGAATGTAGTTATCAGGGAAATCCTTATCTTTCTGGCCGTCCATTACCTGGCACCGTACCAGTACCACATCAAAATCGGTCTTATCATCTGCCGATGATTAAAGTGAGGAGCACGATTTCATGGACATGGAGTTCTTCTACATAAACTTCATTATATCTTATTTATTTGTAGTGATTTGAATTGCTACAGTTCTATCCATAAATCCTCATTGGAGAAAAGCATGGTTTCATTTTATCAAGGTTTATATAATCCATTTTTGAGGCCATGCATTTTGAACAATATGCCCATTTTTGAAATCAAGGTATCAGCTTTAATTTTGTATGAAGATCATCATACACTATACTAACATTTATAACTAATATATATTTAAAGTCTATCCAATCAATTTTGTCATTATTCCTTCTAGATTTGATATTTCAAAAGCAACGAAGCAGTGAAGTCAAATATAACAACATGGTAGGAAGCCAAAAAGGCCATGTGTGCATATTCAATCATAAAAGTACGAAATAATTTTCAATTTCGTATTTGTATTAATACATGAGAATGTGATTTGTTTCCCAGCTAAATGTTTTTGTATGAGAATAATAATGAGCAACATGGCATTTGATTTCTAAAAGATTTATATTAAAGCTTCTTCATTTATTCTTTTTTCCTTAGTCTATATATAGAATTTGTGCATTAACTTTAAGTCACATTTTTGTCGAAGAGAGAGTGTACAACTTATTATTTAGTTTTTTGTTCTTGTTATCCAAAGTGATTGTACCTTGGAGGGATCATTTTTGGACTTTTCATTTCTGGATGCAAACTTTCTTCAAAGCGTTGGAGAAATAAAAAAAGAAAAGTGTGATACATCAAGTGGTAGTGCTTTTCACACACACACATATATATAATCATACTCGAAGCATGTGTATATATCTCTCTCAAAAGAGGTAGTGTCTAGATTCATTAAGAAAAAACTGTAAGAAAATAATTGCTCACGTTACTAGTAGGAAAATTGCAGCAGCGGTCCCAAACCTTTCAATTTTTGCAGACTGTACCCTAACCTTCAATTTGTGCCAAACATAGGTCCCTAACCTTTCAGAAATATGCGGTTCAGGTCCAAATGAATGAAAATCGTCCACTTGGCCGGAGTAAAAATTTGATCAATTTTGACCAAATTAAAAAGGGTAAAAAGGTACTTTACACTTTTTTTCATTAAAATAAGTTATTTAATTAAATTTAAAAACAAAAAATAGATATGTAACTAAATAATATATAAAACCCCCAACCCCACCAACCACATCCCACCCTTATTCCTACCCTTACCAAAATAGAATACTGCTCCTACCCAAAACTAGAATATCCCATGCCACTCCCTAACCAAACATCACTGAAAATTAGTCATGGTAACCACTGCCATCCGCCAACAAGTCGCCTCACCACCACCACCACCATCACCACACAAACCTCAAACAAACAACACATAATATTGACCAATTTCAAAATCGAAACCTCAAACAAAATTAAACATGAAAATTAGTCAAATGGTTGAAAAATGAAAACCCATAGATTAAAACCCATCAATTGAATTATTGTTGATAGAGATTGATGCAAATGGGTGCTGGAGCCAAACAATCAATAGTTTTATAAAGTGATTAAACCCTTCAATTTAAAGAATCCATAGAAATTGATTAAAACCCATAGATTAAACCTATCAATCTTTACCGTAAAATATTTCAATGGCAGCTTTAATTTGTGTTTTGAGTCGGGCGATGAGAAAGTGTTGGAAGAGAAAATAGTAGAGGAAAGAGTTGGGCGGCGTGAAGTTTATTGAGTTTGACGACAAGAAGTTTTTTGAGTCGGGCAAAAAGTCTCAATGGCAGCTTTATATTTGGCGGTGGAGAAGATGACCCCAAGATTTGGATTCGATTCTGATTTTTCATTTGGGTTCCATTTAGCAGTAGAGAACATGGTGGAAGAGGGGGGTGGTGGTGGTGGTGGCGACGGCGGCAACGATGGGTGAGGGTGGAGGAGGGAGATGTACAGTAGCAGTACTTTAGTTTTGGGTTAGGGTAGGGATGAGGATGGATAATTTCTTTTTTCATTAATTTATTCTTCAATTTTTAAATTGTTTTTATGTGAAAAAATGCAAAGTTACCATCTTACCCGTTTTAATTTAGTCAAATTTTGACTTTCTTGGTCAATTAACGGTCAAGTGGACGGTTTCTGTCCATTTGGACCCCGACTGCATATTTCTGAAAGGTTAGGGACCTATGCTAACACAAATTGAAGGTTAGGATAAAGTTTACGAAAATTGAAAAGGTTAGGAACCACTGCTGGTCAATTTTCCAAAAATAATATGTAAGGACAAATTAAAATGAATTGAAGTGTCAATTTGTATTGGAAGGAAAGCTAACTTCATTAATAAAAGTTTTACAATCAACCCCAATTTTCCTAATCTTTGTTTGCCTCATTAGTGATTAATTTAATAGGGTGTTGTCAACTTAATAAAGTCAAGGAGCTGGATTGGAGTAGAAATTAGTATGTAGAATTACTTCCATCATGTCTAGAGAGCATGACATCTCTTCGGGTTGATCGAGGTCTAAAGGAATAAGTTTTGTGGAGATATTGATGTGTTTTGAAACTCACCCCACTTAAATATTTCCATTTCAAGTAAAATTCACGTGCCCATTTCCTTTGAGGCTTTATTTCATATTTGCCAAGAAAATGAAGTAATAGCAAGTATTTTGTTATGAAAATGGGTCCCTAACTTCCAACAAGAGGTTTTCAATTGGTTAAATTGCTATCTAACTCTACCTCACCTTTTGAGAATTCTTGATCCCTCACGTAACAACTTGGGGAGAAATAAGCCAACTTGGTTGTTAAAAAACAACACTAGACTCAAAGGAGCCTACTTTAGAGATAATATTTTTATAGGATCTCTCAAGTTGCCAGCAAGTACAGATCTCAATATGGAGACTTTTGATATTTCTAATAATAAATTTATAGGACATATTCCAACTAATGTAAGTGTAATATTTCCAAATTTAATTCCAATAAACATGTCCAAAATGTGCTTAATGGTTGTGTAAATGTTATGTCATAGGTCCAATCGATTTCGTACGTAAACACTTTTAATATGATTAATGCATTTGATTTAAGAAACACGTATCATTTAATTGAATTATTATTCTGATAAATTAAATTAATAGAGTCCATAGATTTAAATTTTGATAATATGTTAATCAATGAGCTATGACTTTAAGAAACAAATTATATATGACTAAATTTTAAATTATCCATAGTAATAAGTAATAACAAAAAATGAATATCGATATTATGGATAAACAACATGTATGGCATTTCTCACTTATGAAGTGAGTAGCTAATATTTAAATGGATGCGTAAATATTTTATAAAGAGACCTACAACACAGATTTCACATGGATAATTATCTGAGAGTTAGTTATTAGTCTCTAACATTCGATAATGAAATTGGTCCTTGGACTTGATATCATTATAGTGCCTCATATGAAGACAGACATATTTTGGTGGTATCTAATGATACAACTCATCCCGAATCACCATAATAGATCCATAATGCAACCTGCACTGATGATAGATGCTAACTAGATGTTAGATCTACTACCAAGATTGATTATGAGTTACTACTAATTATGATCCAAAATAAGATACTTATGAAAAAGAAATAATGCAATGGCCAAAAATAATTATTTCGTGCTTTATTAAAATGACTCATATTTCTCAAAATCATTAGGCTTCTAAAGCTATCAAGAACCAACTACTGCCGATAAGAAAATCATGGAAAAATATATAATAGATAGCTTAGTGAGTGGAAATTTTTGAAAATATTTATACTTTCTCATTATACATATTTATCAAAAATCGAGTCATGTCATTTAATAATTGGCAAGATAACATCAAATTGGAATAGCTAAAAAATGAGACATTCTCATAATTTTGTGATCTCATCCCATCACATGTAATCCACCAAAAATATACTCTCTTATTGAAATTTGTAATTTGGCCCTCGAGCTAAGCACTTTCGTCATGGGCCTTTGACCTCCTCCTTGAACAAAAACGGATCTCAAAGATCAATTCTAGAACATGACCAAGGCCACTCTATAAACTATATGTACATAGTCGAGACCAATGTTCGGTCAAGACACTCTCTGTAGGATATAACATGGTCAAGGCCCTTCTGTGAACTAAAAGAAGTATATAACCATGGGTACTTTTCTAGTCAATCCCAATATCACATGTATCACATTCCAATTCACAATTAATCCATATAAATCACAGTGAAAGAACATTTCCATATTAATAATGTAAATAAACAAATAATTCACATATTTGCACGTAATATAATAGTGCAAGTACTTTATCAATATTTGGAAATAAATAAGTTTTTACACTCAGTAGGTTGTAGATCGATCTTGACTTCAATCTTTTCATGACCTCCTCATGTTCAAATACCAAAGCACTTGTCCCAAGAAATCATATCTCTTCACCGAGGCACTTTAAGCATTTTTCCTACCACTAGAAATAGAAACAATATTTTAGTAATAAGAACTTGGAGCCTTATTTTCAATGTAATGTCATAATACCAATTAGGGTCACAAATAATATTTCTACCTTTGTGTAAGTTATTTCAACACCTATTTCCTAATATTTAATACTTAAATTTTGTTTTCATACTAAAAATCCAAGCAAATCAAAATATTATCAAAACCAGCACTCCAGACTATTGAAATGTGGCACCAAGTTTTGTTACTAACAGAAATAGCACTTTCTGGAAAGAATTTTAGAAGTAGCCTGTGTATAAATTGGTCCAAAAGAAAATGAGGTATATTGAGCAAAAATCTAACCTCAAATCCTTTTCCTACTCTAATATATCATAATCAAGAGTTTGGTATCATCTACACACAATAGATTTAAAGATTGAGATTCTAATTTACAAACCCATTTCATGTCTCTTGTATACTTCGTTGATAAATCTTTCCATATTCATATTTCTTTGTAGCGGTATTCTTAAATTACTCAATTACATCTTAGTAATTTTGATTCATGATAAACTTAAAAAATAAACAATATTTCATAAACTCTAAATGAAATAATTTAACAATCTTGTACTTACCTCCTTAAATTAAAGGTGAAATTGAAGAACCCTTCCTCAATAAGTGTTTAACCCTCGTTTACCATCTACAAACTGGCCTCTTCTTCTTCTTTTTTCTCTCTTTCTTTCTTTTTTTTTTTTTTTTTTTTTTTTTCTTACTTGATTTCTCTCTCTTCTTCTAGTTTCTTCCTTTGAAAAATGAATCCCTTTCCTTTCCTTTTAATAGATTAATACAATGTAATTGCAAATCAAATCCATTTGGCCCTTAGTAATAGAAAACTAAGTCCATTAATTCCTATTTTATTTTATCTCTAGCCCTTTTCACGTATTAGTAATTACGAATTAAGCCCCATGAAATTTTCAACTTAAGTCCTTATCTTGACCGACATTGATACATTGAATTTTTTTCTTTGACCTTGATTAAATAATTTGTTGACTGACTATAATGAGCGGGATGTAACATTGGATGCTGCTTTACCAAGAGTCACCAATATGACATCGTTTGGGTTAAAAATTATACGAATGTTGTGGATGATCAAAAGAGAATTCGATACTCTTAGATAGTAAGAGATTATATTTATGCTCCATTCAATTAGGTTGATATTGAAATAATTGTCCAAGGTAAGTATGTAAGTTTAAAAGAGTTTCGATTACCATGGGCTTAAGAGTTGAATGAATGATATGATTGATGGTCGAGATTCATAAACGTTCATATCTCACAATTGATTGAATCACATTGACAAATGGATTATAATCTCATGGTAAATGGACAAATTTGATTTTTTTTTATACCACGCGATATTTTTCATCACATGTAATGTCCTTACATATTGTGAAGCAATGATTGTGAATTAATTAATCTAGGAAAATTAATGATAAATTAAAAAGAAATTTAATTTTTCTTATTTTGATTATATCAAAATAATAATTCATGTCGTTCAATATTGTGATCGGAAACCTAATGAGTTCCATATAAGAGGGAGAACTAGAGAATGATATTATAAATTAAATCATTGAAAAGTGTTGGACATTTATAGAATTAATTATTTGGATTGTTTATTAACGGACTTCAGTTAATTGATTAGATTAATTAACTCGTAGACCGAGTTTAACTAATTAGATTAATTAAATATGTGGAAATTGCTCCACCCACCTTAATTGAAGTAAATAATTAAAAAATTCTAAGTTATCTTTTATTTCAATAAATACTGTATTTTTTTTGTAAAAAGAACACATTGAAGATTTCTAAATTAAAAGCATATTAAACTAGATAACATATTTTACTCCTACAAACACGCCTTTACATCTAATACATTTTGATTTCTATAATCACGGCTGTGCCAAATGATGTGAGTTGCCCAAATGTGTTCATTCCATTTATTACAAATATGTTTACAGATCCACGCATGTGATATAGTAACAGGGAAGACTGTATTATACATATTAGTTGAAAAATATTTGAAATCAGATATCATATAATCTTGTCAGGCTAAATGGATGTATAATAGCTACCACGTATTTGAAACATGCATATGGTATCAGTAATATGCAGGAGAATTTCCATGCTAAATCTGGAACATATTAGAAATTAAAACATATGTCAACACATTCTAGTATCAGGGATTCCAAACCATGTATTCAGATTTTGTATATTTCACAAGTTGTGTAGTACTTAGACTTGGAGACATATCGCAAGAACAATGTATGACCCTCAAACTCTAAAATCTATCACAAGATTTGCATAATGTTTCGAATAATTTTGAGGTAATCTTTTCTTTTTCTTTTGCTTTCTTCTATCGATTCAACGAAAGTTTGTGTATATAAAAAAAATCCCAAAATTTATTTCAATTGTACGGATGACATATAAATTAGATGAAAAACGTATCCCAAATCTGAGATATATGCTAAAAGATGAAGATTTTTGGTCTACATATGGCAATTTCTAGGATCCCATTGAGTGCAGCAATCACGGTGTGGTCAATCAACGGAAGCCTTTCTTCTTCTTTAACCAAGCCAGATTTTTGACGTGTTTTTCTTTTCTAGGAAAAGGTGTTAAATGGGAGGCGTGAAGGATGGAGTATTAAAATATTTTAGTTACAAGATAGTATTTTTAGTATTATTTATTTGATTTTCATTTTTTTGGGGTTTTGTCATTGGAAAACTGCAAATTTTAATATATTTCATAATCAAGATTGTTTTTTGGTACTTTAAACGTTACTTAGTAAAACCCGAATTTACGAATATTTTGGATTAAGTATTTGATTAGCTTAAGTTTAATGTGGGTAAACTGATAAACATCAATTAGTAATTACAAGAAAGAGTTTCTCTTATTTTTGTTTTCCTGTGCGGCTTACGATCGGAGGCTAGTCAGAGGCTAGACAATTAGAAAAATATGGTGTGAAAAGATAATGACTCACAAAATTCTCAAAGGGGTTTGAAGGACTTGCTAAACGTAAAATTCTAATCACGATTTATATCTATATAAAAAAAACAATCCTTGAAGTGAACTAAAATTATTTTTAAATTTCATTGTGCAATAAGTAAATTCCTAACTGGTTGTATAACATATAGTGACGGGTACTTGAAATCTTTAGTATCAACCTTGATTCTTTTGGCCTCTTAGATTTATCAACGAACAATTTATCTAGCTCAGTCTTGTCTTGCTTCAATACATCAAGCAGAAGTTTGGTCTATCTTAACAATAACCAATTGGAAGGTGCTCTTACTCATGGATTGTTTAACAATTCTTTTTGGTGACATTGGATCAAAGGCGGAGGTAGTGGGGGCAATGCTAGCTGTAGCCCAGCACTATCGCGCAGCCCATATAAATATTTAAGATGAAATTGTAGATTTTGGCCTACATATTAGCATTAGCTCAACTCTAGTTCAAATCTTAGCCCAAGTCCAATGCTAAATTATTCAAATTGTATTAAAGACACCATAATTACTAATTACTCTTTTCATGACATTCGTGAAATATGAATATTTTATTGTCAAATTAGATATTCTAATTAATGCATGTTTAACTAAAATTTAATTATAATTATTAAGTAAAATTTATTATAGATAATTTGTATTGATTAGATCTAAAAGGAAATTTACTTATTTTAATAGTTAAAGACACTACATATTTTTCTAAATTTAAAAGTAATTAATTTTTTTATTAATACGTATGTTTTCACTTATCGCTAATCGTATTTATTAAAAAAAATTACTTATTTTTACCATAAAATAAATATTATGATCAAAATAAATAACCTGCTATAGATTTGATATTTACAATAAAAAGAATAATTGTTAAAACTTGTTTATTTATAAAGTAATCTGTATTGACAATAAAAAGAATATTTGTTAAATCTTTCAGTTGTTTGAAATGACTGATTGTCAAAGTTACTAGAAAATTCCTCATTAAATAATTTTTTAAAATTTTCATTGGTAGACATGTATTTTTGCTTATTTCTATCATGATTCGGTTAGTTTATATTTTTTAAGGTAAGCGTTGATTTTTTATTTGGTAAAAAAGTAATTCAAAGATTTAGTGGAATATCTTAATATGAGACATCTAAACTTTTTTTTTCATTAAATATCGTATAATTTTTGTAGCGAATGTCACAAAAAATAGCCTCCAAAACTCGATTTCTTGTGGCGTAAGTTCATTCAAAAATTTTTAAGTTTTAGCCCATCCTAACATCATTTTTTGGCTCCACCCCTACATTGGATCTTAGAGAGAATAAATTCATAGGAAGTATCCCTCAATGGATTGGCAATCTATCAAGCTTAAGCATTATTCTACTCGGAGATAATCATTTTGAAGGCATAATTCCTTACCAGTTATACCAATTGAGGATTAGCATGATGGACCTATCTTATAATAGTCTTAGTGGTCAGATGCCACACTATTTGGGTAGCATAACACTAGAGGTAAATGAGATAAAGTCTCTAATGGTCTGGGAGATATCTTTTCTTCAATAGTCCTCATTTTCATCTCTCTCTAGAAAATCTAGACAATACTTAGCAAAATTGGGGGACAACTGTCAAGTGAAAATGGGAATGTTTTGGAATGAATCTTTCGACATTGTAGAAAGAAGCCGAGTACTTCCTTCCCTTATGAGTAAAGGAAAACCACAATAAAGTTTGGTTATGAAAAACAAAGAGGATTGAATACCTAATATAGAATAGGATGCCTCTTTTTAAAGATTAAAATTATTAAAAAAAAAAAAACCTCCTTAAAAAACATGGATTGAATTGAGTTTGAAAGGCTCCAAAAATTAGAAGAATTCAGATTCAAGGATGGGCAAATTACGGCAACATTACAACAAAGAAAATTTTGTATTCTTACATGGGAAGTATTCTCAACCACACATCAAGAATTGATCTCTCTTCTAATTATAAATTATATGGTGAAATTTTAGATGAACATTGAGAGTTAAGGGAAATTAGTGAACTGAACTTGTCCCACAACAATCTTAGTGGGACAATTCCATCAATATTCTCCAATCTATGTCAATTCAATAGTTTGGATATCTCCTATAACAACTTATGATGGACAATCCCCACTGGATTGATCAAGTTAAACTCCTTGGACAACTTCAATTGTGCGTATAACTATTGGAAACAAAAGACATCTCTCAATTTAAGTTTTTCATTCAAATATAATTGATAAATGTATCTAATGAGAGTCCTATGCGATGAGTTTTGAAATTGATGACACGTTACACTAATTCACAAGCTTCAACAAACCTAAAAGGTAGCTTATCTAGTATTATTTTCTTAGCACATGCAAATCTGTCCTCTTCCTTACTATGACCAATAGCTATAAGATTTCCCCCATTACAATCTTTTCGATTCTCAAAAGATATGATGTTTTGCTCCTTATCGTGCAATAAACCAGAATATTTCTTACAATTATTTGTGAAGTGGTTACCCAAAGTGCTTGTACCATACTTAGAGCCACAAGCATAATCTAGTTGAGCTATTCTTAGAGAGTTTTCATTTGGAACATCCCTTGGACCCAATAATGTAAAGAAATTCCACACACGTGAAGTTATTCTATTAGATTTTCATTTTCTAATGTTGATAGTGGATGTGGAGGAAGATTTGATAGCATATATGTGTCATACAATTGAGCTGCCGTGTCATTTTCTTCACATATATTGATATCTACAAACATATTCCATCAAAAAGTACTAATCAAACAAATAAACCTACAAAAGTATTAATGCACCATAACAAAGCAAGAATATTACCTCTATGTCCATTTTACTTAAGGCTTTTGCAAATAACAACAAAACACGTTAATTGCATTAGTATCACCATGCACACACAAAAGAAAAAAAAGAAAAAAAGAAAAAAAAGGATTATTAGTACCAGCATGAAATAAACTGAATTTAAAGATTATGTGATTTATAAATTCAATAGACATGTGGTTGGAAGCTCCAAACTATACAAACGGATAATAGTCACAATTCACAAACACTGATAATAACATTTATTATATTCGTTCACTTCCAATTACAATCTCATATCTATTCATAATGTGCTGCAAGTGCGCTATTTTACATTAAACCATTCACATGGTATTCATATTTACATCTTCCATATTCTTTATACATATTGCAGTCCAGAAGTCAAAGATAAAATACGAATCGCGTTTTTTGCAATGATAACATAAGGATATAAACACCAGACTTAAGGAACATTTTTTATTTTATTTTTTTACAAAATTTTTGGGATTCATTCATATCATCATCTTGCCAATGATTTTTAGTTTATCATCAAATAACTTTGCATTTGTACATAGTATTCCTGCAACTAACCATGGTAAAAAAAAAAAAAAAAATTATACATTTTAATCCAATCCCTCGTCTTCAGTAATGTATCGATTTAGTCTAACATCAATTAATTTCATTAGGCATTCTAACTATAATTAAAATGTAATCAATTTCATAATATTATAATGTTGCTAACCAATTAATATCAGTTAACATCTTTGGTAGATATTATTAATCAACTTTCTTAAAAAAATTAAGGGATACATTATAAAGAATGAGATAGCCAACTATACAGGAAAAAATTAATACCATATGCTTACACCATACAATTCCTTCAAGTTGGACAATTGAATAGCACTTTAAATTATAAGTTCGGCAAACCTTGTAATTGGGAATCTCATCCTTCAGTCCAAGCATTTAGCACAAAACTCACGTCAAAAAATTCAGACGAGAGATTGAGGCACGAGCGGAAGTGAGAGAAGATGAGAGGTGGAAGAGCGAGAGGCACAAAAGATAATTGAAAACTGAAAAGCTTGAAATTGATTTTTTAGGTTTTTACTATTTTTTAAATATTTTTTAATTTAGTGGATTGGGTTGGGTTGGGTTGAGTTAGTTTTAATGGATAACCCAAGACCTGAAGTGAACAATCTAAAATTGAATTTCTTAACCTGAACCCAACTCAATTGAACTAAAAAATCAACTCAAGGTTGATCAGTTTAACCAATTTGGATTAGTTTGTGTAGCGAATGAAAAAAAAAAATATATATATATAGTAAAGTTTTGGTCACAATAGTAAAGTTTTGCATATTTGTTCTTAAAAATGTGTACGGCATTGAAATCTCTTTTACACGACAAATTTTTATTTTGTTACATTATTCTTTTTGACGAAAGGTTTTATATTAATTGATACCTTAAATTTTAAAATTAGATACGCTTGTTATACCCAAATTCAATTCCATTATCTCGATTTCTTCTTACGTTTTTTCGATCCAATAGTTTATTAACTACCCCGCTTACTGTATTAACTTTTTTTTTTCTGTTGTTAACTATCAAAAAAATATTTATTTCAAAAGACATAACCCCCACTTACAATGTCTTACGGTAGCTTCCATTTTAAAATCATTTTCCCACCACCACTTCATTTGGAAATAGAAATAATAACCGTCCCTTTTCATTTTAAAGGCCATAAGTTAAATTCGATAACTCAAATTTAAACTTTTTAGCCACATTTTCTCTCCCAATTTATTCGGCCCTTCTCCATAGATTAAAGAACCTTTAAATCTGAAATTTTTTGGAGAGAACACTAAAAGTACGTAATGTAAGAATCATTTATTTTCGTTTTGCATTTAACGTGTTATTGTGTTACTCATTACACTCATGACCAAAGTTTTTCTTTGTGTTGTGTTACTCATGAAGGAAGCACCAAACGGTGCTTCAAACAAGAGAAAGAAATTGACGGTGATACAAACGATCAAAGCTTGCATTTCTAAAAATAGATATATATCTTTGTCATTTATTTCAGTGCCTTCCTACTGAGTATTATTTGTGGTACTCATCCCTATTAAAATTTTACAAGTTGATTCGAAGCATGGTCGTGGTTTGGCATAGTAGCAAGTGCTCGATGATTTAAAAAGCTATCAACTTTCTAGTAAAATTTCCAATTTGTGTAAATGTGTTTTGAATACTTAGATAACACTTTTAATGAAATTTCAGATTCGGTCCTTCTACTCAAAGTATCTTAACTTGGACTACAGTACATGTTTTAGAATGAAATCATGTAGTTTGAAAGGTTTACGAGTCTTCTAATAGTGGCCTTTGGAATTACCCAAAAATATTACCTAGAGAAAAAGTTATGCCTGTTTTATTAAATTGCGTCGGGTCAGATTCGAATTATATGTACAGCATAGTCAAACAATAGTTTCAGGCTTCGAACAGTATCGTCAAGACCCCAAATTTTTATATATTGTACGAATATGAATGTTTTAGTATCTTCTGAAATTTCAAAATGTTTAGTCGTTGTTTACTAGACCAAACATATTTTTTCTTTCCACTGCTACGAAATTGGTAATCGCTGAAATTTTTCCAAATGTTTTCCAAAAATCAAATTTTACCATAAGTGTCTAAGCTTACATGGACAAATGTCTCTCATAACTTTTCATATATTTCAAACTCCAATTTTTTTCTCATTTAATTTTTTTTTTTTTTTTTTTTTTAAGTTAACATCAAAGGTGTCAAACCAAAGAAAGATTGATTTTATTTTATAGCGCTTTGGGGTGTTACATTTGTGCCCATTACCCTAACCATTATGTCCATTTATATATCATGGGGATCTTTCAGCAATCTGCCTTTGTCGAAAAGCTAAATTCCTCATTGACTTGAATGCATCTTGTTAGTCTTATTGAGTACATAATAGTGTATCATGTTTTAATCACATAATATCCTAAATGTCTTCGGTAATTGCTTAAAAAATGAAAAGGAATGTGTTATTATTTAGGCAAAATTTTCATCAACTGGGAGATATTTTTACAAAGGCAATGGGATCCGAGTTGATTATATTTGTAACAAGTTGGGCATGATTAATATCTATGCTCCAATTTGAGGAGGAGTGTTATGGGCCTAATTATAGGGTAATTATAGAGATTCCTAGTTTATATAGTTTCCTAATATAGATCTCTACCATGTGTGTGTGTGTGTGTACATGTATATATGTGTGGGTGTGTGTGTGTGTATCGTCTACTTTCTATGTATTAGGGGAAATCTATTTTTCTTCCATAAAATCTTACAGTTATATAATAAGGACCTTCCTACTTTACATTAAAATTTGATGAAATTTCGAGGTTGATAGCTATGCAAATAAATTTATTTTGACAATTATTGTTTGAGATAAAAATTAAAACAGCAGCATTACTTTTAAGGTTTTGCCAAAAATTTCATGTCAATAGACGTTACATGCATGGAACTCATTCTAAAAATATTTTTCAAATTTGTTTTCTTTAAGTATTGAATTATTCTTAAAAAAGAAAAAAAAAATTCTTGAATTAAATTCTAAAATTTAATCTTTGTACCTTCCACTAAAAATATAGTTAATTAATTTACGGCTAAAGTACAGTTAATCTAGTGACATCTCGATCCATGTGGGTCAGGACATTACAGCGTGGTATCAGAGCACGAGTTTAGTCAATTCTATAGACTTAGTTGTTTATGAAATGAGAAAAATGAAACATCTAAGGCACTCCATGTCATCTTGCGTCCATCAGTTGATCTCATCCGACGAACTCAAGTTATGGAATAAAATATTATGTTCCGCTTTATTTTTTTAGCATGATTTATAAGTCATTTAAGCTTGAATCTATGAAAATGCTTTTGATGTTTGGCATGAAATACTTTATGTAAGTTACATTTTGCTTAAATATACATGAAGAAATAATGATTGTCCATTATATTAAAACCTTAAAAGCATAATGTATAAGTTGATATCAGTAATAGAGATAAATCATAATTGGACACTTATGTGACTGACATGGCTAAAACTTATCAGACTGTTAGAAAGGCTATGCAGCATTGAACCATAGGTCCATCATTTAGTCCTATGAGAACTATGTGACTGACCCATCTCATCCACTTGTTGAACACTATGAGAGATGTATGGCAGCTGTAGATATAGGACTAGAGATCACGCATATCGAGGTTGTGAATAACCTCATACATTCACTCCCACCTCAATGGGGAGACATGAAAGTCATGATTAGGGATAAGATGCTAGAACGTAACCCTCCAGAGCACCGAAATACGGTTGAATTTGGTATATATTGTCAGATCCTTCTAAACAGGTAGAGTGAGAGCTTAGAACCTCAATCAAAAGATATTAATTGAGCCCAATGATGAGATTGAGCCCAAGCCGAGCCCGAACTTTAGTTTGGATCAGACCCAAAGGAAAATTCGGAATGGGAGCGTGAAGATGACTTTAGGTTGGAATTAGAGAATAATCATGTGTATGAACCTGAACCACAGGTTGAGATGGACATAGAGTCAGGTCCTGAGTAGGAGACTCCTCCGAAGATGAATCTCTAGCAAAGAAGACTGGCAAGATTCTTAGGGATTAGAAATTTAGATTCTATTTCCTTGTGATATCTTTTCCTTTGTGTTATTGTAAGTAAAAAAGTTGTAGAACTATTATATATCCTGATTTCAAGGAGTACTAGTAATAAAGGAAAAAAATCAATTATGTTCAAGTTGAGAATTAATACCTTATTTATTTTAAGTATTCTGGTATTGGTAAACGAAGTTAATGCAAGATATTATATCTTATCTCTAAGGAAATGTCTTGAGGAAATCACATCAATTTGATAAGGGATCTCCTACAACCAGTTCAAGATCTTGGCAGGCTGAATCAGAATCTAGCTCCACCTACACCACCAACTTCTATTACTCTTCCGACTCATGCCTCGATAGTTGAGTTATTTCGAAGGCATAAGCCCCATACCTTTGATGGAGCATCTAGTCCACTAGTAGTTAAGGAATCGCTTCGTAAGTTAGAACGAATTTTTTGACTCATATACTGCACTGATGCCCAAAGGGTCCAATGTGCAGAGTTTATGTTTACCGACAATGCAAGTTTCTAGTAGGATTCAATGTCCCGAACTAGGGCACTGGACCTGTAATTGGCATTAACTTGGGAACAATTCAAGGAGGAAGTGATAGACAAGTATTTTCCACAGTCTCTAAGGGATTTTAAGGAGAGCAAATTCCTTCGGCTTAAGCAAGGTAATATGTCCCAAATTGATTATGAGCGATAATTGGACCAACTCTCGAGGTATGCTCCACACTTGGTGGCATGAAAATTAAGAAGACTCGACGATTTGAGCAAGGATTAAACCCAGACCTAAGCATGATTCTTATGTCACATTGTTTCACATCATACTGCGAGATGCTGGAATGAGTTCACGCTACTTGGTATCAGAAGACAAATGTAGATCAATACCATCAAGTGTACAATGAGCAGGACAAAAGGCAAGTTGGAAAGAGAAAATGCAATGGTCAAGATAAAAAAAGTCAAATGGCAAAATAAGAAGGCCAATATCAGATTTAGTACCAGTAAGGCCATAGTTGCTGCAGTAGTGCCATGTCTTAAGTGTGGTAAGCCTCATCGTGGCGAATGCTTGTATGGAAAGATTGCCTATTTTTGGTGTGATAAGCCAGGACATATTACTAAGGATTGTCTCATGTATTTGCAAAAGAAGGATGATAACAGTGAACAGAATAAAAAGGAAAAGCATGAGTTTTTACAATGACTCAAAAGGATGCAGAGGAAAACTCAAATATGATAGCAGGTATATTACTGATATACGATACACCTACTTATATATTGTTTGATTCAGAAGCTACTCATTTTTTTGTATCAACATCTTTCATTGTTAAATCTAGTATCAATTGTGGTAAGTCAGATAGTACACTAGAAGTTAGCATCTCCTCAGGCAGAATATTGAACACAGATCAATTCGCTAGGTCGGTGAATCTTAAACTTGAAGGAAAAATATTTGAAGCTAACTTGTATGTGATAGAAAGACTTTGATGTGATTTTGGGCAAGGATTGGTTAAGATATAATTATGCAACCATTCTTTGTAGAGAAAGGGAAGTATCTTTTAAGAAACCAGAAGAAGAACAATTTTCTTTCCCTAGAATAAAGACCAAACCCCATCTCCAACTAGTATCAGCCTTACAAGCTGAGAAAATGTTGGGAAAAGAGACATCTCGGGAGAAAAATCGACAACGATAAAGATTGAGGACATATTAGTAGTACAAGAATTTATAGATGTGTTTCTGGAAGATCTACATGGAATTCCACTAAATAGACAAGTGGAATTCACAATAGATTTGGCTCCTAGAGCGGTGCTAGTATTTAAAACTCTATATAGAATGGCTCCAAAAAAACTTCAAAAGTTGAAAATTCAACTACAAGACTTGTTAGATAGTGGCTTTATTCGACTAAATGTATCCCCATGGGGCGCACTAGTGTTGTTCGTAAAAGAGAAAGATGGAAGTATGAGGATGTGTATCGACTACTAGGAGTTGAACCGTTTGACCATCAAGAAAAGGTATTTTCGAAGATCGATTTATGGTCTGGATATCATCAATTGAACACTTATTTAATGCACAAACACGACCAAATCACGAGAAAAGTATTTGAATTGTGGCTTAAATTCGTTTAATTCTTGGATTGTAAGGTATAGTGACAGACATGGTGGAATTCATGAAAAAAAGAAGCAAAAAGGACAAAAAAGAATCAAAATGAAAGTTTAGGGACCAACATACAAATATCTAAAAGATGAACCAAAAGAGCAATCAAAGATTTGATCGAGCTAAGTACCAATTGGAGGTTAACATTAATACAGGGAACGAAAAGAAGGAAGAAACGAGGCCAAGAATGTGGAAAATGAAGTTCAAGGACTAAAATCGACTTGTGGAAAAAGGGGCACCTATACGGTTGCATAGGTTAAACCTATGCGATCGCATAGGAGCCAACCGAAAGTAAAACCCTAAAATTTTTTAGCCTATGCAGTCGTATAGGCCAAATCGGAGGGTCGATTCTGCAGTTTTCGTTTTACGTTATAACTCTATTGGAACATGATTTGGACGCGATATAAAAGTCTAGACTCGTCAGAATTAAGGCTAGAACGCATTGGAGAAGAACAAAACACTTCTTAGAGACAAAATTGAGGAAGATCAACAAGAGATTTTGCGAAGAACATCAAGATTTCATCAAATCTCAATATCCGGTGATGTTTTATTTTCAAGAATTCATGTATTCCTTTAGATTTTCAATGTTAGGCTAAGTTTTCTAATGCTAGGAGATCGATGAACTATGCAATATGATTTTTGGATTTTAATTTTGCAATTTGATAAATTAAACGCATATTTGATTGATTGAATGATTTATATACATTCATTTCTTCCATGATTGAGTGCACGGACTTATGTGATATGTAGTGATTTATTTCTTACATTCGAGAGAAGGGAGATAGATTTGATAAGGTATAGATCATCGTAGGGTCCGATAGAAAATAGAAATATAACTCTATGCTTTGCGTGATTCTTTAATTGCTCATAAAACCCCATGCATTCTTATGTATATGCATCTGTCACAGAAATATAGCCTGGTGATACATAAGAATAGGTTCAATATTGCTCGAGAGAGTATGTTGGATAGACTTAGGAGCATTGAGTCGTCAATAATCAAATTGTGTTATCATATTTTGAAAGTTGGGTTTCAAGTGATTGTTACATAGGAACTCGTAATCCTAGTGTTTTCTAATTTTATTGAATACAATCAATTTTGCATTCCAATCATCATTTTGCAATTAATTTCATTTGAATATATAATTTGCATAATCAAATCATTTAGCAAAATTAGGGTTTTCATCAATTATGGTTTTACTAAATTAGGATTTTTCTAAGAATAAATTCTTGTTTTGACAAATTTGTTTCAGTTAAGGATAAGATAGATAGAATTGAACTACTCGATCTCTGTGGAACGATACTCAAAATTTAATATTCCACTTTATTAATTGTTAACTTGTACACTTGCAGTAATTTTAAGTCGAAAGAAATAATCTTGTGAACAAGTTTTTGGCGCCGTTGCTGGGGATTGAGTATTTGTTTAATTTTATTTATATTGGCCGTAACTCAAACGTCCATATTTACAATTTCTATAATTTTGTTGTGTTTTATTTCATTTTATTTAATTTCATTTTGATTTGTTCTATTTATTATTTCATTTTAACATCTAAGCACTCCTATTGACTCTTCTCGCAGATTTGCATGTTAGGGTCTGCTAAAGGAGAATTGATCCCAACTGATCCAGAAATCGAACGAACTCTACATCGAATACAGCAAGAAAACAGAGAGGCACAACAACAAATGGCTAACATGCAGAATAATACAATTTCTCAGGCCAATGAAGAAGGGGCAGCAAATGAAGGAAATATGCTCATAGGAGATTTCATGACCCCTCAAATAATTCAAAGCCAGTCAAGCATCGTATATCTACCGTTTGGATAGTCGAACTTCCAACTGAAGACTAATGTGGTACAATTATTTCAAAATGGCCATCTATTCTATGGAAGGACTGAAGAGAATCCACATACGCATGTCTCTCATTTTTTGGAGATGTGCCAACACTTCAGAAATCAAGGAATCTCAGACGATGCAACCAGATTAAGGTTGTTCCCACATACACTACGCGACAAGGCAATTGAATGGCTAGATTCACAATCAATTGCTAGCATCATTACATGGAATGATCTAGCCCAAAAATTCTGCACTAAGCTCTTCCCATCTGTTAAGATTGCAAAGCTCAAGCACGACATCTCTGTTTTTCACCAAGGCGACTCGGAGAATTTTGATAAAGCCTAGAATGGGTTCAAGAATATGTTGCAAAAGTGTCCACATCATGGGATTAGCAAGGGACTTCAGGTCCAATACTTCTATGTGAGATTACTCCCAGCTTTCAAAAGAATGGTTGACTCGTCATCAAACGGATCATTGTCCACAAAGACAATTGATGAGGTACTGAAACTTTTCAAGACTATGGCTACGACTTCAGCTATGTGGATATCGGAACGAGCAGTTCAGAAGAAGATACCGGGGGTTTATGAAGTGGATGTTTATTTCACATTGTCAGCAAAAATAGATTCATATAGTTCACAAGGTAGAGAACATGACACAATCAGCTACAACAGCACAGTCGAAGAAGGCCAGTTGTGAAGAATGTGGAGTCTAACATGTAACAGTAGAATGTCCAATCTTTGTACAGGAGTAAAGCAGGCAGATTTTGTTCAATGGGGGCAACTGCAACAAAATAACACATACGGGGAAACATATAATACAAGTTGGAAAAAGCCCCTCATTTTCTCTTGGAGCAATCAAAACCAGAATAAGCCACATGGTCAATATCGGCATTCAAAGAAAAAGCCTCAATTGGAAAAGGTGTTTGGTAAATTCATGGAGAAGACTAATTGGTATATGGAAGTTAACAATCAATTCATGAGGAAAACCAAAGCCATTCTTCAAGACCAGAATGCAGCAATAAAAAATTTAGGGACTCAAATGGGATAATGGCAATTGCTTTGACTGGCAAAGCACCAGGCAGCTTACCGAGTAACACAGAAATAAACCTGAAGGAGCATGCTAAGGCAATTACAACTCAAAGTGGAAAGTAGCTATCGAAAATTCATGTAAAAAGGTCGGGTGTAAATCAAGAAACAAAATCTCCAATGATAGAACCTATAAAGCATGACGAGCAGATAGAAGAACCCACCCCAGCTGAAAAACTAGGAAAATCACAGGGTAACGCAATCGCTAATCCTCATGAGCCTCCTATACCTTTTCCATAGAAGCTAAAAAAGTAGAAATTGGAGCAACAATACAAGAAATTTCTCGAAGTTTTCAAGAAACTCTACATCAACATCCCACTCGCCGAAGCACTATTCCAGATGCCTAGCTATGCAAAGTTGCTGAAGGACATACTATCAAATAAATGCAAGATAGGGGATCACGAGGCTGTAATGCTAACAGAGGAATGTAACGCAAGAATTCAGAAATAGCTCCCACCAAAATTGAAAGATCCAGGGAGTTTTACTATTACTTGCACGATTGGTGAAGTTTATTTTGATAAAGATTTGTGTGATCTTGGTACAAGTATTAATTTAATGCCTTTAACTATTTTTAGGAAATTTGGCTTGGGAGAGGCTAAGGTGACTACTGTAATGCTACAGCTAACTGACAAGTTATTAACACATCCTAGGGAAATAATTGAAAACGTACTTGTCAAGGTAAAAAATTCATATTCCCTATGAATTTCCTAATTTTGGACATGGAAGAGGACAAGGACATTCCATTGATACTGGACAAACCATTTTTGGTAAAAGAAAGAGCCTTAATTGACGTTCAGAATGGCCAGTCGATTTTGAGACTGAGAGAAGAGCAGATCTCATTTAATGTCTTCAAGAAAATGAAACTACCTATAGAGACAGATAGCTGTATCTAGATCGACGTGATTGACAAGGTAATCCATCGTTTTTGCTACATAACTCATCAGATGCGTATGAAACTTGCATTGTACATTCCCAGTCAACACAGTCCGATTCAATAGAGATGGAAACATGTGCAAGATTTTTGGACACTAACCTACCTTACACATGTAGAAGACATTTTGAGGAGCTTAGAACAGGAGCCACAAAACCACTACCGTCCATTCAGCAGCCATCGAAATTAGAACTCAAGCAGCTACCACGTCATTTCAGATATGCAAATTTGGGAGACGTACACTTCTAGTGCTCATCTCAAACATAGTCAGTGAAGTGGAAGAGGAGAAACTGCTTAGGGTACTCAGGGAGAATAAGACAGCAATTGGATAGACCATAGCAGATATCAAAGGGATCAGCCCTTCACTATGCGTGCATAAGATTCTCATGGAATAGAATTTTCGGCCAACCATAGAGAGTCAGCGAAGGTTGAACCCAAATATGAAGGAAGTGGTTTGATCAGAGGTACTCAAACTTCAAGATGCTGGAATCATCTATCCGATATCAGATAGTGCATGGACTAGCCCAGTTCAGGTGGTGCCAAAGAAAGGAGAAATAATTGTAGTGCCTAATGAAAAGAATAAGCTGATACCAACCAGAATAGTCATAGGATGGAGGATTTGCATCGATTACCGTAAACTCAATGCGGCAACAAGAAAAGATCACTTTTCCCTTCCATTTATTGACCAAATGCTGAAGAGATTGGTAGGCCACTCACATTACTGTTTTCTCGACGGGTATTCAGGTTACAATCAGATACCAGTGGCACCAGATGATCTAGAGAAAACAACATTCACTTGCCCTTACTGTACTTTCGCATACCATAGGATGCCTTTCGACCTTCGCAATGTCCCTACCACATTTCAACGATGTATGATGGCAATTTTCTCAAACATGGTAGAGAAATTTATAGATGACTTCTCTATCTTTGGGTCTTCATTTGACAAGTATTTGGAACACTTGAATTTGGTATTACAAAGATGCAGAGAAGCCAATTTAGTATTGAACTGGGAGAAATGCCACTTCATGGTCCCGGAAGGAATTGTATTTGGGCATCGGGTCTCAGCAAAAGGGATTGAGGTGGACAAAGCAAAGATTCGGGTTATTGAAAGGGTACAACCACCAACATCAGTAAAGGGGTTCATAGTTTCTTGGGACATACCGAATTCTACAGGAGATTCATAAAGGATTTTTCAAAAATTACCAAGCCTCTCTGCAACCTGTTAGTGAAAGTTGTGCCCTTTGAATTTAATGATGAATGTTTGACAGCTTTCAACACTTTGAAGGAGAAACTCACGTCAGCACCGATAATTGTAGTACCTGATTGGAAATTATCTTTTGAGTTAATGTGTGATGCCAGTGATATGCAAGCCGAACATTGAATGATACCCAGATCAACTACGCAACCACTGAGAACGAGTTCTTGGTGGTAGTCTATGCCTTTGACAAATTTAGATCATATCTTGTGGGGTCTAAGGTCATAGTCTACACAGATCACGCCGCATTTAAGTATCTAATGACAAAGAAGGATGCTAAGTCGAGATTGATCCGTTGGATGTTACTGCTGTGAGAATTTGACATTGAAGATTAGAACATGAAGAACCAGAAGTGTCAGTGAATATCAACGAAATTTTTCCAGATGAGCAGATGTTCAGTACAGAAGAAGCCCCATGGTATGCAGATATCGTCAACTATTTGGCTAAGTCAATCCCACCGCCATATTACTCGAGTCACTAGAAGAAGAAGTTCTTTGCTGAACTGAAATTTTATTTTTGGAAGGATCCTATTCTTATAGGTGAGGGCCTGATGAAATTATGAGAAGATGTATACCTAAAGATGAAGTACCCAAAATTCTTGAGCATTGTCATTCATCTGCCTATGCGGGGCACCTGGGAGGTTCAAAGATCGCCAAAAAAATCTTGAAGTCAGGGTTCTATTGGCCTATATTGTTCAGAGACGCCTTTGAGTTTGGTAAGAGGTGTGATAGATATCAACGCACTGGCAATATCTCAAGAAGACATGAGATGTCACTAAACAGAATATTAGAAGTCGAGATATTTGACGTCTGGGGAATCGACTTCATGTGACCGTTTCCCCGTCGTTTTCAAATCAATACATCCTGGTAGTAGTTAATTATGTGTCAAAATGGGTGGAAGCAGTTGCACTACCAACAAACGATGCAAAGGTGGTAATTGGGTTTTTGAATAAATACATCTTTATGAGATATGGCACACCGCGCATAATAATCAGTGACGAGGACAAACACTTTTGCAATCATTAGCTCGAGCAATTATTGAGTAAATATAGGGTTAAATACCGCATAGCAACCCCATATCATCCACAAACCTGCGGGCAATTCGAAGTGTCCAATCGGTAGCTGAAGAGAATATTAGAGGTTGCAGTGAACTACTCCAGCAATTACTGGTCTAAAAAGTTAGACGATGCATTATGGGCATATAGGATAACATTCAAGACACCAATAATCATGTCTCCATTCCACCTAGTTTTTAGAAAAGTGTGCCATCTTCCAATAGAGATAGAACACCGGGCATACTGGGCTACGAAACAGTTGAACATGGATTTGAAGGCCACCAGTGAAAAGTGTTTATTGAGCTCAATTAGTTAGATGAATTTAGAATGGAAGCATATGAAAACACGAAGCTTATCGAAGAAAGCACCAAAGGTGGCATGATCTACATATTCAGAGGTGAGAGTTCGAAGTGGGATAGAAAGTTCTGTTATATAACTCGAGACTCAAGCTTTTCCAAGAAAATTAAGATCAAGGTGGTCGGGTCCTTACGTTATCACTAAAGTTATGCCATATAGAGCTATACAGGTCAGCCATGAAACAAAAGGAACATTCACGATTAATGGGCAAGGCTGAAACACTACTAGGGCGAGGACTTCTCCAAGCAAAAGTCCACCCTTCAACTCAGAATGCCTAATTGAAGCAAAAGTGGAAGAGTCGAGGTATCGACTATAAACTAGTACTGAGTGGGAGGCAACCCATTGTATCTTTTTAGTTTAATTCATTTTGATTTTTGCATTAGCTTAGGAATTTATCAATTTTACATTTTAATTAGTAAGTCATCAATCATCCATGCATGAAGCTGAGCACTATCCACATGAGTCCCTAGGCATTGAGCACGAGTTATGATGGTAGAAGTTGTTGTTGGTGATTGGGTGTGACGTTCAAGCATTTCGAGGCACACAATCATTTTTTGTAAAATCTTGAGAGAGTGGTTTAATTCAATTCAAAAATTTTGTTTTGATATCACGGCCACTGGCCAGCACATATCCATGTGGGTTAAAAATATTTTCGAAAGTATTGGGACAGTTGAGAGGCCGGGTCAAATTTGTATCGAAAACCAAATATTTTGAAGAGATGTGAGCCAAGTAGTGTTTTTTAAAAGTCAAAAGTGTCGAAATTTTTTTCCATGTGCATTTGATTTAAAAAAAAAAAAAAACGATACCATATTTATTCCTTTTCTTTGCATTAACTTATTAAAATATCACATTCCACAATAAAACATAATTTCTAGATCTCCCTAACAGCATATAAAATCAGAAAAAAAAGAAGGTACTAAATGTCTCCGGAGATTGATATGTATATATCATTACATATTTAAAATTTTTTTACAAAAAATTATCCTTAAATTCCTAATCTTTATAAATTTTTTTGATTTTATTTACTTAGAAAATTTCCTAAAATAGGAATGTCGTTAAATAAAAGTTTCTAAAAATAAACACATAAAATCATCATTTAATATCAATTTAAGATAAACATTTAACCTTCAAAATAAAATAAAAGAAAATCATTATTTTTTTTTTCGTTTTTCATTTATCCAATGGCTTACGTCTATCATGGGAAAAAGTACCAAGTAAATTCCATCTTACTGTAGGCATGAAAATTTAGCAAAAGTCAATCGAGCTATTTATTTACTAATTATAAAGCTTTCACAACGAAGGAACAAATCTATAAAATTTCATTTTATTTTCACGAAGGAACAAATCTATAAAATTTTCTCAAAATAGAAGTTTTTTTTTTTAAATATAGAATTTTCTTAAAATTATTGTTTTTGGTCTTAATGATTTGAATAACACACAATTGAAAAGGATTCCAGGTAAGGAGGGGGGTCACAAGCGGTCCGCTTAAATTGCGAGCTCACCTTAGACAGTTTAGGTCTTTTTGACAAAACCTTTCAGTCTTGTGGATGCGCAAATCAGAAAACTTAAACAATAACTTTTTTTTTTTTAAATATATTGTATAATGTGGACACGCCTTTTTTATGTCAACAAACACATCGAGACACATACAAATACATGCACACACTATTATATAGATACACACATGCACACATATAAGTACAACATAAATATACCTTGTATGGTTGGATTGCTAACATTTAGCTGGAAAATTAAGCAAATTTCTATTTGTGCCATATGTTCGAATTTGATCTTATTCACTATGGGACCAAAAAAAGACAAATGATATGCAGGGTGACAGTGCGCAGTTAGATTGCAATGGACAATGGTTATATTTTCCACTGTATACAGAATTAAAGTGGCTTATAGAAGCATAAAAATTTCATCTTTTTTTTTTTTTTTTTTTTTTTTTTTTTTTTTTTTTTTTGTATTCCTCACGTGAACAGTGCCGGTTAATGTTCACAATTTTTTTATTTTTTTATTTTTTGAAAAAGTCTGTAGGAAGGTAAAACCATGCTTTGATACAATACTGTAACGCCCCAAACTTTATCAAATTAAATTTTAAGGTGCTACCGATATCATTCCATAAACATACATCAAACGGAAATAAAAATTGAAAACTTAAAACTTTAATTTACTGAATACTCAAATGCTGAATCAAATAAATGTATTGCCATGTAACATGGAATGTTAAATGGAAATAAATGGAAACACAAAATGTCCTAGAAAAATTATTTTTAAATGTTTTCTTGAAAATTTTCTTACTTGGCAACCTGCGCACCGCTCAGCTACCATCCACGTCGACCGATCTGACCTGAAATGTTAAATTTGAAGGAGTGAGTAATTTATACTCAGTAGGATACGTGCATCCGAAACAATGTGATAATTTTTAAAACATGAGTTTATTCCATACCATCATTTCATCAAGAGCGATTGGTGATGAATTGAATAATCTAACATATTTGAGAAGACGTGAAGGAGATTTCACATTTCATTTCATAGGGACCCGCAGGCCAATTATCATTTCATGAAATAAATCATATCATAAATCATAATATTGAAAGGACGGAAGAACTTGCTCACAATATCCTACCTGATTTGAAAAGTTGTAATGGAAAAATGCACGTGAAAAATTCCTTTTTAATGATTCATTCTCTCTGACTTGATTATTTATTTTCTTTAGTAAAAAGCTTTCTGAAGTTTCTGTGAGTATATGCTTGGAATACATGAGCTTTATATAGAGGTGGTTAGAATAAAAGATAAGTTCTATCTCAACCAAAAGACTTACTTGATTTGTACTATCTCAAATAAATCACGTGAGAGAGAAAAAGAGAGGGTATATGCTATGTGACCAAGATTTGACTAAATCCTAATTGGTTAGTTATTCTAGGCATGCACACTTGTCCATAACTCAATTAAAATTCTTCAATCTCTTACCCAATTTCAACAAAAGCAATATCTTATTGTCAACAAAATCGAGGACTGCTGGAATCGGGAGCACTCGATTTGCTTTAGGACTTGTATGACATAATATTTTCTAAAATAAACAATGTACATGTAATCGGTTAATTAGCGGATTCTGCTCGTTAATTAAGATAGTTAATCACTTAGGATTATCTTTATTTTACTCAACCAACAAAATTTGATTAGATTAGCACCCGTTGGATCCCCATTAAATTCAATTACATTACATTCCATTTTTTTCTCTTCTATTTTCAACCACACAATCTTTCATAAAATAATATTACACGTAAATCGAAAACTTTTCCTTCTTTTTCAACCACTCATTTTTCTAAAAAATACTATTCCCCCCATTTTCATTTTCAGGTAATAGGGGTCAAATGGGGGCTAGATATATCTTCAACTTATAGCTAAGTCAACCGCATATAAAATAATTCTATAATAGATTTATTTGAATTTAAAAATTCTAATCTCATTTCATATATTATATACTAGATCACGGTTTATGAAAAACCCAACCGAACCACATGGCACAATAAAGGGGAACAGTTTTTAATTGGATTAATGTGAACCTAATTCAATTGACAGAGATTATAGAATAAAAAGGTTAAATAAAATGCATGTGTACGTAAACTAATTTGGTTAATTTCTTCAAACTAAAGATAAATGTGATTATACAAATAAAATATTATAATCTTTTGCTAATTATCTTGAAGGATACATTAAAAAAATACCTATGAAATATGATGCTTTTGCTTAACTTATACGACCTTATATTTTCTTGAGCCCAACCTACATTATTTAATTCGGACTACAAAATAAGCTTAATATTGATATGCTTATTTTTCGCTCCTTTAAAATCTAATTATTTGGCCTAATTAAACTATGAATTTAGAACCTACTTCATTTCAGTTTTCCATTTTTTTATTTTTTTATTTTTATAATATAAAAGTATTACATATAAAATAACTAAATTCTTATTCTAGAATTTTTGGGATGTTGCATGGAACAACTATAATACTATAGCAAATATAGCCATAAGCATATTTCTAAAAAAATTCACTTACAATTGGATGAGAAAAAAAAATTTGAATGGTGATGAATTAATATTCTTGATTTTGGTCATCAGTCAACAATTGGATGGCAGAAAACACTCAATTTCATAATCACGAAATTTTAAATTTTAACTCCTTCTGAATCCTAATTTCATCCATTGTAATCTTCAGTAGAAAAGAATATAAATTTTTCAGAGAAAGTACATCAGAAAAATTATAGTTTAATTTATTATTATTATTATTATTATTATTATTATTATTATTATTATTATTATTATTATTATTTTGGAATGTTACACAACTTGTCTTGCTCAATCCCATGTTGCTTCAACACGTCGAGCAAAAGTCATGTCTATCTTATCAATAACCAATTGGAAGGTGAGATTACACATGCATCGTTGAACAATTCTTTTCTCACTACAAAAAACATTGGCTCGCTCGACCAAATAAATTGATTGCTATAAAACACTTTCACTGACCAAATATTGGTTGGTAAAGTTTTTGGTTAGTTTAGATTGGAATAAATTCTTATGCCCTGCTACAACCAAAACTTGGTTATTGATTTCATGTATTAGTTTTGTCACTAATTGTTGGGTTTATGACACAAATTAGGTTAGATTATTTGGAAAAAAAGAATTGTTTCCTTATTTTCACGTGATTATATAGAAATATATTATTTCCTTATTCCATATTATTTCCATTTTTATGGTAAAGTATGTATCTATAAATAGTTGCCTCTTCTTTTAGTTTTGTTTAAGCAAAAATAAAACATATTTCTCTCTATATTATCATTACAATAAAACATCGTTCCTCTGCTTTAACTCTCTTCTGTTCCTACTTTAATCTGGTTTCATCTTTGTGATCTTGTTACATATTTCATACAACGTCATTAATCTCAATCCTTGCATCGCTGTTGGGATCAACAATTGGTACTAGAGCAATTTTGGTAACTTGCTAGTTCCAATAAGTGTTATCAGAGCTAGGCTATAGAATTTTTGTGATTTGATTGATATTTTTCAGAGATGGCTTCGTTAAAATATGGTATTCCATTGTTAGATCGTAATACAAGGTTTTTCTGTGGCAAGAAAAGATAAGGGTTATTTTGGCGCAATTGGATTTGGACGATGCATTGCTAGATTTTGACAAGATGCCAGTTGAATAGACAACGAAAGGATAGAAAGGCTTTATCGTAGATTCATCTTCATTTATCTAATAATATTTTGTAAAACATCTTGAAGGAGAAAATGGCGGCTGCTTTGTGGTTCAAACTGGAGCAGTTGTGCATGATTAAAAGTCTCATTAGCAAATTGGCTCTAAAGCAAAAACTATATTCCCATCGCATGGTGGAAGAAGGATCACTAGAAGACCACCTTGTTGTTTTCGAGGAAATTATCATAGATTTAGAGACATTGGAGGTTAAGTATGAAGAGGAGGATTTGACTTTGATCTTGTTGCATCATTGCCCCCTCTTATTCGTCATTTTGGGACACGATCTTGCACTTACCATTGAAGATGTTTACGATGCCCTATTCTCAAAGGAGAAGATGAAGCACTTGTATCTCATGTTGATTGATGGATGGGCAGATCGAAAGTGAAAATATATAATCTGAGAAAACATTATTTAAGTTGTTAGGTCCTTTGACACCGAGATGGAGGTTGTTAGGCAATTTGTTGTCAAACGACCTCCCCTGGGTTATGATATTACTCGGTTTAAGTTTTTAGTCGGCCTGGCCAAATGACTGAATGGGATCCAACACCACATTCGAGGCGATACGACCCGAAGGTTAATTGGGTCATTCGAAGCAACCTAAATAATTTATTGTTGCTCGTGGCCTACACTTCCTTGGATGGCCAATAATTGAGAGAATATCTTGTGAGCCCATTTAATTGTCTCTTGGGCCTCCAACTTGACCCATTGTTTAACCTACCTATACTTACCTTATTTGGGCCACTTGATTGAGAGATAAATTGGTCTCGTTCTCTCATTTTGAGAGAATTGTCGCTGCCTCCTATTCTTGGACGATTTTTGTAGTTTCTTCTTCCATCTTCTCTGCCTCTTTTTGTCTATCGTCTTAGTGGTGATAGTTTATGAGATTTCTTGCTCCTTTGTGGTCTCCTAAGTAATATATCTCATTGGCAACCGGAAGAAAACTTGGTATTGTCTTGGGTTCGTAGTTGTCGGCTTTGTGGTGTTGGAAGTGGGTATAAACTGAGCTTGGGTTATCTTTGGTGATCAATATCATCACCTTACAGATAATTCAAACACTATCTGATTTCACAAAAGAAACCATTGATAATGCATTGTCATGAAGACAAAATGCAAATAGGTCACGAAATATGCAAAAACCACACATTTACGATTCCAGCTTCTGTAGGACAAAATGATAGAAAACTATTCAAAATGTAACGGTACCATGGGCAGAACAGTAAGGATAGGTCGAAAGAGGCAGGTACCATCCAAACTTCCTGAAATAAACTATATAAAAATCCACACAGGATAATTACAAATTCACTGAAATAAACTATACAAAAATCCACACAGGATAATTACAAATTCACTCAATCCGATATTTCATCTACATCATAAATTATTCCTTCAACTACATATAAACCACCCGCCCACTCCCACACCCACCCACACACACAAAAATATATGTGTTCAAATCCACTTTCACACTTCTATAAGATCATCAATCAATCACATAAACGAAGTCCGATTCGCAAAACCCAAAGGATTTAGAAAAATGGAACCACTATTGCTATGAGAATCCTAAATGACAAGTTAAAGAAGACTCGAAAACACATTCCAAATCAATACGAAGCAAAGAAAACCTTTAATAACTATATTTGTTTATTCCATGTAAACAACTCGTTAAATAAAAAGAATAACCATAACTCTTTAACCAGGAATATATCATCAAACAATCAAGACATCTTCATATATTTATTCATACAATAACAAGCAAGAAAATTATGCATGTAATTGGATACATGTTACCTGATTGCAGCAAAAAAGAAAAAAAAGTGAACTTGAGGAGAGAGTTGAAAACCAGTGGTCGCTTTTTGTGAATTTTTCCAAAACTCCTCGGATCCTTATATTTTTAGGAGTTGAGGAGAATAGATTGTAAGGAGAGGCTCGGAAACGATGTTATACGAGCAAATCCTTGTATTTTTAGGGTTCTTTAGTCGAATTTCCAGTTAATGTTGTACATTTACGGTGTCGTTTTATCGAATAGGAAAGTCATTAGGTAGGCCTGTTTATTGGACCAGGAAATGGTCAATTAATGGGCTTTCCTTGTGATATTTCTTACCTACGTGAACAAGCATGACAATATGGAGTTGGAATAAAATCGTATCAGAAAAATTAGAACCGAGCGCCTCAATCTTTCAAAGATATTCATTTTTACAAAATTATTTAAAGGCCAATTTACAAAAATACACTTAAAATGGGAGTACTTTAAAAAGTCGTATTAAAGATGTTTTAGAAGTAAAAAATACTATGTAAAATTGAGTGTCATTTTTTTATTGAAAAGACCTTTCACTTTTTAAATTTAAATTAAAAAGTGACATAAGATATCACTTTTATTTTTTTTAATAAAGTGATTTTTGTCCCTTAAAAATAGTGATAAAAATTATAAAAAAGTAACAAATAATAAAAAAAAAAAAGTGATAAACACTAGCAAAAATAACAAGAATTTAGAAAAACTAACAAAAAAAAAGTGAGAGAAATTTTAAAAAGGTAAAAAAAAAAAAAAAAATTAAAAATAACAAAGATTCAAAAAAGTCACGTAAATTTTGAAAAAAAAAATGACAACTCTAAATATTACTTAACATCAATCAAAACTTTAGAAGAGATCTAGAGGATGGTGATTTTCTTTTATATGTTGTCCTTTTTTATTATGTTTCATTTTTATTACTATGACTTATTAGCACAAATTGTCCATACATTTAGCCTTTAGTGCGTAAAATATTCCTATATTTCTATTTTTTTACATTGTCATCCATATTTTCATGTTTCGTTGTGGAAAACATCAATTTTATCAATTTTTATCCTATTTCTCAATTAAAAATTGTGAGATGACAAATATACCATCTTATTTAACTGAAACAAAAAGAAAAGAAAATAAAAATAAATAACAAATTGCAATCATACTCCCAATTTATTTCCAAAAAGTACAAATAAGTGCCAAATAAATTAAATTAAAAATAAAAAAGGAAAAGGAAAATCACCTTCTTCTTTCCTCCTCTCCCATCCTAAGAATGCCACCTACTACTAAAGCAACAGCCACCACCATCTCTATCACCATTTTCTTCCCAAAAGTCCCTCCCATTTTACGTCAACAAACACTTGAGCAAAATTGTGGCGGAGGTGGTGGTGATTGTGGGTTTGGTGGCAGGTGGCTTTCCTGGGGATTGGGTAGGAAAGGGATAGGAGGAAAGAAGAAGAGGATTTTTCTTTTTTTCTTTTTCTTTTTTTCTTTTTGGTTTTTATTTAGTTAAATTTATTTGAGATTTATTGTAATTTTTTTTTTAAGAAAATTGGGTTTGTGATTGCAATTTGTTCTTTCTTTTCATTGTGTTTTATTTAAATGAAAGGATATATATTTGTCATTTTATAATTTTTAGTTGAAACAATTGGTTAAAAATTATGTTTTCCACAATGAAAAGTGAAAATAGGGATGAAAATGCAAAATTTTGTCCTAATAAGCCATTTTTACAATAACTCAAAACGGCACAAATAATATTGACTATTAACTATAATAAAGACATTTTGACACAAATCTAAGAGTTGAGAAATGAATTTTGATCAAAAGTTCCAAATGCATTCAAGTTCTATCGAGTCAAGTGATAAAAATGTTGAAAATAATTCTTTATGAGAAATTCAAATTTCCAAAGTAATTTGTAAGAGAAATTATAAATCTCAAAGAAATTAACCTAAGAAGAATAAGAATAATTGGAAATATAGTTGCCATTGTACTGTTAAGTAACCCATGATCTTAAATTAATAAAGGGCATAAACACAGATCAATCACCCTCAACAAAAATAGAGAATAAAACCAAAACAAAAAGAGAAAAATGACTTCGATCTTGGTTCAAAGGCATAAATCCGGCAATATCAATGCTGTAGGACAAATCTTGTCGAGGCAAACTAATTGCTAGAGATATTTACAATAAGAAAAAGACAACGAATGCTAAATACTAATTCTCTAATTTCTATTAAGAAGGGCATCCTCATTGTATAATTTTCTCTTTTTTCCTCATTTGAACCCATTTTCACATATATTTCTTCCTCTAAGCCAAAGCTAGATCGGCCATTTTCACGTATGCTTTAGCCCTTCTATAAAGTGCCTTCAAGTTTGTACTCTTGAGTTTCAACACCTTCACACACTTTCCTCACAAACAAACGAACTCCATTATTTGAAAAGGCAATTATCCAATTATGCAAACCTTTGGACACAGCTTCTGTGCCTGTTTATGATAATTCATTTTCAATTTAAAAGCTGCATTTATTTTTTATTTTTTATTTCTTTGTTACAAGTGATCTTCAGTGCTTTGGACTGTTTCTTTTCCTCCTCAAAGAAAGAGGTGTCATACTCAATGTACTTGGCAGCCTAAGTTCAAAATCCCCCATATGAGGCACATGGTACATAGCAAATACCACATTGCTATTAAATCAAATTCAGTCAAAATCCCTTTGGAATTATTATCTTTTCATATCTCTCTAAGGTTCTCATATATTTCCCGATGTTTAACAACACATTGCCTTCTTCATTTTTCTTACCGGCAGCCTCAATCTTTTCTCTGGTGTTCATATCACAAGATCCTAAATATTAGTTTTTAGAGAAAGAGAGTAGAGGAGAAAATGGGCTCAAATAGGGAAAGAAAGAGGGAAAATGTCAAGAGTACTCATTGCTTAATTGAGAAATTGGATGAAAATGACATTTTGCGTATCAAATGTGTAATTAGGGTTGGACAGAACTCTTGAATCAAATCAAACCCATCCCGAACTAAACCAAAAAAAAAAAAAAAAAAAAGGATGTATAAATATACGCAGTCCCTTTTTTATTCCTACGAAATATCAAATGAAATAGAACTGAAAAACCAAATAAGAACCGAATTTTCCTAACTTTTATTTATTTATTTATTTATCTTAAGCAAGTTACATTATTTTTTTTTTTCAAAATAAATTTGCTAACTAATTAATTTAACCCAAACAAAAAATATGATTCTCCTATTTTTAATTTCTAATCCAAACCCAATTTAATCAAATTGACTTAAACTTTACCCAAATATGTTATTCTACCTCAGTACCATTTCTATTGTTCTCGGAAAATCAAATTGAAGCTCAGCTACACCTCTCTAATTATTGTAAGCTTGCAATAGCAAATAAAGACTCAAAAGATATAAAAGATTGGACTGCATTATTTAATAAGAGTTAAGATTGAACATTTCATTAGTTGAATTAATGTAACTTTGTAAATATTAAAAAAATTAATAATAGTACGGAACTCGGTAACGAAATAGTACCAAATCGAACCGAATCTGAACAGTTTAATAATTAAATTTGGCCTTGATGGTTCAACTTACTAAATACTTGAAAATTCACGTATCAAACCATGTCCAGACCTGTGTATGAAAGTTTTTCACAATAATAGTGAAAGATAGAAATATTATATGCTAATTACCCATTATCCTTGGTAAGCTGTTAGCAAGGAAAATGAAAAAATAAATAAAATGGATTTAACGACTTTCCAAAATTTTCGTGATGGTAGAAACAAATTCATAGAGAAAAGAGAAAACTGATTTGACAAAAATTATCAATCACGCCAATGTTTTAACTTCTTCTTCATATAGGTTAATCAGCTTCTTCTTGCGTAGATAGGGTATTCTCTTTCTATAAATAATGGGCTCTTTGACCAATTTAGGGTTTGGACAGTTATGGGATTTGGTTAATGTATTAATTACGATTTTGAAAGGTTTTACTTTATTTTAGTTAATTAATCTAATTGATCGCTTTTTAAGAGTAGTGGGGCCAATTTCTTCTTATTTAAATATACTGCGTTTTAGTATAAATGATAAAATCACATGATGCAACTTAAAGTGGTACGTCAAGTAATTTGACAATTTAGCCCTCAAATTTCAAGCCATGTAAAAATGGCATGAGTTTTAACATCGATTAGCGATTGTGATTCAAAATTAAAATAGATTGGAATCTAAAAGTTCACTTCTGTAAGTTTTAGACTTGAAATCATTGTTAGGTAACTCAATTCTAATTTTTCCAATCATATATAAATGTTTTAAAATCTCTTTGTTATGCAGCATATGAACTAATTCTGAATATATCTAGCCCCTGTTTAACCCCCATTTTTGGTAATGAAAATGGGAGAAATAGTGTTTTGTTGAAAAAATGAGTGGTTGAAAAAGAAAGAAATTTTTTTGATTTACGTGTAATATTATTTTATGGAAGATTGTGTGGTTGAAAATAGGAGAGAGAAAAATAGAATGTAATGGAATGTAATTTAATGAGGGCCAAACAGGGGCCTAGTGTGATTTTATTGATCCTGGAACGATTCTTAATTATTTTCTCATGCAAGAATCGTTGATTATATTTTAATACGAGATTTTGACTTACCTTGAAATGAAATTTGATTCATTTGAAATCTTGTTATACGACTCTTATAAACTTCAAAACAAGTGTTATAACAAGTGTGCGAGTCTAGAAGTAGTATGCATAATGCATTAAGTATTATGCGAGTGTAAATCTTCACCCTGCTCGAAAAATCTAAGCTTGATGAGCCCTTAATGAAAATTAAATTTGGTGAAATTTATTAAACTTCTAACGACCTGCCCAAAAAGACTCATTTCAAATAAGATAAATCAAGATATTGAATAATGCTTTTCTAAAAAGGTAATATTTGTCATGAATTTTGTTCTCATAATAGTTTGTGAATAAATGAACTATTGAGATACTCTACAACAACAAAGTCAATTAAAGAAAAATTAGAGGAAAGCTAGGCATTTAAGTTTCTGTTACGTACTGAAAAATTATTGTCCACCTAGAATCCACATCAATCATGAAAGGGTTTCATTGAGCAATAGATGCATCAATCACCGAGTCTTACTCTAATTAACGAAATTCACAAAACCTTAATGCTTAGGCTAAAAACATGATTGGGGACTCCGAAAAACCTTGGATTATGGACCTTAAATAATGATGAAAACCTTTGTACAAATTCTAACAAAATCCTCATGGAGGTCGATGGTGCATTAAATCCATGCGTGCACACAGTGGATTGTTGAATAAATATCACAAAGCATAAACCTCAACAATCCTTGGAAATTGGACCTAAATATAGCTTCAACATAATTATAAGGGAATATCAACTTATAAAAAATGATTAAAGTGTCAATAAATAAATTTATTGCTTAAAGGAAAAATAATTGAAAAATCTATATCCAAACTTTCACATTCGAAAAAGAAACTGTCTGGAATTGAAACATCTTAGGCCTAAAATCTCGGAAGTTGTAACACAATCTCCAATGGAGAAGCATTTTCTAGCCAAATAATGCCATAGTCTCTATCTTCAAAGAGAAATGACTTCCAAAACACATCCAAAATCCCTAAACAAGTGAAAAACATGCCAAAGTTTGAAGAGAAAAACTATCGTTATCTTTAAAAAATATATTCTATTTTTTAATTGAACTCTTTGCCACCATCCATGGGAAAACTTACAAAAACTTTTCAGGAACATAAAATCCAAGATGTGTGAACAAAAGCGGATCTAACAATGATGAAAATATAAGGATGATCAAGAATGAAAGCCCCTTTATTTTTCGAAGACAACCCTTGGGGACAAAGGTACAGACGAATGAAAAGGATAACAAAGATAACTCGAATCATGGTCGCCAAATTGTAACACTTTAATGAAGAAAAATGCTTGATAAGACTGCTTTGATGAGCAACAACATGCATTTTTGCCTCCTCATGAGGATGGAAGGGAAGGCATAACATATAGCTCTATGCAAAGAGAGCATGCATCACATTCCTCCCATAGTTAACCAAGCCTACACCTATTGAAAGTTAAACATCATCATAATGAGTTTCCATGTGGTAAAGAATAATTTCAATAAACGTAGGATGTGAAATGTATAGCGTCAGAGCCAATTCCTCCTCGATTATCGAAGATATATATTCCAATGTAGCCTATTGGGCCTTGGCAACCATCATCCCATTCCTGGAACTCAGCTGTGATACATGCTCCATTCACAACCTCCACATGCCCACTTGCCACTATTCTGGATACCAACTTCTACCTCATGGACAAACTCTTTATGGGAAGACATTTTCTAAAGAAACATACAAAATATCAACAACATGGATCTTTAATAGACACCATATCTAAACTAATAATTGTCAAATCAAAAGCTGTAAAATCTTAATCTTTCAATAGTGTTTGGTCTGAGCTATAGGATACCAAAGGGCGCCATTTCCATTTTCTAGTGAATGGTCAAGTTACGTCATGTGCCTTACGCACTCGTCACACCTGTTTTGCACTTTCAAGCACCGATTTAAAGTTTGTTATTATTATGAGTTTAAAATGGATCTCTAGGTCAAATTGAATTATAAATGGAAATTTATCTTCCAATACCCATGATTCTAATATGAAAGCTGTCATTTCAATCCCAATGCACCCAATCATACGTGACAATTGTAGTAATAGAGCTCTTGGGCAAATTATTTACCTCAGATTTGGGAGAGAGATTTCACAAAAAATGTGCTAGGGTATCAGTGATCCGAAAGTCTTCCACACCTTGACTTGTGATTATCTTTGATGCCAAGGCTAAGGGCTAGATATAAGTCTTCAATAATTTGAGATAATTTTAAGACCTCAGATCCTTGGCTCAAGATTATAATAGATGCCGTCTCGATAATCTGTAAGCTTTTTGGGCCTTCACCCATAATTATCTCAGATGTTAAGGCTAGGTCAAAGGATGTGAGGCTAATCTATACTCCTCTGGGCCTTAAATTTGGATTATCCTATGTGCTGAGTTTAGAAGCCAGGCGTAGGTTCTCGTTAGTTCGAGGCATCTGCAAGCCCTTTGACTTTAGGATCATGATAATCTCTGAGATAAGAATCTAGTTGTAATCCCATGATCACATGATGCTTGATCACGATGGCCCCATTACGGAAGGAAGACTTCCGTTGGTAGTTGACTTATTATTGAAACATAGTGTGCGTTGGTAATTATCTCATAAGCCAATCCTATTCTATTTCAAGATGCAATGGGGGGGAGTAAAAGTCCTATTCAGGCATATCTCCTTTAACTTATTGAGGATTATTGCTTATTTTATTTGAAGAACCAATGGGGTATGTCAAGGTCTTATTTAGGCCTCTCACTATTAACTTATTAAGGAACTTTATGTAGCCTCTACAGAAGAGTTAAGCTAAGAACTCAAAGTTGACTTATCTTTCTTTTCTCTTAGCAAGCCAAATTTCTTTGGAATTAAAGGGATATCTCCAATCTTTGGAAACTTAGGACTTGAAAGAATATAGATCATCACACAATTGACAAGTGAGCTAAGCTAAAAATTCAGTAGACTTACCTTCTTTAACATGCATGAAATAGCATTTTGGAGTGTGAAAGAATACTTCCAACCAATATACAACCAATATGGGAGTAAAGTTAATAACCCTGGGTTTACTTATCTCATTTAAACTTCACGAAATGTTTATTGCAACTGAAAGAACGTCCATCTGAAATGGCCTTTGTAAAGAGGAGGTTCCAAACACTATTAGATTTAATCAACGAAAAAACGTGCAATATGAAAATATTGAAACACAGAAAAAGAAAGGATCTAATTAAATTGCCCTAAGGCAGTAACAATTCGAAGATCTCTCAAATGTATATGTGCGGTTTTCTTTAGCAAGTCCATTGCGAGTGTTGATCACACACCAAGGCTTAGAAATTAGGATGTTTTTGCACTCAGACCATTGCGAGTGTTGATCACCCAAGATCATAGAAGATTCGATCTTCTCACTTTAGAAAGGGGCTCATACAAGAACACAGTACACTTCTCAGAAAAAATCACTCAAGGTTACAAAACTAGATATGAGAAAGTGTTGAAAATCAAATCGGAACTTTGATTTTCAGAGAGAAGAAGAAGAAGAACTCGAATGGTCGAGAGCAAGTGGAAGAGTCTAGAAAGCCAGAAAAAATCACGCGTCCCAAACCCTAGGACTCTCTTTTATATGAGTCACCAAATGATCAGCCATCCAATGGACATGGGGTTGACACATGGCATCATCACGAGCGTCCATTAGAAGAAACACGATTTTTGTAAATTGAAAGTGCGTTTTTAAGGGACTAGCTAACACTTTAAAAAACAACAAATAAAAGTCAG
This sequence comes from Olea europaea var. sylvestris, assembly GCF_002742605.1. Taxonomy (NCBI): domain Eukaryota; kingdom Viridiplantae; phylum Streptophyta; class Magnoliopsida; order Lamiales; family Oleaceae; genus Olea; species Olea europaea. The sequence continues at coordinate 9,467,651 of NC_036252.1, forward strand.
CTGGTCAACTTACACAAATTGCATCATTGTGCCACAACCTTTCAATCTGCACCATGGTACAATGATCCACATTCACTCAATAGTGTGGTTGCTCCCAATTTTAAGCACCACTTGCACTCATATTAGATACTCAAATCAGCATGCAGTGATGTTCAACATATTCAAGCAGTCTAAGAACTTGTTAAGATGTAGCACCTTTGTACCTGCATCAGCGGGGTTAAAATTAGTAGAAATCTTTTCAAGTTTTACAACTCCTTATGAAATAATATCCCTTATAAAGTGAAATCTAACATCATCATTTTTTTTTATCTATTATGTAAGACTGGGTTTCTACTTAAATGAATGACTGACTGACTACCAGAATAAAGAACTACTTCTTTAACAAAGCCAAATTCAGCCCCCGTTTGACCCCCATTACCTGAAAATGAAAATAGAAGGAATAGTATTTTTTAGAAAAATGAGTGGTTGAAAAAGAAGAAAAAGTTTTCGATTTACGTGTAATATTATTTTATGGAAGATTGTGTGGTTGAAAATAAGAGAGAGAAAAATGAAATGTAATGTAATTGAATTTAATGAGGATCAAACGAGGGCTCATTTAATAACCCTTTTAGCCATATTCATTCTTTTATAGCATCTATTGCAGCAATATATTCAGCTTCGGTAGAAGATCAACTATCTTTTGAAGTTGGGATTTCCAACTGATGCAAGAATTACATAAAGTATACATATAGGCTGAGGTGGACTTCCTATTGTCCCTATCACCAGCATAGTCGAATCAGTATATCCTCTCAATAGTTGCCTTCAGTTTTTTTTTGTACTGAATACCTAACTCTGATGTACTTCTAATGTATCTAAGAAGCCATTTCATGGCTTCCCAATGAGCTTCACCTGAATTTGACACATATCTACTCAAGACACTTATAGAATATGCTAAATTTGGTCTAGAACAAACCATGAGGTACATGACAGACCCAGCTACGTTAGGATATGGCATTCTTGCCATCCTTTCAAATTCTTCTTTAGATTTAGGACATTGTCCATTTGAGAGTTTAAAATGATTTGCCAAAGGCACACTCACACTTTTGGAATTAGACATAGATAATTTATTTAGCAATTTCAGCATAAATGACTGTTGGCTGAGACTTAGTGTGCCTTCTCTCCTATTTCTTTTCACTTCAATACCTAAAATCCTTCTCACAGGACCTAAGTCCTTCATTTCAAATTCTAATTTTAGTTTATTTTTAATATCTTCTATCTCTTTTATGTCATGACTTGCCAATAGCATGTCATCCACATAAAGGAGTAGATAAAGGGAATTTTCTCCACCATTTCAGGCAGGTATCGAAGTTGCTTCTCTTAAAGCCAAGTCCAAGCACAAAATTGTCAAATTTTTTATACCATTGTCTTGGAGCTTGTTTTAAGCTATATAGGGATTTTTTAAGAAGGCAAACTAATTCAGATTACCTCAAATCCTTTGGGTTGTTTCTTCTAAATAATTTCGTCCAGATCACCATTAAAAAAAGCTATCTTTACATCTAATTGATCTAGTTCCCAATTAAATTGTGTGGCTAAGGTCAAAATAACCCTAACAGTCGTAAATTTTACTACGGGTGAGAAGATTTCATTGAAGTCTACTCCTTCTTTTTGGGTAAAACCCTTAGCCATCAATCTAGCTTTGTATCTTATATCATTTTCACTTTGTTCACCTCTTTTAATTTTGAAAATTCATTTATAGTCAACAACCCTTTTTCCTTTTGGTCTTTTTACCAAACCCCAAGTTTTATTCATTTTAAGTGATTGTATTTCATCTTGCATTGCTGCAAGCCATTCCTTAGAGTCTTTACTATTTATGGCTTCCTCAAAGGACTCAGGCTCATTTTCAATCATACTTTGATAAGATAGCAAAGATACATCTTCATCAAACCTAATAGGAGGTCTTATTTGTCTTCTTTGCCTATCTCTTGCTAGTTGATAATTGTCTAAAGGTTGACCAGATGCTGGTTCAACTTCAGATTCATCATTAAGAGTACCATCACCAGATTGCTCCACCTCAATTTCAACCCCCTTTTCCACACATTCCTCCTGACTTAAGGGTTCTATTTTGTTTTCAAATTTAAGGCAGGGCAGATCATCTTCATTAAACACCACATTTCTACTGATTATGATCTTATAGCCTTTGTTTTCCCTTACCCATAGCCTATTCCCCTTTACCCCTTCACCATAGCCCAAGAATACACATTTAAGGGCCCTAGGTTCTAATTTTCCTTCAGATTGGTGTACAAAGGCTGCATAACCAAATACCCTCAAGTTACTGAAGTCAACTGGTTTTCCACTCCACATCTCTTCAGGGGTTTTAAAGTGTATAGCACTAGAAGGGTTCTATTAATCAGATAACTAGTAGTTTTAACAGCTTCCCTCCAGAAAATCTTAGGCAGACCTGAACTCAAGAGCATACATCTCACTTTTTCAAGAATTATCCTATTCATTCTTTCGGCCAAACCATTTTGTTGTGGGGTGTGTGCTACTGTTCGATGTCTTAATATACCAGAAAGTTTGCACAACTCATCAAATTCAGGATTGCAGAATTCCAAACCATTATTAGTTCTTAAGACCTTAATATTTTTGTCAGTTTGGTTCTCAATCAAAATTTTCTAGTCCTTGAAAACACCAAAAGTACCAGATTTTGATTTTAGCAGAAAAATCCAATTTTTTCTAGAAAAGACATCAATAATTGACAGGAAATATTTAAAACCTGTATGAGTTGTTACAGAAGTTGGTCCCCAAAGATAAGCATGCAAATATTCAAGAATAGACATAGGTTTATGCATTCTAGGTAAGAAGGATAATCTATTATGTTTTCCAAGAATGAAATAGTCACAAAAGCTGAGTTTTTCTATGTTATCCTTCCCAAAGGCACCCTGTTTATTTAAAATCTGTAGCCCTTTGTCACTAATATGGCCCAATCTTTTATGCCATATATGTGACTTATCATTTTGGATTGAGATTGCTGCTGATGTGGATTCTAAAAAAATTTCAGTTTGTAAAATTTTAGTCTCTTTGGGGCTTCAACAATTAATTGTGAACCCCTTAAGATATCTTGTCTTTTTCGAGACAAGTTTATTATTTCCTTTTACTTTCAAATTTATTGTTCCTATTCCTTTAACCTGACATGTCATTTGATTACCCATTAAAACCTTGCCACCAGTTACATTTTCAAACTCAGTAAACCATTCTTTGTTTGGACACATATGGTAGGTGCAGCCTGAGTTAAGAATTCACTCTTGACAAGGTGGACAGCTTACAGCCACATAAACTTCATCAATTAAGATCTCATTATTGTAGGCTAAAACTGCACCACCATCATCTTTTGATTGGTTTTGGAATCACTAAGTCTTTTGGGACAGTTTTTGATAAAATGACCCTCATTAAGACAATAGAAACACTTCTTTCTTTTAGTCTTCATTTTCATTTTATCCTAAGGATTTACCTTTTTCTTGTGTCCAGGTTTTTTGATCAAGTTCATAGTCTTAGGGGTAGTCTTAGTTTTAGCCATCAAGTTTTCCCCATTGATAGATTCTTTCCTGTCAGACTTTAACTCTAACTCCTTATTTCTTAAAGCACTAATAATCACATCAGTGGTTAGAGTTTCCCTCCCATATTCAATTGCATTTTTAACATCTTTATACTTATAACCAATTGAATTTAACAAGACCACAACCAACTGATCTTTTGAGAGTTTCTCATCACAGTCAGTTAGGTCACGGGATAGTCTATATATTAGCCTCAATATCAACTGATGGGTCAAGTTTAAAGCCAAAGAATTGTTTTAGAAGATACACTTTATTAGGCATAGATTTGTTCAAGTATGTATCTTCCAACTTTTTCCACAACTCAGCAGCAGTCCTAGTGATTACGCCCAAAGTATAACGCGGTGATTGTAGTACAGCTTTGGGGTGTCGTATCCACAGGGAGATGGAAATTTTCTCAAAAAATCAAACAAACTAGGGTTTTCGTAATTTTATGTGGGAATGATTTGTCACTTGGAATAAAAATTAATTATCAATATGCGACATAAGTGAAGCGTCGGAATTCCCCCATCGGATTGGATCAATCGACATCAATAATTCATGTATTTTTCCTCAATTAGAGATTTTCTTCCTAACTCTCTCATCGGAAGATTTAACAATAAAGTCCAATTTAATTCCAATTATATTGCTAGAATCTAGATTTTCTATAACACATTCACACATTTTTTATTGGAACAAGATCAAAGATCGACCATATACATCAAACATAAGGCAGTAATCAATTCGCCAATAAAGTAATATTAAGATTAAAATTCAACAATTATTTCAATCATTCGATAGAAGGAACATGGCTAGATCTATGAAGGATTTGATAAAAGTTAAAATAATCTCAACAATAAATAATTCAAATTGTAATTCAACAAGTATTTCGAATATTCGATAGAGAAAGCATGACTGAATCTATGGAAATTCTAATAATTGTTAAACTAATGTCAAAAACGTATTGAAGATATAGAAATTCGATTCTAAAATTGTTTAATAATGAAAAACTCAATTACATGAATTAAAGATGTTGAAATCACCAAAACCGATTGAGATCCTTTGTTGCTTCACCAAGTTCCTTAGTTTTCCATGGAGTTTCTTGAGCACCAAGATGAAAGAAATAGGTCTGGGGGCGTCTCCTTTCGTTCAGGGTGGTTTTGGACATTTATATCCCGTGAAAATTAGGTTACCATAAGAGATTCAATCGTATAAGGAAACTGAGATTCGACCGCCCAAAAAAATACTATGCGACCGCATGAATATTGTCATTTTGGCCGCATGGTTATGCACTTTCAGCCTCTTCAATTCTCGATATAGGTGTGTGCAACAGCATAGTAGAAAGGCATGCGACCGCATGGTTTCGCCAGACAGCTTTCAGTGTTTTAATCATAACTTTCTTTCCCGATCTCCAATTGAGCTGATTCAAGTTGCATTGGATAGACAACTCAAAGGGCCACAATTTTTATTCAGAAGTAATCTCCCAATTCGATCATCTTCCATGTAAAAAATGGGTCCCAACATGAGACTAAAAACCGGTGTGTTAGTTTTCGATTGGAAATTGATGTATTGATCAAACTTTGACGTTATTTAATCCCTTTGACTTCTTTCCTCATCCATTTGACCTCTAAAAATTTTGAATCTTCATCATAATCTTAGACACAAGTTTGGATCATTTGCACTTTAGTCCCCGAACTTTCGTTCTCTTCTACTTTGATTATTTTTCACTTGTTTCTTCTGAATTTCATCTTTTTTACCAAAATGCAACCTAAACCAAAATATAAGAGTAATGATTGCATTTTGGCATAATATAATCACATGAATGCAATAGTTAAGAGGAGGGAAAAATATGGTATTTTACACTCTTATCACACCCCCAACTTGCTTATTGCTAGTCCCTAGCAATTTAATGCAAAGTAAAGCAAATGAGTAATTGGTCCATGTTACAAGTGAAATTGTTAAGTTCTAATTCAATAGTAGTTCATTCTCTTTTCAAACTCAACACCACCATAAATTAACAATGTTATGATCATCAAGATATCAAAAACACTTGCTAAATGTGTAAGTGTGTGTCAAGCCATAGCCATCTTACCGCCAACCCTAACACATGCAACATCGAGTGTATTTCTAACTAAAGGTCCAGCCCCATAACTCACGGATATTAAAGTGTTTAGTGCGGGATTTCTCTCTATGGAGCTGGGAAAGATGCACACTCAGAACATGGAAGCTTTAATAATTAGCAACAAGCAGAAATTGATCACATGATAGGCATACTTTCAAATGAGAATTCATCAACTTCTTACCACAAACCGACTTGAGATCAAAACAGTCAATACAAAGGGTGTGAAAGGGGTTAAGCTGGGTTATATGAAAAGTAGGGTGAAAAGAATTTAGGGACTTCCAAGTAGAAGTTAGGCATCTCAACAAGTAATTCAACATAGCAATCCTTTACATCAACGCATTCCTTAACCTTTCAATTCCCAACAACAATCCACTCTTTTTTTTTCTTTTTTTTTTCAATTTTTTTTCTTTCAAATTTTTTTTTCTTTCTTTTTTCCTTTTCTCGATTTTTTTTTTTTTTGCATCACCCAAGCACTTATCATCTCTTATCACTTTCCTCATTACTTTTCTTCTCAAATGGACATTTAACACCTACTATACACTTGGAAGCATAAAGGTGGAAAATAACTATTTATAGACTTTAATCCAGTGTAAGGAGGTATGGATAACTTAGGCACATGAAAAGAAATGGTTATGTATGCGTATTGGCTCAAAGTGGCTACTAGGGGATTATAATTATGGAAAAGAACTAGTCTAAAGGCTCAAATTCAATCCTAAATTGACTGTTATCATTTCTCAAGTGCAAACCACCGTCTTACCACATACCGTGTAATGTCATTCTCAGAAGAAGTTTCCAATTCACACAATCAATGAACACTTATTACATTTTTAATATGTGATAACTCTCGATCCTCACCAATTCTCTCTAAAGAAGGCTCTAACAGGAAATTCCTCTAGCTACATGTGTTAAACCACTATCTTACCACAAGGCTTATGTGCACAAAATGAAATATAGCAAGTGTCCTGATATCCATATTCTCATACACACAACCAACTCCTAGTGGCATATTTTGTCACTCAAGCACATAGGCATAGACATGCAGCAACTCAGAAGTCCAGGCAAAAATGTAAACTTTTTCACAATTCCATGATCACAAAATTTATCATGCAATGCAATTCACAAACAAAATGTATCCTCCCCCCAACTAAAAGTTACATTGTCCTCAATGCATAAACATGTCTCCAAAAATAAAGAAGGGAAAATGTATCACCTGAGTACTGCAGTGAATTAACTTAAGTTCGAAGGATGAGAAGCTTGAAAGAACTCAATGGATGGATAATGCAAGGAGTAAAAAATAAACCAAAAAAAAAATGAATGCAAATCATCTAAAAAGAAAAATCTAAAACTAATATACAGAAAAATAAAGTGAAGGATGAACCTGAGTGAAGTTAAGGGTGGTAAACAGGGTCTGCAAGGGGAATTTCTTCCACTGTAGGCACCGATTGCCCAAACGCTATTTTGAGACGCTGTCCATTCACTTTGAACACTCTACCATTGTTAGGATCCTCAATTTCAACTGCTCCATTTTCAAAGACTCGTAATACCACAAAGGGGCCAGTCCACCTAGAACGAAGTTTTTCCAGGATGCTTGTGGAGTCTAGAATCATGCAGGTATACTTTTTGATTTGGTTCAAAAGTTTTTCTCAAAATATTTTTATCATGAAAAGCTTTCATTTTTTTCCTTGTAGATTCTAGAACTCTCATAGGCCTCATTTCTCAACTCCTCTAACTCAGTCAATTGAAATTTCCTAAGCTTACCTCCCTCCTCTAGGTCGAAATTAAAATGTTTAATAGCCCAATATGCTCGGTGTTCAAGCTCCATAGGTAAATGGCAAGGCTTTCCAAAAATAAGTCTATATGGTGACATGCCTAGGGAAGGCTTAAAAGCAGTGCGGTAAGCCCAAAGTGCATCACTTAATGTTAACGACCAATCTTTACGATTAGGATTCACCGTTTTTTCCAAAATTTGTTTAATTTCCCTATTAGCCAATTCTACCTGTCCACTAGTTTGGGGGTGGTAAGCAGTAGAGATTTTATGAATAACTCCATATTTTTTCATTAGTGCTTCGAATGAACGGTTGTAAAAGTGTGTGCCTCTATCACTAATAATGACATGTGGTGTACCAAACCTAGACAAGACATTTTCTTTGAGGAATTTAATAACCGTTTTATTGTATAGATAACCAAAAGAAGGTGGAAATGGGCCCATAAAGTCAATCCCTCAACAATCAAACATTTCTATCACTAAAATGGGGTTTAAAGGCATCATATTACGTCGAGACACGGCACCTAATTTTTGACATCTTTCACAGGTTCTACAATAGGTATTAGTGTCTTTGAACAAGGTAGGCCAATAAAAACCACATTGTAGAATTTTTGCAGCAGTCTTTTTTATAGAGAAGTGGCCACCACATGCTTGAGTATGACAGAAACTAAGTATGCTAGGTATTTCTTCATTGGGGACACAACGTCTTAAGATTTGGTCGGGGTAGTACTTAAACAAACATGGGTCATCCCAATAAAAATTACGTACTTGAACCAAAAACTTCCTCTTATCCTTTGTACTCCACTCCTTTGGGATTTCACCTGCAGCCAAGTAGTTCACAATGTGAGCAAACCATGGTAAAGAAGAGACAGAAAATAAATTTTCATCTAGGAATTCATCTCTTATTGGCAAGGTGTTTGTAGTGTCTTCAAAGGTTAGCCTTGATAAGTGGTCTGCTACGACATTCTCCACTCCTTTTTTGTCCTTGATGGTGATGTCAAATTCTTACAAAAGCAATATCCACCGTATTAATCGCGTCTTAGTACCCTTCTTTGCAAGAAGGTATTTAAGGGCTGCATGATCTGTGAAAATTGTAATGGGAGAACCTATTAAATAGGATCTAAACTTGTCGAGTGCAAAGACCACAGCTAGTAGCTCTTTTTCAGTTGTGGAATAGTTCATCTGAGCATTGTTAAGAGTTCTACTAGCGTAGTAAATGACAAAAGGCTTACCCTCTCTTCGTTGTCCCAGTACAGCACCTACCGCATAATCACTAGCATCACACATAATTTCAAACGGTAGGGACCAATCAGGTGGTTGCATGATCGGTGCAAAAGTGAGCTTGTTAATCAGTGTTTTAAATGCCTCTTGGCATTATGGGATCCATTCAAAATTGGCTTCTTTACTTAGAAGGTTACACAAGGGTCTGGATATGGATGAAAAGTTCTGTATAAACCTTCTATAAAAACCTGCGTGACCTAGAAATGATCTTATGTCTTTGACGGTTTTAGGTGTAGGCAATTTGGAGATCAGTTCAATTTTTGATTTGTCGACCTCTATTCCTTTAGAAGAAATTACATGTCCTAAGACAATTCCTGAAGGAACCATAAAATGACATTTGTCCCAATTCAAAACTAATCCTTTTTCCACACACCGGGTCAAGACTTTCTTCAAGTTAAATAGGCATGCATCAAACGAGACTCCAAACACTGTCAAGTCATCCATGAAAACTTCCATGCACTCCTCTATCATGAGTAAATATGCTTATCATGCATCTTTGGAATGTGGCAGGGGCGTTACAAAGTCCAAATGGCATCCTAAGAAATGCATAAGTACCAAATGGGCAAGTAAATGTGGTCTTCTCTTGGTCTTCTAAGGCTATTTCAATTTGCTAATAACCGGAGTAGCCATCCAGAAAACAGTAAAAAGGATGGCCAGCCACACGCTCCAGGATTTGGTCTAAAAAGGGGAGGGAAAAGTGGTCCTTATGGGTGGCAGCATTCAACTTCCTATAATCAATGCACATGCACCATCCAGTCACTGTTTTTGTTGGGACCATTTCACCTACTTTATTTTTTACCACTATGACACTAGACTTTTTAGGGACTACTTGTGTAGGACTAACCCATTTACTATCTACAATAGGATAAATGATACCTGCATCTAATAGTTTCAGCACTTCATTTTTCACAACTTCTTTCATTGTCGGGTTTAGCCTACGCTGTGGGTCTCTTTTAGGGGTGGCTCCTTCTTCTAAATGAATCCTATGTGAGCAAATTAGAGGACTAATACCCTTAATGTCAGCTATGGTCCAACCTAATGTAGATTTGTGTTCATTCAGAATGTTTAAAAGTTGCTCACATTGTAATGCATCCAATTCTGAAGAAATAATTATAGGAAAAGTATCACCTGGTCCAAGGAATTCATGTTTCAATCCTGGGGGTAGCGATTTCAAATCTGGTTTGGGGCTCTCAATGGTTGATGGTTGCTGGCCGCCCGTCCTTTCTGGCAATTCTTCAAATTTGGGTTGCCATGGTGATGTCCCATAGTCATGAAATTTTGCAAAAATAGCACAAATGTTAGCATATTCTTCATCATTAACACTTGCTGGAATTGCAGAATTCAAAAGAAAAAGATTTAAGGGGTCAGAATTTGAAGTCTCAAGTGCCTCCTCCTGAGTGAGTGCCTCAATCATATGTGTGTGGTGGCACTCATCACTTTCCATTGGTTGCTTAGCAATGTGGAAAATGTTGACTTCTAGAGTCATATGCCCAAAAGACAATTTCACTAGACCATTCCTACAATTTATAAGGGCGTTAGCTGTGGCGAGGAAAGGTCTACCAAGAATAATAGGAATTTTAGAATCAACATTAACATCAACCTTCACATCCATGACTAAGAAATCAACGGGTTAGTAGAATTTATCAATTTGAACCAACACATCTTCAACTACTCCCCTAGGTCTTATAGTGGTTCTATCAGCTAGTTGTAGAAACATAGAAGTGGGTTTAATTTCACCAAGACCTAATAGTAAGTATATGGAATGGGCCATGAGATTAACACTGACTCCCAGATCAAGGAGAGCTTGTGCAAACTCATGGTTCCCGATGACACAGGAAACAGTTGGACAGCCAGGGTCCTTATATTTCGGTAGGATCCTTTGTTCAATCACAACACTCACTTGTTCGGTCAAGAAGGCAGTCTTCTTGACAATGTGTTTCCTCTTCATAGTGCACAAGTCCTTAAGGACTTTCGCATATGTAGGAACTTGTGAAATTACATGCAAGAGTGGAAGATTGATTTTTACTTGCCTAAGGTGTTCTAGGATCTCATTGAGTTGATTGACTGATTTTGGGCTAACCTTAAGGGCTTGTGGAAAAGGTACCCTCGATGGATTTCCTACTGCCTCATCACTAGGGCTACTTTCTTCAGACTCACTAGACTCCTTTTCATTTTCCCTAGGTTTTGAAATTGGTTCTATAACCTTCCCAGATCGAGTGGTGATGGCATTTGCTTCCTTAAGGTTACTCTCTCCTGAACCTGAGGTTTGAGCCATATGCTGTCCCTTAGGATTAGGTTGAGCTTGTGCTGGAAATTTCCCATGTTCCTCCACAGTTAATGCATTGGTCAATTTAGACACATGATTTTTTATCTCCTTATTTTCCTCCACTACCTGGTTAATCATAGTCTCAAACTTCTGATTGGTCTTGCCTTGTGCCTCTATGAATGCATGTAGGGTATCTTCTAAAGAGTTCCTAGAGGGTGTGGATTGATATGATGGTGCACTGTAAGTTCTATTTGATTGGGTAGTTTGTTGGTTTTTAGATTTCCAGCTGAGATTGGGATGATTGCGCCACCCTGGGTTATAGGATTTGAAGAAAGGAGAATAGGGCTTCCTATATGTGCCTAAGGCATTACAATGTTCCTCATAAACCCCTCTCATCTCAATTAAAGGGGTGCACTCTTGGGCTAGGTGATCTACTCCACCGCACACAAAACAAGGTCCCAAAGATTCAACACGCGAAACAGTTTGTGCAGGTTTAGAGCCTTTAGCACGCAAGGTCTCAAATTCCTTAGTCCTTCCACTTTGGCCTTAAGACTATCTTCTTCCCTAAGTTGATAGATACCTGTACTAGTGGGGTTTCCTGGAGGTCGTGACCTATTGGTATTATCAGTAGGGCTAGGTCCTGTCCAAGTATGAGCTTTCTCAGCAAGATCGTCTAGATACTCTATGGCCTCATTCGGATCCTTTTGCAGGAAATCACTGTTACACATAATCTCTACGAATTGAAGTTCCCTAGGTGTTAATCCCTCATAAAAGTAACTAACTATACGCTAACTCTCATAACCATGGTGAGGACAAAGAGCTTATAGTTCTTTAAATCTCTCCCAGGCCTGATATAGGGTCTCACTATCCTTTTGGGTAAAAGATGAGATTTGCTTCTTAAGGGCGCTAGTCTTATGGTGGGAAAAGTATTTATTAAAAAATGCTTGCGTCATTTCAGCCCATGTACCAATTGAACATGGTCTCAACAAATATAGCCAGGTTTTTGCTCTCTCTTTAAGTGAAAACGTGAAAATTTTTAACCTGGCTGCATCCGTTGTACCATGTTGATTGTGGAAAGTTGCAACTACCTCCTAAAATTTCCTAATATGCACGTATGGGTTTTCACTATCAAGTCCATGAAAAGTGGGAAGAAGTTGAATCAGTACCGATTTTAGTTCCATACATGGCATATTGGGCGGAAACATTATGCATGATGGTGTGGATGTACGTGTGGGGTGCAAATAATCATGCAAAGTCCTATAAGGCGCATCGCCGTGTTCACTATCAGACATAGTGGTATGTGTTGAGGTGTTTGTTGCAATTGATGCAGTAGCAAAATAAGGGTTATATTGAGATTCAAACACTGGATAAGGTGCTCCAGTAGAACTCCCTTGATTGCTTCGATCCCTGCTCATCAAACACACAAAAAAAAAAACAAAGAAAATGTGAAAATAAAATAAAAATAACACTAAAAAAATTAGATCAAATAAAAATGAAGGAAAAGGAACGATGTCACCCATTTTCGGTCGATCCCTTGATAAATTGTACCGTTTCCCCGGCAACGGCGCCAAAATTTGATCGCCCAAAGTATAACGCGGTGATTGTAGTACAGCTTTGGGGTGTCGTATCCACAGGGAGATGGAAATTTTCTCAAAAAATCAAACAAACTAGGGTTTTCGTAATTTTATGTGGGAATGATTTGTCACTTGGAATAAAAATTAATTATCAATATGCGACATAAGTGAAGCGTCGGAATTCCCCCATCGGATTGGATCAATTGACATCAATAATTCATGTATTTTTCCTCAATTAGAGATTTTCTTCCCAACTCTCTAATCGGAAGATTTAACAATAAAGTCCAATTTAATTCCAATTATATTGCTAGAATCTAGATTTTCTATAACACATTCACACATTTTTGATTGGAACAAGATCAAAGATCGACCATATACATCAAGCATAAGGCAGTAATCAATTCGCCAATAAAGTAATATTAAGATTAAAATTCAACAATTATTTCAATCATTCGATAGAAGGAACATGGCTAGATCTATGAAGGATTTGATAAAAGTTAAAATAATCTCAACAATAAATAATTCAAATTGTAATTCAACAAGTATTTCGAATATTCGATAGAGAAAGCATGACTGAATCTATGGAAATTCTAATAATTGTTAAACTAATGTCAAAAACGTATTGAAGATATAGAAATTCGATTCTAAAATTGTTTAATAATGAAAAATTCAATTACATGAATTAAAGATGTTGAAATCACCAAAACCGATTGAGATCCTTCGTTGCTTCACCAAGTTCCTTAGTTTTCCATTTAGTTTCTTGAGCACCAAGATGAAAGAAATAGGTCTGGGGGCATCTCCTTTCGTTCAGGGTGGTTTTGGACATTTATATCCCGTGAAAATTAGGTTACCATAAGAGATTCAATCGTATAAGGAAACTGAGATTTGGCCGCCCAAAAAAACACTATGCGACCGCATGGTTATGCACTTTCAGCCTCTTCAATTCTCGGTATAGGTGTGTGCAACCGCATAGTAGAAAGGCATGCAACCGCATGGTTCCGCCAGACAGCTTTCAGTGTTTTAATCATAACTTTCTTTTCCAATCTCCAATTGAGGTGATTCAAGTTGCGTTGGATAGATAACTCAAAGGGCCACAATTTTTATTCAGAAGTCATCTCCCAATTCGATCATCTTCTATGTCAAAAATGGGTCCCAACATGGGACTAGAAACTGGTGAGTTAGTTTTCGATAATTTGCACTTTAGTCCCCGAACTTTCGTTCTCTTCTACTTTGGTCATTTTTCACTTGTTTCTTTCGAATTTCATCTTTTTCACCAAAATGCAACCTAAACCAAAATATAAGAGTAATGAGTGCATTTTGACATAATATAATCACATGAATGCAATAGTTAAGAGGGGAAAATATGGTATTTTACACTCTTATCACGTAGTCTCACCAATTTCTCTAAGTACATTGTCAGATAAATGCAAGAATATAGAACTCCATGCAATTTCATCAAGTTCAGCTATCTTAGTTTCTTCCATATCATCAAGCCATGACTCATCAAGGGCTTTTGCACATTTCTCTTGAAGTAAAAGTGCTCGCATTTTTTGGCGCCAGAGACTAAAGTCTCCTTTACCATTAAAGATTTCCAATTCAACTTTAGTTGACATAATCAAAACACAATTTGATTTTTAACAGTGCAGGCAGATCACATGAATTTTGAACACTATCTACAAAGTGCAGTGTCTAAACGCCATACACAATAATCAATATAAAGTGTACAACCAGTAAGTTGTATAATACAGATTATTTAGCAAAAAAAGTCAGTAGTTCGTTCAATTATTAAACAATTTACTGAAGAACAGCAACACAGTAACATAATTGCAGCATACTTTATACATTTTATACAGGATACTTGCAAGAATAATAAAATGAGTGTTAAACCGTCGAATTTTATTCAAGATAGCCCTCAGATTCTAGGCAACTCACGATTTTTGGACAAAGGAACTATCAAGAAGTCTTCGATTTATAAATTTTACCACAGTTCCAGGGGTCACTGTATATTCACAGTAATGTATACTGTAAATCGAGGTAAATGGAAAGAACTCACGAAGAACCCCTTATTAGGGTTTCAAGAAATAAGCTAAATGTACTGTACGAGTCCGAAGTTTTCAGATCTACCAACACTGGCATCAAGAACCACCGTATACAAGCTTTGATACCACTGTAAAAGGAGGTTTCAAACACTATCAGATTTAATCAACAAAAAAAATGCGCAGTATGAAAATATTGAAACACAAAAAAAGAAAGGATCTAATTAAATTGCCCTAAGGTAGTAACAATTCGAAGATCTCTCAAATGTATATGTACAGTTTTCTCCAGCAAGTCCACTGCGAGTGTTGATCACACACCAAGGCTTAGAAATTAGGATGTTTTCACACTCAGATCAAAAATCACCCAAGATCATAGAAGATTCAATCTTCATAAGAACACAGTTCACTTCTTAGAAAGAATCACATAAGATTACAAAACCAGATATGAGAAAGTGTTGAAAATCAAATCGAAACTTTGATTTTTAGAGAGAAGAAGAAGATGAACTAGAATGGACCAGAAAAAATCACGCGTCTCAAACCCTAGAACTCTCTTTTATATTAGTCGCCAAATGGTCAGCCATCCAATGGACATGGGGTTGACACATGGCATTATCACGAGCGTCCATTAGATGAAACACAATTTTTGTAAACTGAAAGTGCATCTTTTAAGGGACCAGCTAACAATTTAAAATATAACAAATAAAAGTTAGCTGGTCAACTCACACAAATTGGATCATTGTGCCACAACCTTTCAGCCTCAAATTTAAAAAATATCCAGTGTCAAATATTTATCAAGAAATACCAAGGATTAAACGAATATTTCTGATAAAAATTCCATACAACAGTCCAACTCGCGATTTTAAAGTTGTTTTCATTCCTATTCAACCTCTAACACTACCTATTATAAATATACATGTCATATTTCATTTCATGGTATGGTTCAACATTATTTTCATTATAGAGATAATTATCTGAAGATCAGTTACACATTCCCAAAGATATATTTATTCAACCCCAAGATTATTAATTCATATGTTCATCCTAAACATATTTTTATTGATTGAGCATTAATTCTAGTCAAGAGAAAATCCATTGAAGATCAAATTCATATCCATACATCTCTTGCATCAGCCATAGATCAAAACAAAAAAGATCTAAAGACAGAACACAAAAAAATCTACCTTCACCTCTAAGCTTTTAGAGTTCTTAAGTTTAGAGAAGAGGTGATTGGAGGTCCAACGCTCCAAAACAAGTTCATTCTTGGTGATCTAGTGAAAAGAAAAATAGTTTAGAGTTTTGGAATGTCTGCGACGTAGAGTTGAAGAAGTTATATGGTGATTTATTAGTTGGTAAAGTATCTAGGCCAATTGTAAGTTAACTTTTCTAGGGGATTTGTTTGGCAAGATTTGCCCAGATGTTTTTTTATCCTTGTGAAGAGCTCTTCAAGTGTTTTCCTCCATCATCAATTTTTAGTGTCATTTACTTTTTACGGCTTTGATCTGAATGCTTATGTAATTGTTTAATTTAGGTTTAATTAGATTAGTAACCTTAATCATCTAGAACCAATAATAGTGTCATTGCTCTATTTCTCCATACTTTGACAGCAATAATTATAGATAATGGAAGGTTAGAATGAGAACATTTCTTAAGTCTATGGATAAGTGAGTTTAGATTAGTGTATAAAAAGGCTGGACTATCCATTCTACATCTGTTGTAGATGTAGTTATCCCTATCGAGACTTCCACTTGGTCTAAGAATGATTTAGACAAGTGTAATCAGAACAATAAAGGGATACATGCCATTTTAATGGGTATTTTGCCGAGGAGTTTACAAAAGTGTCCACGTGTGAGACTGCAAAAGAAGCTTGGGATTTATTATAAACCACACATGAGGGAACCAAGACTGTTAAAAAATCTAAGTTGCAGATGTCAACTAGGTTTAAAGAAAATAAAATGACAGATGACATATCTTTTGTTGATTTCTATGCTAAGTTAAATGACACAATGAACTCTAGTTTCAACCTAGGTGAGCGAATTCTCATGGCTAAGATAATGAGGAATGTTATGAGTGTTGGGCAATTTCAATTATTGCAAGAATAAATTTACAAATCCAAGCAATTGATTAGAACGATCAACTATGCAAATAAATAATTCAAGCAAAAATAAGAAAATGTAACACCAAATTTTACGTGGAAAAAAATCCTCCAATGTAGAGGAAAAAACCATGGGGCAACTCCAACCAAAAATCCACTATAATAATTAATATAGATTACAATATTTAAGTTTATGCCCCAAAACTTGAATTCTCCATAAATTGGAATTACCACGATAATCTATCTCTAAGACAACAATTTATCTCACCACAAACCAACAATTTGATCAACCTTGTGAGAACCCACTTTGAATACAAATTTAAAATATTTTTTTAGAGAAATTCCCAATTTATATACTGTGGAGAAGAAAAATAACCTGTGTGATTCCACACCTCAATAAAGAAATTCTTTCTGGCAACAACAATTTTTTCCTAGTAGCCACCAATTTTTCTTCTCTTTCAGATAGTTATTTCTCTCTCTATTTCCACTCAACAACCGCAATTTTTCACCCTTCTAGTTGCTATAGTTGACCCTTAAATTTGTCTCACCAAATTCAGCCAAGAGAGAGAGGGATGTATATAATATATAGCCATCGTTTTTGACCAAAAGGAAATTAAAGAGAGTTGGGTTTTTTATTTATTCATCATGGGCTAGAACCCATTTAACAATCTCCCTCTCCAGGCCACTGAGGAGAGAGATTATCCTCTACTAGATTAGTTAGAGGTCATGCTGGCTAGTCTGGCACAAAGCTCAAGCTTTTATCTAGTCACAACCTTTATCATCATATCAGCTGGATTCTTCTCTATATGATCTTTTCTAACAATATCAATTGTTCCACCACTACCTATCGTAGCCAATGATATTTCATATCAATGTGCTTCGTCTGAGAATGATAAGTAGCATTCTTGCTCAAGTCTATTGCACTCTAACTATCGCAATTAAGTACATACATATCTTGCTTCAAACCCAAATCTTGGAGAAACCGTTTCATCCAAAGCATTTCTTTAGCTGCTTCAGCTACTGCAATATACTTAGCCTCAGTTGTAGATAAGACAACACGCTTTTGTAATTTGGATTGCCATGAGACTGCTTTCCCTACAAAAGTAATCAAATATCCTGAAGTTGATTTTCTACCATCAAGATCACCAGCATATCTGCATCTGTAAAGCCCTCCAAAATTGATTTTAAATCTCCAAAAGTCAAGCACATTTTAGAAGTACCTCTCAAGTATCTAAAGATCTATTTTACTGCCTCCCAATGATCTTTACCGGGATTAACAAGAAACCTGCTGAATACTCCAACTGCACGAGCAATGTCTAGCCGTGTACAAACCATGGCACACATCAAACTCCCAACCACAGAGGACTAAGGAATCTTTGCCATTCTTTCTTTATCTTCCACCTTAGAAGGACAGGCCACCTTACTCAGTTTGAAGTGACTACTAAGTGGTATCCGAATATGTTTATCATTTTTCATGTTAAACATTTCCAGCACTCTCTTTACATATTTCTCCTATGATAACTATAACTTTTTGGCTTTCCTATCACGACGAATATACATTCCCAAAATTTGCCTTTCTGGTCCAAGATCCTTCATGTCAAACGATTTGAACAGATCTACTTTCAAACTGTGAATTAACTGAACATCCTGTCCCACTATCAACATATCATCTACATATAGCAAAAGAAGGATGAAGTTACCACCATGGAATTCTCTGACATAAACACAATGATCTGCATCTGTCCTAGAATAACCATGACTCACCATAAATGAATCAAACTTCTTATACCACTGTCATGGAGTCTGTTTCAATCCATAAAAACTCTTTTTTAACCTGCAAACCATATGCTCTTTTTCTTTTATTTCAAATCCCTCTAGCTGAACCATGTAGATTTCTTCCTCTAAATCTGGAGAAAGGCGGTCTTGACATCTAACTGCTCAAGTTCAAGATCCAAACTAGCTGCTAAATCCAAAACTACTTGAATAGAAGTCATTTTGACTACAGGAAAAAATATCTCATCAAAGTCAATCCCTTTCTTCTGACCGAAGTCTTTTACCACCAATCGAGTTTTATACTTCACTAGCTTTTCACCATCTTTCTTCAACTTGAACACACATTTATTTTTCAATGCCTTTTTACCTTTAGGAAGCTCTGCAATCTCATAAGTGTTATTCTTCTATAAAGAATTCATCTCTTCCTGCATAGCCTTCACCCAACTTTGTTTGTCCTTATGAGATTCTACCTCTTGAAAACATTCTGGCTCTCCCTCATCAGTTACCAACACATAATCTAATACTAGATACCTGGTTGATGGATGATGCTCCCTGATAGATCTTGTGATCTAAGGTTCTAATGTAGTAGGATGCTCTCCCTGCTCAACCTCCTCTAAATCATCCTCATTAACCCTTGTTGGCTCATCAGCATGACTGTGAACGTGTGTCTCTATCCCTTGAGTAGCACTGTCTGAAGGCAAAGAGACAGGTGTAAGGTCAGTGACATCCTCAATAACATGTCTTTGATTTTCAGATTTCTCAACATCTGCCAACTTCTGATTTTCATGAAAAATCACATCTCTACTTCTGAAAATTTTCTCCTTTTCTGGATCCCATAATCTATAGCCAAATTCTGCATCTCCATAGCCAACAAAAATGCAAGGTGTAGCTTTATCATCTAG
The DNA here is from genome assembly GCF_002742605.1 of Olea europaea var. sylvestris. Classification (NCBI taxonomy): domain Eukaryota; kingdom Viridiplantae; phylum Streptophyta; class Magnoliopsida; order Lamiales; family Oleaceae; genus Olea; species Olea europaea. The sequence continues at coordinate 9,487,028 of NC_036252.1, forward strand.
CTTTAACTGTTGTTCCTTAGCCACATGTACAAATGCTTTGCACCCGAAATCCTTCAAGTGAGAGTAAGAAACATTTTTTCCTGTCCACATTTTTTTGGAATCTCAAAATCTAAAGGAACTGATGGAGACTGATTGATTAGGTAGCACGCTATTCGAACTGCTTCATCCCAGAATGACTTAGGTAACCCAGCCATCCTTAACATGCTTTTGAACTTTTCTACAATGGTACGGTTCATTCTTCTGCCACACCGTTGTGCTGTGGGGTACTAGGAACTGTCTTTTCATGTCTAATACCGTGTTCTGAATAGTAATCTTTAAACAATTTAGATGTTATCCCCTCCGTTGTCAGCTAGGAGAAACTTCAAAAGCTTTCCACTTTGCCATTCCACCGTGGCATGGAATTTCTTGAAGTACTGAAAAACCTGGTCTTTTGATCTCAAAAAAAATACCCACAACTTTCGTGAAGCATCATTAATAAAAGTAAGAAAATACTTATTAGCACCTAAGGACTCCATCTCAATGGAACCACAAACATCAGAATAAATCAAATCTAAAATATTAGATTTTCTACTAGAGGATTTCTGAAAGGATACTCTATGCTCTTTACCAAATAAACAATAATCATAAGAATTTAATGATGTACCTTTGGTAAAAGGAATGAGAGATTTCTTTGCCAAAATTTGTAGTCCTCTCTAGCTTATGTGAGCCAACCGCTTGTGCCACAAGTCTGGTGAAGAATCACTTTCAATTGCATTTACAGCTTCACTATACACCTTTACTTTTGTCTTGTAAAGTGCGCTACAAACCTTTCCTCTAGAAAATACCATTGACCCTTTTGTTAGTTTCCATCTTCCACTGCCAAAATAGCTGTCATACCCTGCTTCATCAAATGCATATGTAGTTAGTAAATTCAAGCACATGTTAGGAACATGTCACACATTCTTCAAATTCAAGCTGCATCCAAAATCTGTCTGAAGACAGATGTCACCAATTCCCGCAATACTAGCAAAACTATCTTTACCCATCTTCACTCTGCAAAAGTTACTTGATTTGTATGAAATGAAGAACTCCCGTCTTGGAGTAACATGGTAAGAAGCTGCTGAGTCAATAACCCATTCAACAAATGAATCTGCAACATGACAACACTATTCATTTTCAGCAAAAAATACTGCTACCACTACTTCTTCTGAAGTGCTAGCTGCTGTTTTCTGACCAGTCTTCTTCTGATTATTCTCCTCTTTCAATTTATTTTTCCAAGCGATGCAATGTTTATTTATATGACCGTCCAGATACAACTAAATCTTGGTAGACTATGACCACCAACCTGTAATTCACCGAAGAACTGCTTCAATTACTTAACCTGCATCGGAATAATTGGAAATCTAGCTATCTCTTCCCAACGTCAGAATATATTTCAAGTGTTTGATCTTGGTACGTAAACATTTCAAGTGTTTGATCTTGTGGTTGAATCAAGATAATTATAGAATATATTATTGATCTCTGTAGAATGTTTTCTTGTATGAAATATTTGTTCAACAATCTTTTGGGGCGAACCATTGAGGTATTATTTATCATATGAACTGTTTAAGGTTGAATTAGATTGTAAAAACAATCAAAATTGTGAATAGGACTCTGCCAGATGACATTGCCGCTCGAGCAGTGGTCAGCATGAGGTTAACGATCACATGATCGCTCAAGGCGAGCGGTGAAGTGTTGAAAAAGATGTTAGAGTACCCAGTACGCATCTAGTAAGCGATTTTGTGGTGGCCTTTTCTCCTTGGTCCATCTTTGAGATCTTTGACTCCTTTAAGATCTATACTACTAACCCCCAACTTTTTTACTTTAATCGTGACTCAATAAACTATGATTTTGGACATGAAAATTCCAATAATATTGGAGCTAGCAAGTATGAATTGGAATCTTAAATTGGTGATAAGAGTAGTGGTGATTTTTAATGTACGAAGGATGTATATTGAATAGTCATGATTTTTCAGATTGTATGTGACTTCCGTGCATTAATAAAAGTCATGACTTTTTGATAGAGAGTGATCTAGACTATTTGATCATGACATAATATGAAAAAGTATGATTTAATTATCTAGATTAATTTTTGCCAAAATGTGCTTCTTCCTAAAAGACAGATTGAATCAATTTCAAATAACTGATCTTTAATTCCTTCTTTCTCCAAACTTTGGTAATGTAATTTTAAATTATTTTCTTGTTCGTATTCGATATTTTGTACCTTATATCATTTGGCCTGGAAGAGTATAGTCAAACTTTTTGGTTCGCCTGATAAAATTGATGATATATTAATTTTGAAAAAGGAGTTGTATCTTACGAGATACTCTTTTGATTCTGTTACAAGGGCGAAATATTTCTTAATGAGATTTCTAATCATATACCTTGCTTCATTTTATCTCCTTCGAATTTTTGCATATTTTCATGTGCATATCTTGGTTTCCATAAGTCAAAACTATAGCTGATGCTTTGCACAATAAGTCATGATTATATAGTATTTACATGCACGTATTTGACTATGCACCAATTTTTTCAATAATCGTAAGATTGATGTTTATGCATTCTATATTCTAATGTTTTATTTAGAATTTGAAATGCTATATTTCTGCATTTCGAATATGATTATATTCCTTCCATTATGTTTAATTTGAAGTCTATTTCTATATGAATCATTAATTAAATTCTGTTTAGATATGGTATTCAAAATGTAGCATCCTGTATCCAAAATTTATCAAAATTTGAAATTCTGTGATCATATTTCATTGTTGTGTTCGCATTAAACTTCGTGTTGCAATAACTAAAACTTTATGAAGAAATTAAAATTGCATTCTAAGTACAAAAAATGTTCACGTATTACATGCATATTTTAAAACTTAGTGCATATTTGATAATGAGTTGGGAACAATTCGTTGGTTTGATTTCTGATGGATGCACTTGGAAGGTTTAGTTAAATCGCTACTTGTAGAAGTATTTCGCTTTTTCTTTGAAGCAAGTGACTTGAGCTATATTTACCTTGAGTATTACATTCAATGCATAAAATAGTCAAATGTATGTAAGTCGGAAACTTCAGTTCGATGATTGCATTCTTCTAATTCACTCAGATTGCTTGTAATTGGTTTTAGTTGTTAAAATATTGGTTTCAATTATCATGTTGGTGATAATGTGTGCATTACTTAAGTTACCATTAGGATGAATTTAATTTTACACATGTAAAATATTCTATTTAATTACTTGAGATTAATGAAGTATGTATGCAACCATTTTTCCGTATGGAACTTTGAAATTGGCAAATTTTGTCATTACCCTAGCCATTATGTCCATTTACATATAATTGTGACATTTTAGCAATCTATCTTTGTCGAGAAGTTAAATGCGTCACTAATGTGAATGCATCTTGTTAGTCTTAATTGATTACTTAATAGTGCATTATGTTTTAATCGTTTAATATGCTAAGTGTTTTCAGTAATTACTGTAATGTTATTATTTAAAAAGTGAAAAGATAATGCACAATTATCCTTACAAATAAGTATCTTATTTGCGATTAGTTATGTAAACTTTTCATGGATTGAAGTATACCAATTTATGTGGAAAAGAGGAAATTTCACCAATTTTGGAACAAAAGGGGAGGCTATTCACCTCGTACGGATTTGTATTTTTGTTTCCAAATTGTCGAGTGTGTTGAAAATTCACTTAATCATGCAAACAATGAAAAATAAATTATTTTTAATTTTCACCACAGATCTACTTCGTGTTTAGATAGAAACTGTGTTTAGAATAAACTTTGCAAACTCTTTTGCTAATCTTGAAACATGAACAGTAGAGATCTACATTCCACAGCTATTCAATTGTCCAACTTCCAATGAAAATCCACACATGGAACAAGAATGAGAGAAATGTAGTTTCTTTTTTTCTTGAGCAATTAAGAATATTATTTGTGTTCTATTATTTTGAAACTCTAATTACTTATTAATATAAGTCCAAACAGGCGTGGTTCATCTTCAAACTGGTCCAATGTTTAATTAATCTAATTACTTAAATTTGGTTCATAAATTAATTGATCGAACTAAGTCATTCGGGTCTATTAGCAAGCAACTCAATTAATTATTTCTTCAGCACTTGTTAATTAAGTAATTGGTTAATCTTATTCTTCTAGTTCTCCTTTTGTATGTGACTCGTTAGATTCCCAATTACAATGCCTAACAATATGAATTATTATTTTGATCTAATCAAAATCGATAAATTAAAATATCCCTTTTAATATCTCACAAATTCATATCTGTCGTCCTAAATTGACATCTAGTAATTGTTAGAGCAATACATGTGACGAAAAATGTCACATAGTATGACAAAATTAAACTTGTTCGTTTATCGTGAAACTGTAATACATTCATAAGTATGATCCGACCAATTACGAGAGATGCATGTGTGTCAATCTCAATTACCGATCATAACTCTTTTCGACTTATAAGTACACCTTGGCCAAGTTTTTCATTATCAATTTAACTGAATGGCGTGTAGATTATAATAATCTTTTGCTATCTAAGAGTGACAAATTCTGAATTGATCATTCACAACCTTTACATAATTTTTGACATACTCGAACAATGTTGTATTAGCAATACATGACAGAGCAAAATCCAACATCACCAAAGTATGATCGTTCTTATATAATGTACTATGATGACCTCAAGTCGAAGGACCAATTTTACTACCGAACGTTAGACATTAACCTCTAAAACTCATGTAGTTATCCATATGGAATCTTCCCAACGAGTCTCCAATGTTTTCTTCTATAACAAAAATCCACGTGTTAATTTAAGTGTCACCACACTTTTTTTTATTTAGATCAAGTACTTACTTTAAAAGTAATAATTATTACACATGATGATCTATTCATAATATCGATATTAGTATCACTTTATACCTTATGACCAAGGATAATTTGACCAAGTCAAGTTTAAGTGACAGGTCAAGTCCACTTGGACTAATATTAATAGGTTGCTAGGGTTTGAAAATTCATAAGAGAAAATAATTATTACTAGCATGAGAAAGAAACATAGTTCTCTCAATCTTATTCCCTATGCAGATTTCCATTGCACGTTGAATAATTAGATAGCTGTGAATTATAGATTGTGACTATTTGAGTTCAAGAAAAGTAAAGAAGTTTGCAGAATTTAACAAAGGTAAGATTTATAACACAATTTCTATCTAAACACAAAATAGATCGTTGGTAGAAATTGAAATTTTGTTTATTTTTCGATATGTATAATTAAGTAAATTCCCAATAGTGGTATCAAAACTTACTTTGTGTTTGTTAGAAAATATTTTGTATCTTGGAACAATCAAAAGTTGTCTATTCTTGTTTTTCTTGTTTCTAGCTTTTGAGAAAATTAGTTTTCATCTATAAAATATGTTTTTTTTAAGAAAGTTAATTTTTGGTAAAAAGTGGATTGAAATTAGCAACAGGTAGATGTAGTGACTGGCTGTAGCAGCCTACGTAACGCTGCCGCATGTAGGTACAAATACATGAGCGCTGATTGAAGATCACTCTATCATTTTGTTCCTATATAAATGGTTAAAAGTCTCATATCATTCCACACACGATTATTCACCATACAACTCTTTGAGATGAAAAATCATGTGTTTTCATCTATACCTTCATGCTGCTTTTGTAACCCAGGTGACATAATTCAAGCATCGTCTCTATGTTATTATAGCAGTCACCTCTTCTTTATTCAAGTCATTAGCAGGTGTCTCTGGGAAGGGCTATTCAAGGACATAACCAATTTTTTATGCCTAAGAACAAATTTTAGATTGTGCTCCCAATCAAGAGAATTTAGTTTTGTTGTTGGCATCTAGTATGCCTCTCAAATATATATGGTTACTCATGATTCAATAAATGTAAATGATGAAAAGTAAAAGAATAATATACAAAATACATCAATTAATTTAACATGATCCTTTATTAAATTAATCATGTTCTCATTGTTTAACTCAAATTTATGACCTTTACGTATATTTGTGGTATCCATACTTAACTCTCAGTGGGATGAGACCCCATTGGCTATATAAAGACTGAAAATATGCAATTCAACCTAACCAACACTAAGAGGGAATGAATAGGTAATTTTGTGTGCTCTACTTGATTGAATTTTAATTCAAAGGAAAGAAAGCGTGGGTGAATGAATACAATTTTGTGTTTATTCGAAATTTAAACGATTTAATTAATAATTACAACAAGTTATGGTTATTAATTTGTCAAGATGAATTCACATGCAATCTATCCTATGTTAAATTGCTGCAGTTTAATAAATTGTAGAAATGTAAATAACATAGGATATTTGTTGGTGGAGAAAACTCAGTATGAATCCACTATAAACGAATCAATATATAATACTATTAGACTCAACCAATACAAGTACTTTCTGATCTCCTGACTGTAATTTCCCGAAGCCCTCCTAGATTGTGTGCTCTTGCACCAACTCCCGAATTTCTGATTTTGTTTATCTGCTATAGATTCCTGAGAACTTCTTGTTTTCCAACAACCAAAACACTGATCTCCTTCTTTGATCTTCAACCTTTAACAGATACTTTGGAAGCATGGGTTTTGGTGTTTGATTTGTGGACTTTTGATGTTTTTCAATTGCAATACTCAAGCATGTAAGGATTATATAATGGATGTTTTGGGTAGTATGGCTTGTTAAAATTCTAAAAAATCTCAAATTATGGTCGCTCGAGATGCACTGCCGCTCAAGCGAAAGCTCGCAACAAGTGAACAAAGGGTATGTTGCTCAAGAGAAGTCCGGGTAGTAGGCGAGTGATGAGCATTATGTTTTTGTAGCTCAAGCAATGTCTTGACCAGAGGCAAGCAAAATTGTAGCGACTCATCTATAGAAAAAATGCACCTAACTCAACGACTTTTACACATGTTCAATTTAGTCATTTTTATTCACAAAATCACCAATTACATTAAAACCTAACAAACTCCCCCTTTGGCATTCTTTGATAAAATATTAATTACATCAAATACAACCAAAATGACCTACTCAAAACAACTGACTCAACTCACTATTGATTTGCCTTTGTCAAAGCTATTTCCTAAAATCACAATTCACGTACTAAGTCTAAAAGCACTAGAAACAATAACATAAGTAAAAGTAGTTATAGATGGTTATCAATAAATGCAAAATCATATCAGCTAGATTAAGATACAATATTAATGTAAGCCAAAGCATAAAAAACATACATCAATATTAAAAACATCAAACCTTAATCTAGCAATATCTCTAAAAAAATGTGTCAATCTACAATCTACAATTGCCTCCCCTTTTTTTTGTCACAAATAATAAGGGGATCCCTAGTAACTAATCAACAGTGGACCCATTGCCATCATCAGCATCCTTAAACTCATAGTTGTCACCGTCGTAATCCCAATGTATGCAGATCCATCAAATTCCTTGTTGTAAATAAGCAATCATGCCAAGAATGATGGCAAATGAAGGATCAACAGGAATAGAAGCGAATGCTAGAATGAAATCAACAGGTGGACGTGGAACAGAGATGGATGACGAAGAAATATTAGTAGTGGAGATAATGATAGCAAGATGAGATGGAAAGATATCACAGTGATCACTAATAGGATCATCGCTTTGCCGGATCAGCATGCTCAACCGGCTCAATAGGAGCAAAAGATAATGGGACATAAGATGGACTCTGCGATATAGTAGTGTGACAATAGGATGACTAACCCATCCTAATACTCTATCTGGGAATGTAACCAAGAGATGTGGCTAGTCGATGAATCAAAAATGCATAAGGTGGACCTATCCGATGACATGGCATTCTAAAGGTACGTAAAATATGGATATTTACCTAGAACTCTTAGACTAGAAAACAAGGCAAAGGTGACAACCCTACAAAAAGGGGCTCCCAACCCCATGTAGTAAGGATGACGGCCAAATTGGAAGAAAGGTCAGGAAGGATTACCTAACGTAAGAAGAAATTAGATTCTAAGACTTCCTAAGTGATAGAATATATAAACCTAGACCTACTATAGGAAGTTGACCCACTAGATGGCTGTGTAGAAGTTTGGGCTCGCTAAGGTGCCATTTGTAACAAATAAGCAAAGCTAAGATATCAATAACTGAAACTAGGATATAGTATTAAACCTAGAGCACAAACGAAATGATAAGCATGAATACACGTGAAACAAGGTAAAAAATTGTTTAATGCACATAAATCGATGCAAAATTCCAAATCCATGTCAAGCAATGCAAAAAACAACCAAAGCACAAAAAAGTAGTTCAAAATTTGACAAAGGCATGTAAAATAGTGCGAAAATCGACACAAACACAAAAAACATTGTAGAAACTAATGGAAAATGCAAAACGATACAATAGTGGCGTAAAGTAGGCAAAATGATGCAACATTGTGTAAACACATGCAAAACAATGTAAAAATTACCCAACTCATGGAAAACGATGCAGACACTAAACAATTCATGCAAAGTAATGTAAAATGGGGGGTTTAGAGCAGTGGTAAGTGTATTTTATACATTTATCTATGCCATTAAATTTGAGTATTTGTTAGTAATTTAAGTGACTTATAACTTAATTTTGTGATAATTATGTTTGTTAGGTTAAAATCAATGCATATTAGTGGATTTGGATGGAAAAAATGAAAAACGTGCATTCAACAATTGATTTGGACCAAAAAACGATAATTGAAGATCATATGACATCAATTGGATGCAATTGGAGGTTAAAGGAATGAAATAGAGTTGAAGCAGCTTCACAAATCAATTTACAGCCGAAGAAGTTTTGCTCCAGATTTTTAGCCTCAATTTGAAGCAGTTTCACAAATCTTTGAGTATGCTTTCCAACATACTTTTAATCACCCCAATCAAAGGTTGGAAGAGAAAGTTATGATAAAATTATCGCAAGCTATCAAGGGACGGCATCACGAAAATGGAGTGCGCACAAGCATTTTTTCCCCATGCACGAGACCTTGATATGCATTTATCGAGAGCAAAATCATTGATCGGTTGCACACAATGAACTATATGGCATGCAAGGATGGGCCATTTTCCTTATTCTGATGAAATTCTACATAGAAACAATATCTCGACATCCTATATAGACCTAAACACGCCTAGAACGTAAGAGACCTCCCTTGACCTAATGTTTCATCGTATTATACATATTTTTGAAGCGAAAAAAGATGCTAGATCAGCAACATAAAAGGAAATTGTACAAGATTCTTAAAGACTATCACCCAAAATGAAGATTTCATTCAAGGAAGTGGATTTTTCTACCTTTTCCATATTTCTTGGGTCCGAGAGATGTCTTTTCGTTATTTCTGATATAATTTAATAATTAGGATGGTGGCTAGATTTTTCCTTTGTATTTGATGAATGATGAACCCTATTATTTTTTTATTAAAATTCAAGACAATTATTTTAGAATTTCATGATTTTTCTTGATTGATTTTGCATTCACATTGAACTATTTGATTGTTTGATCACCAATTAGATAGTAAGTTGCTCGTTAAGTATACGAATACTCACAATAAGTCTATAACGCGGTAAAATCAACACATAGACAATAGGTATTAGGAATAATATCTATAGCATGTGTAATCATGTGTGATAAATCCTTTGAATCAATGCATGTTTTCATGTTAATTTAGACTAAGAATAAGATCGGGCCGTGTTAAACATAGGTTTAATATATCTTGAAAAATAATATTGAATAAAAGTGGATTATTGATTGTCTTGAATGCATAAATTTACTAAATTACGAATTAAGAGTTGAATTAAATGGCAATAGGGGATTCACGATTTCAATACATTCATATATTAGATAAATATTTTATTTGCTTTCTTAGTTTAGGATTAGCTTAAAATACATACAAAACAACTCCTTTAATTTATATCCCTTTGAATTCAATAAAAGCTATTGAACCAGTTATTAGACCTTACTCCTCATGCGAACGATACTCTTAACTCACGAATCTATTACTTGTACAACGATCCCACATGCTTGCGTGATTTCTACGAACACTTGTGGTCATAGGTACCCAACAAAGCGTCGTGAAACATCGACGAAGGTTGTGCAGTGCAAGGACATAAGAGGTGGTGATAGGGTGCCCAGACATAGACAGCAGGGTGACACAATAGAGAGATGTATTGTAATATGATGTCAAGACCTAGGGTGACACAATGTTAAGACATAGGGCGACAAAACATCAAGACATAGAGTGACTCAACGCGACATCAAGACACAGGTGAACATGATGGCAATACAAAATGCACATCGTGTTTGACATGTCATTGACGCAAAATCCGATGAAAATTAAGACAAACATGAGACATGAAGGCATAAATGAGGCCATGACACTGTGCTTGAAGAGTGTGGAAAAATGTGCATCCAAAAAACGAGCAAACTCATATGGAATAGGCAATAGGTCGAACGATTGGCGAGCATGTGGAAAACAATAGTTTCAAACTAAAATGCAAACCAACCAAGTAATCCATCAACTGAACCTATCCCAACCTCTATCAAAAGTGTGTGCAACTGCAAAAAGTAAATAACCCTAATGTACGTGATCATGAATAAAATTTCAAAGCTTGATGTTGGTTTGTGACACAGAGGTAATGAAAATTTTAAACAGCCTCCTAAATATGCAATCACATTGGAAGAATGGATACAATTGTGCAAAAGATTCGAAAATCCCCAGAAAGGGGGGGGGGACAAAACTAAAAAAAAAAACTAGGGTTTAGAAATTACCTTCAAATCATGATGCAATTTCAAAATGAATTGATGTGAAATGATTACAAGGTAGATGTTCACACGTCTAAATGATGAATTTATCAAGAATTGGAGATGAGCAGCAAGAATTTGAGAGAAAATCGAAGAAAAAAGGATGAAAATTGAAGCTACAATGTATTTCAAACATCACTTAAACTTGTCACATCGTTCGAGTGAACGTCGAGTGAGAAATGCATTGGTTTCGTCACCCGAGTGATGCCTAATGCTAGGCGGGCATTAAATTTGACAAAAATAGCACCAATTTTTTTTTGAATTTTTTGAATTTTAGCACATTTTTTGAAATCATGGTATGCACTTCAAAATGCATGTCATTCTAAAAATGCACTCGATCACAAATATGACACACTCAACGAATAGAAATGCTGCCCCATATATAGATCAAGTTTAGACGGAACAAGTTGTATATGTGACCCATATGTGAAACGTTCCACGAATTCCATGTAAACAAGGCTCCAAACTTTATTTTATAAGAAGGGGCATGCTAAGATCACTGTAGAATGAGTGTATTCCTCTCCCAATGAAAGTCAAATTGATATACAGTGTTTGAGTTTATTTCTTCCCCCATATGTAATAACCTTTTTGTATCTTATATGCAATCCCATCTCCATTATGTGACTGAGATGACCCCTACAGCGAGCTTTGGGCTGGTGACTCCAAATTAGTTGACCATAGGGCACTAGGTTATGAGAAACTCCTCAGGCTTAATTGCATGAGTTAGATAGGTTTTGAGGACATATAAGAAAAGTTATGATTAGGAATTTAGGAACATATCTCAAATTTTGTTACGGAAACGACACCAAAAGTAAGGTCAAGCTAGTTACAGATCAATTCACTTTCAAGTTTATCTCATCAACAGAGAACAACCATCCCAAATCTCCACATGCCATCAAGGCACATTTATAATAACATAGTGTGTGCCCCACATGCATAGATACCACGTCACATACCACTTCATCATGATAATTCCCAATTGAGAAATTAATCAAAACCCTCCTATTCACCTTGATTTCTCCACATTCATTCAGCAATTAAAGCCTATAAGGTCTAAGATGTTTCAATAAAATTAATCCCAATTTTCTACCAAGGCTGTGCTAGTCACATTTGTGCAACTCCCACCATCGATGTTCAAACTACATACCTTATCATTAAGTGGCATAGAGTGTGAAATATATTCTCTTGCCTCTGCTCGAAATCATCTGCCTTGATTTGAGTGTTGAGAGCTTGCCTCATGACTAACAGCTCTCTTACAGTATATTTTACTTTAACCCCATCACTAATTACTTCTAACTGCGGCATGTCATCATATTCACCTTTACTTTTGCTCACCACCTTTCCATTATCCCACAACACCATCGCCTATTTGTTTGGACACTGAGGAGTGATGTGTCTCGACCCTAAGCACCTGAAACACTTAATACCCCTGTTGAGATTCCGCTTTGGGTACGATTTTGCTAGCACTCTCTTCTTTTCCTCTTGGTAACTCAGTCCAACCCTTAGAAACAGCTTCGTCTTCTTTATTGTTATCCCACTTCCATTTTCAAGATGAGTTAGAAGCCAAAGTTCCCATTGGCTGCCTAGCAGTCCCCTTCTGCTTCAATTGCTTTTTCACCTTCATCGCCATTTGCAACATATCCTCCAACTTCACATAATGTTGTAGCTCCACCACATTGGCTATATCCCTATTCAACCCATTTAGAAAATGAGACAAGTGGCCTTTCGTTCCTCCTCCACGTTCGCCCTAGTCATCAATATCTCCATCTCCTTGTGGTAATCCTCTACACTCTTCGAACCCTGATATAAACTTTGTAATATTTGATAGAGTTCTATATAGTAGTGAATAGGCACAAACCAGTTTCTCATCACAGCCTTCAACTTATCCCAAGTGTTGATAGGCCTCTCACGATTTCCACATCGTGAAGTGACTATTTGATTCCACTAAGTTATCACGTAGTTAGTGAATTCTAGAACCACTATATTCACCTTTTTCTCCTCCGAGTAGTTATGGCACTCAAAATTTAACTCCACCTTCTTTTTTCAATCTAAATAAGCTTTAGTATCAATTTTCTCTTTAAACAACGGAATGGACTCTTAATGCACCCATATTACCATCTATCTCGTCTCCATGATTATTCCTACCCCATCATTCAAGCCTATCACCTCTACTCCGCATACATCCCATTTCAAATCCTTCATACTCATCTTCATCCAAATCAATATTGTAATCGTACGCCCCCCACCTATCTGTCCTAGGCTCTCGACTACCCAGCCACTTAGCATGAAGTGCTTTCGCTCGTTGCTCCTGCTAAGATTTTTAATCGATGTATCAAGCCTATCTAACCTATCGTCCATATCTACTAACAACCTCTCGAACCGCCTTATCATATCATCCGACGCATTGGAACCTTCTCTATCAGACATCCTAAATCTAAAAATTTTTTGCCTTACCAATACTTCACTCGAAATCACACAATAAAGCTTTTAACCTCTAATGATCTCACCTCTTTGCCTTTAACCACTGAGTACTTTCTTCCAAGTACTTCAAAGAACAAGTGAACTCAACAAAATTTAATCTTGTGGATTCTAAACCAGATGAATCAAGAATTATGACAATAATGGAAATTCAACACAATGGGAATGCAATTTGAATGAAAAGCTAATAAAATTCAAGAGTGTTTGAACGAAAATTAAGGGAATGGAACAAATTTGACTTAAGGAAATTATAAGATTGCTGGCGTTAAATTGAATAATAACAATATCTTCTTTTTTTTTCGAACTGCTCTGTCTTTTTTTTTTTTTTTTTAACTTTTGTAGGAAAATTAACTACAATACCAACAAAATAAACAAACATGAAGGATTTACGATAATGTCACATATCTAAGACTCAAATAACGAAGAAATAACAAGAATGCGATAAGAATCTATGACAAATAAGAATTAAAGACTTAAATAAGGACAAACACACAAAAATAATGCGGAATCTATTAAAACAAAGAATTAAAGACTCAACAAGAAAACAAAAGGGTATAACCTCGATTAATTTGGAGCCTATACTCTGATACCAACTGATGTGAACCCACGTAGCATGGAAGCTACAGAATCCACACAAGATTGATAGATAACCCAGGAAAGCCAATTAACCCCGATTTGTGGATTCAACCCAAGAAAAAAAAATTAGCCAAGCAACCTCGTAAAATGATGTTTGAAAGGCCTCTTGATTACACAACACAAGAATTGCACCCAATGTTTGAATGCCACAAGATTTGCACCTTGATAAGTTCAAAATTGTTCAAAAGAAGAACAATGGAATTTGAAAGCAATAAGCCTCAAAATTTTATTTCTCTCAAAATTGAAGTTGTTTTACAATGAAAGATAAAACCTATTTTCTATAAAAACCTAAATATGGGTTAAACATGGAAATAAGGTTTAAAATATTACAAAATATCATCCCAAATACAATTCTATTGAAATAAAAAAAATACATGAAAAAGGAAAAAATTTGCCCCGAATTTACTCTATGCGACTACATGGTTGTCCATGGTGCGGTCGCATGCTTCAAGCCCTCACTGCCTCCAAACTTTCAGTAGACCACCATGCGACCACATGGTCTTTTGTACTATACGGTCACACAATTCACTTTATAGGTCCCATCTTCGTCCACGCGTATTAAGTTGATCCAATCACTTCTGGCTCTCAATCCCAACATGGAACTTTCCCTATTTTGCACCAAGATTATCGCCTCTTCAATCATTGATTTAACAAATAGCCCCATCGCTTAATTTAGCCGCATTTCGTTTAAACACATCATCAGTCCACCTTTGATAATCAACGGGTCTCATCCTGGACTTGTCTTCAATAGGCTCGGCTCTTGGATCACATCATTAGATCTCTCCTATATCAACTTAGGTGGGAGGATCCCCACTGATGTGATTAAGTTAAACAATTTGACAGTCTTCAATGTGGTGCCTAAATATTTAACAAGTACAATACCAGAGAAATTTCAATTTGGGACATTCGATGAAGGTAGTTATCAAGGAAATCCTTATCTTTGTAGTCGTCTATTACCTAATGACTATACTAGCTTTGGATCAACACCTGTCTTGCCATCTGCTAATGATGAAAGTGAGAAGCACGGTTTCATGGACATGGAGTTCTTCTACATAAGCTTCATCATATCTTATTTATTTGTATTGATTTGCATTGCTACAGTTCTATCCATGAATCCTCACTGGAGAAAAGCATGGTTTCATTTCATCGACATTTATATAATCCATTTTTGAGGCCATGTAATGTCCTAAAAATTTTGGTAGAACAGAATTTAATGTTTGTATGCTATATTTTAATGTTTTGAAAGTTTAGGGACTAAAGTATATGTAAAGTAAATTTCAATTTTATTTGGGAAAAAATGTAGATAGTGATGGAGCGATAATAAGTATGTGAATATTGGGTTCGTTAGATAGATCGCAATTGATTTGCATGTTAGAGTTGAGAAAAAGTTAATTTGGATTAGTGGAGTCTAAATTATCGAGGTCCAAAGATATAGCCTTAATTTATTATTATTATTATTATTATTATTATTATTATTATTATTATTATTATTATTATTATTATTAATTGAATATGCATTGGATTGGGTAGTTCACGTGTAAAATGCTTGGTAGGTGGTAGGTTAGTGATTGATTTGCTTATTAAATATGGTTTTAAAGATTAAAAAGAGAGAGAAGAAAGATATGGAAAGCTGAGCACATGAGTAGTAGTGGTTTAGAATTGATTTTTTTTTTCAACTAAAACTTTGGATTGCAAGGATGTCACCACGTGTACTAAAATAATATTTTGGGTAACAAGATTTACTTAGATGTTTTGTTGCAAAGTTTACATTTCCCCATTTATCCATAACTATCCCCACTTCTACATGTCTCCTCCACATTACACCAATCCTTTGGAATTTAAAGTATAACTGTCTATGTATTTAGACGCATTACACAAGAAAAGGGACACAAAAATATTTATGCACAACTCACAATGACAATAGAGGTTGAAAAAGGGAGGAACGATATTCTTATTTTGTTTCCAAAAACTAAAGCAAGTTAACAAGGATCAAGGTGCAGTTCTCTATGCCTCGCTTAATTTTTTTTTTTTTTTACATGTTGATGAATTTTGTACTCATGAAAGTTAAAGTTATGATATGAAATGCTATAATATGAATGATATGGCCATTTTCAGTATAATGATATGATATGACATCAAGTCTTACTGGATTTTAAAGATATGAGACGGTATGATATTCTGATACATGTGTTTAAAAAATTTTATACGGGAACGCATCATTAATTTTTTTTTTATATCCTACTGAGTATTCCCATATACTCACCATTTTCCCTACCCCTCATAGGTTAGATCGGGTCGTATTGGAGCGTGGTTGTTCGATGGTGTGTTTGTGCCTTGTTTCGTCTAATAAAGATTTAAGTTAACACGTAATTTTATTTATTTTACGTTTATTGCAAAAGACATTTATAAATAAATTTCCGTACATGTTTTGTGGCAGATGAATATACATAATTTGCATTTTAAATAGAATTTCGATTCAAATGTTATTTTTCTTTCTACCGATTTCACTGTTAGAAAGTGGCTGGATATGCTTTTACTATTTTGTTCATGTCAAAGATTAGCTTTATGGAGTTTTCTATGACATTCCCATATATTATAAAAGCATGTGGTCAAAGCAAATGTCACATCATCTTTTCTTCACTTGTCTACCTTGGATTTTCCGACTTGTAATAAAAAGAATTGGAGACTTCCATGTTGGTAGGGAATGACAGTTCTATGCATGCAGTGTGTATTTTTCTCCTTTTTTGAATTTAGTTTGTGGTTTTTGGTTACCATGCAAATCCAACTAAATTGATTAGTTGTAATAATTGTCAAAGGAATTTATCACACTACTTACGTTGAAAATAGTTACAATTATTATTCATTCATAAGAAATTAACAGATTGGTAAAAATTTATTTTTAACCTTTAGTAGCAACTTAAAATATAATAAAAAATTTGGATCATTAAAATTTGGTATCGGAGCCTAGGTTTAATTTCCTGCAAACCCAGGTGTATTCTAAATAATTTGAGTATAAAAATAAAAAAATGGAGAGACATGAACAGTGATTGTCATTGTTCACATGTTACTTTTCAATGGAACAGTGACATCACTATTATGATTAATTTGAGTATAAAAATAAAAAAATGGAGGGACATGAACAGTGATTGTCACTATTCACACGTTACTTTTCAATGGAACAGTGACACCACTGTTATGATTAAAAGTGCTATTCTTAAAAATGGAGAAAGTATGTAATGAAATTAATAATCTTTAAATATGTTTGAGTTGACTGTCAGAGCCTTCCTTGAATATTGGTTTAATATACTTATATCTACATAAAAGAAATCATGTGAAGAGCAAGTGGTAAGAGAGGAAAAAAAATTTTAATTTTCGGATTCACGTGAACAGTGTTTTTTTTTTTTTAAAAAAAAAAGGGGGTTTGGGTGTTTAGTTTCATGTTTGGTTGTTACATAAGTTTGAAGCCTATTTTCTTTAATCTAAAAGTGTGACATAGACCCGTTAGCTACTTCTAAAAAATAAATAAATGAATAAAATTTTGGAAATTATTTTAAATGAAAAATACATATAAATATGTATATGTATGTGTTCTAAATGTCGCGTGTAATGAATATTTAGTTGTTAGTTGTTTAATTGAGTAATGTTTTGTTAAAAAAAAAACAATTTTATTTTCTTGAAGTCTATGAATTTAACGATAATGTCAATTTAAAGTTATTAAATATGTGAGCGATTTGGCACTCAACGATCACCAATCGGCCACCCTCCAATGACTGTAAGGTATGTAAAGGGGTAAGTAGATAAATACACTTAGATGTTTTGCATAACTTAAACATTTTAAATTGCTTACTTTTCAAAATTTTAAGACATGCACTTCGTTTTTCCACTAAATAAATGATATGCATTACGGTAAAAATAAGTATGACATGTTAGACTTAGTAATGGAATGTGACTGGTGACTTCTTATTAAATTTTAGAAAATGGCATCACCTACTCACACGAACTTGATGCGCGATTTACTACGAGCGATACAAGAACTTAGCAATCAGAGCCAAGTAGCACCTCCACAGAATGCACCGCCACAACAAAATACACCTCCTTTTGTCCCAGGAGCTATCTCAGTGGTTGAGCAATTTCATAGGTACAAGCCTCCAACTTTCGATGGTGGTTCTGACCCACTGGCTGTTTAGGAGTGGATTAGAGAAATGGAGCGCATCTTTCGACACATCGCTTGTACGGATGCACCGAAAATGCTATGCACAAAATTTATGTTTGTTGGAGGAACTAGTCACTGGTGGGAATCTGTCTCAGGCACTAGGACGGAAGAGCAGCAATGTAACTTGATTTGGGAGCAGTTTAAGGATGAAATAATGGCAAAATATTTTCCACAGGCTTTGAGAGACTTCAAGGAATCAAAGTTTCTGCAACTCAGGCAGGGAGATATGTCGCTTACTGATTACAAAAGGCAGTTTGAGCAGCTCTCAAGATATGCCCCGCATTTAGTGGATACTGAAGTTAAGAAGATTAGGAGGTTTGAAAATGGACTTGGCCTAGAGATCGACATGATCATTATGTCTCATCGTTTCACATCATATCGTGAGATGTTGGAGAGAGCCCACGCTATTTCATATCAGAGGACCACATTTGGACAGTATGCCCACCAAAGTAGGGAGTCGTTGGAAAAAGAAAGTGGAGTAATCAGAACATGAACAAACTTAATTGGCAAAATAAAAGGCCAAGCACAGGAGTTCGTATTGGTGGGATGAGTGGGAGTATTACACCTTGTCCCAAGTGTAATAAACTCCATAGGGGTAAATGTTTACTTGGGAAGAACATGCAACTGCACAGAGCCTCCAAAAAAGAATGATGATGATCAGGACAAGAACAAGAAAGGAAATGCCCGGGTTTTGGCATTGAATCAGCATAAGGTGGAGTAGGATCCGAATGTGATAGCAGGTATTTTATTAGTAAGATTTTCAACATAGATGCTTATGTTCTTTTTACCTAGGACCATACATTATTTTATCTCTGTCACTTGATTGCTAATCTTACATTATAATTGCAAAAAATAGGTATTCTGTTATTATATGATGTACCTACTTGCGTTCTTTTTGATTTTGGGGCTACCAATTCTTTTATCTCTGCATCATTCGACGCTAGGTCAAACTTTGCATGTGTGAGAATGAATTATGAATTAGATGTTAGCATCCCTTCAGGAAGGACTCTTTGTACAAATTGGATAACTAAGGCTTTGAAGTTCTCTACTGATGGGAAAATATTACAAGCAGACTTATACCTTTTGGAGATGAAAGATTCTGATTTTATTTTGGGCATGGATTGTTTAGGACTTAATCATGCGACCATTTGATATCACGAGAAAGAAGTATTGTTTCACAGATCGGGAGAGGAACAATTTAGCTTCTTTGGAGCAAAGTTCAAGTCTTTGCCTTGTCTTGTATCGGCTATTCAAGCGGAAAAGATGTTGAAAAAGGAGCCATATCAAGAATATCTAATTAATATCACTAGTCCCCAACACACAAAAACGACTGTTAACGATATTAACATTGCCCAAGATTTTGCCTATGTATTCCCAGAAGATTTACCAGGTATTCCACAAGATAGGTAAGTGAAATTTACAATTGATTTGGTTCATGGAGTAGCACTAGTATCCAAGGCCCCGCACCGAATGGCACCGAAAAAACTTCAAGAATTGAAGTTGCAATTAGAGGAGTTGTTGAGAAAGGTGTCATTCGACCAAGTGTATCTCTTTGGGGAGCTCCTGTACTTTTTGTCAAGAAGAAAGATGGGAGTATGACGATTGCATTGACTACCGGGAATTGAACCATCTAACCATGAAAAATAAGTACTCATTGCCAAGAATAGAAGATTTGTTAGACCAGTTAAGGGGTGCTACAGTGTTTTCAAAGATTGAACTGAGGTAAGGGTATCAACAGCTAAAGATCAGGGCAAGCGATATACCAAAAACTGCCTTCAGAACTCATTATGGACACTATGACTTCACTGTCATGCCTTTTGTTTTAACTAATGCTCCAGCAATATTTATGGATCTCATGAATCAAGTGTTCCATCAGTACTTAGATCAGTTCATCATAGTATTTATTGCCGACATACTTGTGTACTAAAAGGATAAGAAGCAACATGAGGAACAACTTCGAATGGTAATTGAAACTTTGAGGAATGAGAAATTATATGCCAAGTTCAAGAAGTGTGAATTTTGGCTTGATCACGTAGGTTTTCTTAGTCGTGTGGTTACCGCCCAAGGAATCGAAGTGATCCTATTAAAGTACAAGTAGTAACAAACTGGCCAAGGCCGACCAGTGTGGTGAAGTCCGCAGTTTTTTGGGATTGGCTGGTTATTATAGAAGATTCATTGAAGGCTTCTCAAAAATAGCAGGGGTAGAATCCCAAATTTTTGTAGTTGGTTTGCATATAATTTATTTGCCATTAATAGAAATGCCATGTCTAGTCAAGAATTTATGCAAAAGTGAATTTGTTATCTCTATAGTTAATTTGGATGTATATGAATATCTTCATAGTTGAGGGACCAAAGTGAAAATAAATATAAAAAATTTTACTTTTGTTAAATGGGCCAAATAGTTAACTCTTGGAGGAACTAGAATTACCTTATCAATATTTGGCTCATTTTGAAGCTTGTTAAAAAAAATGGTGAATTAGGGACTCAAGAAAATTTTAATTTGGATAAGTGAAACTCGAGTATAGCCAATTAAGAAAACTACTTAGTTAATAATATTAGTTACCAATTCGGACTAAATTACTATATCAATATTGGACTCCTTTGATAAATGGTAAATAATTATATATATTAGGACTGGGAAAAGGATATTTTGGGATAAGTTGAATTAAGATAAAAATCAATAAAAGAATCAAGGTATAAATGAAATTCTAATTAATTAGTAAGCATACAGTTCATTTTCGGCCGGAATTGAATAAGTTAAGTGTTGATAATTATAAAATTCAATTAGGATTGAAACTAAATGTAAACCCTTAATTACGTGGGATTTGAGTTACATCAGTTTTCTTTAATAAACCTTAGTATTAGATTAGTTAGGATTCTAATGAATTAAAACTAGTTAAGTTGTACAAAAATTGCATTGGGAACATCCTGCCAATGATATTGTTTCAATGAAAGATAGAAGATAAATTAATTATTTATTTAAGTTGTTTGTTTGTATTAGAATAAAAAATATTTAATGCACGCAATTCATTCCATCCTCACGTGTGCATGGGATACGTAGTCATTATGTTTCTCATCAAAACCAATAGTCAATTTCCAATCAAATTATATCAAATAGGAGTCTAGGAGTCCAGACCAATTTCTGGGAAAGAGGACGGAAATTTTAGATGACTACCTAAAGCATTCTACTATACTTTATTCTCTCCCTCTCTAAATTTTCCTCTATATTACTAAGGCTTTATACCCAAATCAATCTACCATATTTTATTTCACAAGCAACCAAGAGAAAAATCTCAGCAAACAAGTTCCCACAATTTGCTTTTCAAGTGCATATTATAAAACAAGATTCATTTCGTAAGGTACCTGCTCAGTGCTATTAGTGGTTTTCCACATCTTTTCAAATACGTTGTTATGTATGAATTTAACTATTTCAGTTCAGGGCTTCTTAGGGAGAAATCATGATACATTTTAAGTTAGCCTTCACGTTATTTTGTAGCGCTTGCTTGAATTATCTTTGCCATGGTGTGATAATTCTCATTTTATGTTGTTAAGAGAATTTGTGCTTAATTTCATATTTGATTTAAATGTGGAGTAGCAAGCATCTCATTGAATATAATTCATTCTACTCATCCCTCTTTATTTATGAATATCAAGTATGCGGGATGGCGGTGGATGGATGTGCTATTGGACCAACATATTCACGTCATGAAGTACTTTAATTTTAAGAACACTAGAATTTTAACAACATATTATTATTAGTTTTGTTTTTAGACTCAATTGTGAGTGACGTTAAATTTTTCATCTAGTCCTAATTCTATTGTTTGTTGGAACTAGTTTTTATTTATGTTGATCAACGATATGATTTCAAAGCGTTCCACATATTTTATTAAATTCAATTTATCTTTCGTTAAAGGTAATTCAATTTTTACTAAATTTGTCATTATATTAAAATTATTTGCTTCAAGCACTTTAATAAATTCATGTTTTGAAACGTTTCAGGTTGCCAGAACTCGGGGCGTTACAGTTTGGTATCGGAGGAAAGGTTTACTTTCTTATAGATTTTTCAGGTTTAAATCTCCAAAAAAAAAAAAAAGGGCTATACTTGTGTAGTCTTTTATTAAAATTTTATTGTTTGAGTTTTCTTGGTTTGTATATTCATAAAACTAAAAGGTTTTGTCAAAAAACCCATTCACAAAATTTATACTTATAATAGTAATAATAAATTACGAGATCTGTGAAATCCAATGCTCATCAATCTGCCACTGTCCGGTATTTTTAAGGTACGAAAAGATGAAAAATATTTTTATTTATTGATGTTATCCTTCAAATTTCTGTTTTATACAAATTAAATGTATAATCCCATGAGTTTTTCTTACACATCATTTTATTTCACAAGTATATTAATTAAGCATATTAGTATTTTGTGTAGGATTGTACGATTAGTGATACGATTCTCATATGACTAAAACTTAATGTATAACACTTTGAACTTAGTATAATAAACACGACATACATAGCTAAACATAGTAAGACCTATAGAAAGAGTGTAGTATGGTTGAATAGTTCTTAAGATAAATTATTTTTAATTAAAGGAAATGGCACGATGACAACAAGATCAAGCTACTATATTCAAAGATTTACTAAGGGCAGTGCAAGATTTGGGTAGACAACAGGCTCAAGTAGTCCCTCATAATGTAGCAGGAGGTGCCAATACCATGAGCTCGATTGTTGAGCAATTTCATCACTTTAAACCCCCGTTATTTGATGGTAAAGGTGATCCTTTTGCAGCCGAGGAGTAGTTAAGAAGACTTGAAGGGATATTAAGCACATGAACTGCAACGATGCTGAAAAGGTTTCTTGTGCGAAGTTTATGTTGACTAATGATGCTGGACATTGGTGGGAGTCGAAATCAAGCACTAGAACTACCGAACAACAACGTAACCTCACTTGGAACCAGTTCAAGGAGAGAATAAGGGAATCATCGCAACCCAACAGTATACTACTTATACGGAAGTGGTATGTCGAGCACAAGCAATCTCTAACGGTTTAGGATTGGAAAAGAAAACCCAACCCAGCGTCAAGTCTTCCACAAAGAGAAAGTGGCAAGGTCAAGACAAAGAGAAAGGCAGGGATCAGAATAAGAAAAGAAAGCTTTGGACCGACATAAACAAAACTTTTCCTCAATACTTCAATTGCAACAAGCGACATTTGGGTGAATGTCTTTAGGGAAAGGGAGCATGCTACATTTGTGGTAAGAGTGGTCATTTCCTTAGAGAATGTCCAGAGAAGAAGAAAGAAGGTGACCAACTTAAGAAGGGAAAGGCCAAAGTATTTGCTTTGACAAAAGAAAAGGAAAATCAGAACACAGACGTAATAACAGGTATGTTGCCAGTATCTGATGTACCTGCTATTGTCCTTATGGATTCTGGATCAACTCATCCATTTATTTCTACAATTTCCATGGATAAGATTGGGAATAAATTCGTAAAAATGAATAATATTTAGAAGTTAGTACACCCACAGGCGAAGTGATTAATACTAATCAAATTGTTAAAGATGTTAAGTTAGAGTCGAAGAAAAAGTACTGAAGGCAGATTTGTACCTCTTGAGAATGAAAGACTTTGATGTAATTTTGGGTAGGGTTGGTTGGGTAGAAATTATGCAACTATTTTATGCCATAAGAAGGAAGTTTTATTTCAAAAACCTGGAGAAGAAAAATTTTAATTCTTTGGAACAAGAATTAGGACTCTACCCCGATTGGTGTCTACAATGAAAGCAAAAAAGATGTTGAGAAAGAATACATGTCAAGGATTTTTATTAAATATTATTAGTAAGCCTCAAATTGAACCAAAAATAGAAAATGTACCAGTGGTTAATGAGTTCGTGGATTTTTTTCCTGAAGATTTACCTGAAATACCGCCAGATAGGCAAGTAGAGTTCACAATTGACTTAACCCCTGGGGCAGCACCAATATCTAAGGCTCCTTACAGGATGGGACCAAAAAAATTACAAGAGTTAAAGATACAATTACAAGAATTATTGGATAAGGGTTTCATTCGTCCTAGTGTATTTCCATGGGGAGCACCAGTATTGTTTGTCAAAAAGAAAGATGGGTCAATGAGAATGTATATTGATTATAGGGATATTAATCAGTTGACTATAAAGAATAAATACCCACTACCAGGGATAGAGGATCTTTTCGATCAATTGAAGGGTGCAAGGGTGTTTTCAAAAATAGATTTGAGATCGGGTTATCACCAACTCAAGATAAAGGATTGTGATATCCCTAAATTAGCCTTTAGAACGTGATACGGGCACTATGAGTTCACGATGATGCCATTTGAGCTAACTAATGCACCAGCTGTGTTTATGGACTTAATGAATAGAGTTTTCAATCCATACCTAGATAGATTCATGATAGTCTTCATCGACGATATATTGGTATACTGAAAGGATGAGCAACAACACGAGGAGCAGTTAAGAATGGTATTGAACACTCTTCGAAAGGAGAAGTTGTACGTCAATTTAAAAAATGTGAATTTTGGCTAGATCGCATCGACTTTCTTGGACATATGGTTACTGCTTAAGGAATTGAGATAGACCCGGCTAAAGTAGAAGCTATAACAAATTGGTCTAGATCGACCAATGTAGGTGAAGTTCGTAGTTTCTTGGGTCTAGCTGGCTATTACGAAAGATTTATTGAAGAATTTTCTAAGATAGCTAGCCCACTGACACAATTAACTAGAAAGGGAGTAAAGTTCCAATAGTCGGATAAGTGTGAAAGTAGTTTTCAAGAATTGAAACAAAGATTGGTTTCAGCACCGATATTGACAATACCCGACGATTTAGAAGGTTTCGTTATATACAGTGATGCTTCTAAACAAGGTTTGGGATGTGTGTTGATGCAACATGGAAAGGTTGTTGCCTATGCCACTAGACAGTTAAAACCATATGAGCAAAATTATCCAACACATGACTTAGAACTTGAAGCAGTAGTCCACGCTCTAAAAATATGGCTCACTATCTCTATGGTGGAAAATGTGAGATATACACGGATCACGAAAGTCTCAAATACTTCCTTACTCAAAAGAAGTTAAATATGAGATAGAGAAAATGGCTGGAATTGGTCAAAGACTATGATTGCACCATTCTTTACTACCCAGGTAAAGCCAATGTAGTTGCTGATGTTCTTAATAGAAAAGTAGCTAGTAAGTTGATAGTTGCAACCATTCAAGAGCAGTTAATTAAAGAATTTGAAAATTTGAGGCTAGAGGTTGTAGCACCTTCTGTACAGAAAGCAATTGTTGTAGCTCTAATGGCTCAACCCACTCTTGGAGAACGGATTAGAGAAGCCCAAAAGAATAAACCATTTTTGTGTAAAATCATTGCTAAAGTTGGGACAGATAAACGAAAAGGATTTGCAATAACTGAGGATAAGGTACTTATGTGTAAAGGCAGATTATGTGTTCCTAAAGTTGAGGGTTTAAGGAAAGAAATTCTTGAAGAAGCACACTTCACCCCTTATGTAGCACATCCAGGAAGTACGAAAATGTATCGAGACCTTCGAAATACATTTTGGTGGAGAAACATGAAAAGAGGGATAGGACTCGTTGTAAGTAAATGTATGGTATGTCAACAAGTGAAAGCATAACATCAGAGACCTTCAGGGTTGCTTAGACCACTAGATATACCGAAGTGGAAATGGGAACACATTACTATAGATTTTGTGGTATGATTTTCGAGATCCGCTAAAGGAAACAGTGATATTTGGGTAATAGTTGATCGTCTTACAAAGTCGGCCCACTTTCTTCCAGTTAAGATGAATGCACTATGGAACAATATGCACAGGTTTATGTTAAAGAAATAGTAAGGTTACATGGGGTTCCCGTTTCTATTATTTAAGATAGAGACCCGAGATTCACATCAAAATTTTGGAAAAATCTACAAAACGCTATGGGAACAAAATTGAAATTTTGTACTGCATATCACCCACAGACTGATGGACAATCTGAAAGGACAATTTAGACACTCGAAGATATGTTAAGAGCGTGTGTACTAGATCTCGGGGGCAGCTGGGGAACACACTTGCCTTTAGTAGAGTTTGCCTATAACAATAGTTTTCAAGCAACTATAGGCATGGCACCTTATGAGGCATTATTTGGTAGAAGTGCAGATCACCTATCTATTGGGATGAGGTTGGTGAAAGAAGGTCCTAGGACCCGAGATCGTTGATCAAACAGTACAAGCTGTGGATAAGATTCAAGATAGAATTAAGGCTGCTCAGGATAGGCACAAAAGCTATGCTAATAGAAGGAGAAAACATCTCGAATTCCAAATCGGTGGCAAAGTTTTTTTAAAAGTAGCTCCAATGAAGGGAGTACTTAGGTTTGGAAAGAAGGAAAAATTGAGACCCAGATTATTGGACCATTTGATATACTAGAAAGAATTGGAGATGTGGCATACAGACTGACACTACCACTAGAACTTTCAGCACTACATAATGTTTTCAACGTATCAATGCTGCGAAAATACTTACATGATCAGTCATGTGATCAACCATCAAAATTTAGATGTACAACATGATAAACCTATGAAGAAATGCCATTAAGGTTACTAGAAAGAAAGTTCCTCTGCTATACATGAGGGTTGATAAAAAAAAAAAAAAGATACTAGAAAGAAAGATTCAGGTACTAAGAAATATGGAAATTCCTTTAATCAAGATCCTATGGCGTAATCATGGAGCGGAAGAAGTAACTTGGGAAAAGGAAGACGAGATGAAAATCAAGTATCCCGAACTTTTCAACTAACCTAAAGTAAATTTCGAGGATGAAATTATTTTAAGGAGGGTAGGTTGTAGAATCCCAAATTTTTGTAGTTGGTTTGCATATAATTTATTTGCCATTAATAGAAACGCCATGTCTAGTCAAGACTTTATGCAAAAGTCAATTTGTTATCTCTATAGTTTATTTGGATGTGTATGAATATCTTCATAGTTGAGGGACCAAAGTGAAAATAAATATAAAAATTTTTACTTTTATTAAATGGGCCAAATAGTTATCTCTTGGAGGAATTAGAATTACCTTATCAATATTGGGCTCATTTTGAAGCTCGTAAAAAATGGTGAATTATGGACTCAAGAAAATTTTAATTTGGATAAGTTAAATTCGAGTTATAGCCAATTAAAAAAACTACTTAATTAATAATATTAGTTACCAATTCGGACTAAATTACTATATCAATATTGGACTCCTTTGATAGATGGTAAATAATTATATATATTAGGATTGAGAAAATGATATTTTGGGATAAGTTGAATTAAGATAAAATCAATAGAAGAATCAAGGTATAAATGAAATTCTAATTAATTAGTAAGCATACAGTTCATTTTCGGCCGGAATTGAATAAGTTAAGTGTTGATAATTATAAAATTCAATTAGGATTGAAACTAACCCTTAATTACGGGGGATTTAAGTTACATCAGTTTTCTTTAATAAACCTTAGTATTAGATTAGTTAGGATTCTAATTAATTAAAACTAGTTAAGTTGTACAGAAATTGCATTGGGAACATTCTACCAATTATATTGTTTCAATCAAAGATAGAAGATAAATTAATTATTTATTTTTGTTTGTATTAGAATAAAAAATATTCAATGCATGCAATTCATTCCATCCTCACGTGTGCATGGGATAGGCAGCCATTATGTCTCATCAAAACCAATAGTAAATTTCCAATCAAATTACATCAAATAGGATTCTAGGAGTCCAAACCAATTTCTGGGAAAGTGGACGGAAATTTTAGAATTCTAATCCTAGATGACTACCCTAGGGTCACTACCCCATATTTTAGTCTACTATGTATATGACATTACATTCTAATCTACTTTATTCTCTCCCTCTCTAAATTTTCCTCTATATTACTAAGGCTTTATATCCGAAGCAATCTACCGTATTTTATTTCACAAGCAACCAAGAGAAAAATCTCAACAAACAAGTTGCCACAATTTGCTTTCCAAGTGCATATTATAATACAAGATTCATTACGTAAGATGAGGTGCTCAGTGCTATTAGTGATTTTTCCACATCTTTTCAAATACGTTGTTATGTATGAATTTAATTACTTTAGTTCAGGGCTTCTTCATGAGAAATCATGATATATTTTAAGGCACAATTTAGCCTTCACGTTATTTTGCAGCGCTCGCTTGAATTATCATTTGTCATGGTGTGATAATTCTCATTTTATGTTGGTAAGAGAATTTGTGCTTAATTTCATATTTGATTTGAATGTGGAGTAGCAAGCATCTCATTGAGTATAATTCGTTATTCTCATCCTCTTTATTTACGAATATCAAGTAAACATTAGCCCCTGTTTAATCCCCATTAAATTAAATTACATTACATTCCATTTTTCTCTCTTCTATTTTCAACCACACAATCTTTCATAAAATAATATTACACGTAAATCGAAAACTTTTCCTTCTTTTTCAACCACTCATTTTTCTAAAAAATACTATTCCTCCCATTTTCATTTTCAGGTAATGGGCATCAAACAGAGGCTTAGTATGCGGGATGACGGTGGATGGATGTGCTATTGGATCAACAGATTCGCGTCATGAAGTACTTTAATTTTAAGAACATTAGAATTTTAATAACATATTATTATTAGTTTTGTTTTTAGACTCAATTGTGAGTGACGTTAAGTTTTTCATCTAGTCCTAATTCTATTGTTTGTTGGAACTAGTTTTTATTATGTTTGATCAAGGATATGATTTCAAAACGTTCCACATATTTTATTAAATTCAATTTATCTCTTGTTAAAGGTAATTCAATTTTTACTAAATTTGTCATTATATTAAAATTATTTGCTTCAAGCACTTTAATAAATTCATGTTTTGTAACGTTTCAGGTCGCCAGAACTCGGGGTGTTACAGCATGGCCATTGACTCAGTTGACAAGAAAGGGTGTAAAGTTTTAGTGGACAGAAAAATGTGAAAAATGTTTTCAAAAACTCAAGCAGAAACTAGTTTCAGCTCCGGTATTGACTATTCCAAATGGCTCTGATGAATTTGTGATTTACAACGACACCTCCAAACAGGGTTTGGGTTATGTACTAATGCAGCATGGAAAAGTAGTTGCTTATGCCTCGAGACAGTTGAAGCGGTATGAGCAAACTGTCCAACTCACGACTTGGAGCTTGCAGCAGTAGTTCACGCCTTAAAGATATGACGTCATTATCTCTATAGTAGGAAGTGTGAAATTTGTACAGATCACAAAAGTTTCAAATAGTTTTTCACATAGAAGGAACTGAATATGAGACAGAGAATATGGTTGGAGTTAGTGAAAGATTATGACTGCACAATTCATTACCATCTGGGTCACGCTAATGTAGTTGCAGATACCCTAAGTAGAAAGACAAGATCACAGTTAGCAGTTCTACCCGCGGTTTAAAAATACTTGATAAGGGACTTTGAGAAACTAAGAGTAGAAGTTATCACAGAGCCGACTCAGACTACAGCGATGATTAAAGCATTTATGATTCAACCTACACTTGGGGATCGAATTAGGGAAGAGCAAGATAAGGATCCATTTCTTCAAAAGTTAAAGACTAAGATTGGTACAAACAAGCGTATAGGGTTTGAAGTATCTGCAAATAAAACATTTACTTTTAAAGGAAGATTGTGTGTACCTAAGGATGAGAGTATAAGAAATGAGATATTGGAAGAGGCTCACTCCACCCTGTATTCGGTACATCCAAGTGGTATGAAAATGTGTCAAGATCTCCTAGATACATTTTGGTGGAGAAACATGAAGAGAGGAATTGGTGTACTCATTGAAAAATGTATTATCTGTCAACAGGTCAAGGTAGAACATCAAAGGCCATCAGGACTACTGAAATCGTTGGATATTCCAGAATGGAAGTGGGAACACATAATGATGGACTTTGTGATAGGGCTTCCGAGGTCAGCAAAAGGTCACAATGCTAACTGGGTAGTGATGGATCGTCTGACGAAGTCAACCCATTTTCTACCAATCAAAGTAAACCTCAACATGGAACAGTTCGCACATTTATATATCAAAGAGATAGTCAGATTACATGGAGTCCCAATCTCCATCGTTTCAAATAGAGACCCGAAGTTCACATCTAAATTTTGGAAAAGTTTACAAATAGCCATGGGGACGAAACTGAAGTTTAGCACTGCTTATCAACCTCAAACGGATGGACAGTCAAGAAGAACCATCCAAACTCTGGAAGATATATTGAGGGCATGTATTTTGGATATGGGGATAGTTGGGAGACATACCTGCCTTTTAGTGGAGTTTACTTATAACAATAGTTTCCAGGCCACTATAGGTATGGCCCCATATGAAGCTCTTTATGGTAGAAAGTGTAGATCCCCTATCAATTAGGACGAGGCCGGGAAAAACAGAATTTTGGGTCCTAAAATCATTCAACAAACAGTTGAGGCAGTTGATAAGATTAGAGCCAGATTAAAGACAACACAAGACCGACAAAAAAGTTATGCTGATGGTAGAATGAAGAATTTGGAATTTAGTGTTGGCGACAGAGTTTTTCTTAAAGTAGCGCTGTGACGCCCCGAACTGAAGCTTCGAGGGTCACGTACTAAACATGATAACTTCTGCCTTTGGTACCTGTAAATACTCTTAAATAGAAGTATTACATGTTAGAAACTTATTTTTTCAATTTGATAAAAAAAATTCTTATAAAATTTGATAGCCGACAAAAGAGCATGTCAACAATAAATTATACTTTACATATACAGCCTCGGCATTATCAAGATTAGTTGAGGCAGCAAGTTTGACAATTTTTATAAAATTCATCCCAACTCTGTTTCACATGAAATTTGCGGCATTAGAAAGATAATTTCAAGTAGTTTTCTAGGTTAAAATATGAAAATTTTCCAAGATCATATGATATAGACGTTTTACTGAAAACAGTGAAGTATTATACAGGAAATCCAGATTGACCTTTAGACGTTAAAACCTTGATAACTCAGGCCATAGATATCCAAATTGAGTGATTCCTTCGGCCACATTTAGAAAACTCAAAGAGGAAAACAGACATATTTTTAGAATATCAAATGGACGTTTATGGAGTTAGAAACATCATTTTGAAATTGACTCCAGAAACTGTCCCGTTTCTGCCTTTTGTCTCTTGTAAGGAAAATAAACTACAAAAATGTCTCTTTACATAACATGAAAGATATAATTTACAAAATTTACTATTAATACCATATTTCATCATGTCATGTACATATTTTTACATAATACCATAAGAAAAATAGATGGAAAACTGTCATCGAACAAAACACACAAAATAAAACTTTCGGTACAAAACTTCGTTGTCCTTAATCCATCATCGCGTAAGCCAACTAACTTCCATCAATTCAAATGATCATGGATCTGAAAATTTAGCATAACATACTATGAGTATAAGAAATACTTAGTAAGATACCATGCTTGGATTTTTATCATGATAATACCACACAAAAGAATACAATCAAACCTATACTTGCATATTCCGGCTTGCCGGTGCCCTTTGAACTTGTCCTAAGGCATAAATAGATATCTAACTTTGTGGACTTGTCTAGCATAATCATATTATGATTTTTCATGCATAGCTTAAGCATAAATATTACCATGAAATCATAACTCTTAAGCATGGAAAGTATCTTACCGTAAAATTTGAAGATCTTCGATTGAAATGTATTGGAAATGCTAAACTTACTTCCTTCTCCTTTCTTTTCTTAATTTCGGTTTTTTTGCTCTCTTTTAAAGTGTATAAGTGTTTTGTGAAATGAAGGGAATCTTTCTAATGCAATGGATATGGATGTATTTATACTTATATAAAGATAAGGATAAAAGCTTGATATTTTTTTCTTTTTTTTTTTTTTTTCTCTTCCCACTAGGGCTGAACAACAAAACCGTCAAACCGCCAAACCGAACCGAAACCCTTTTTTTGAAACCGTTTGTTTGGATCCACGTGGATCCGTCAACACTTTGGTTTTGAACCAAACCAAACCGCTTTGAAGTGGTTTGGTTTAGGTTTGAATTTTTGCAAACCGTTTCAAAATTAAATTCAATACCCAACTTAACAAAATACTCAATTAGATAATTACCCAACTCCAAGACTCCAGCCCTCAAACGTGAAACGTGGTTCTTCAACTCTTCAATTTTTCGACTTTGTAACTTATAGGTTATTTCTCCCTTTTTCAAATTCTAACAACAAAGGTATGTGAATTTCTACGATCTATATTTTTATATATTGATTCTTTATTTTAATTCATGTTCATGTAGGGAGTGTTGTTTGTTAATTTTCTACTTATTTTCTTAATTTCTTTTTATATTGATTTGAAAATTGGAAAAAAGGTTTTGCTCCATGAATATGAATGTTGTTCTGCCTGGCCTAATATTTACCAGCATACTGTAATCAAATGTTATTTGGATGATAAAGAGACATTAAACAGATCTTAGGTCTTTCATTTCTGGTGAGTTTTTCATAATTATCTTGGTAAAATAATTTCTTTATTTTATATATGAATGAGGTTTCTGTTATTACAATAATAATTCTGCTGTCTTATTGTTTTATTGAGACATGTTATGATGTTGTATGGAAGATTACTGGGTTTGCAATTCTCATTTGAATTTTGTTAGGTAATTCCCAATAATAAAACAGAGATTATTATAGAAGACGGTCAAGGTATTGATAATGATTTTACACTTGAATTCGAGGAGGTGCAAATAGAAGTATTTAGTTGGCTCCCTGCAGCTATTCCTCGTGTCCTTAGTACCCGTTTGTCTCAGCAGGGGTTTGGTTAAAAGAACACCTTGTTGGTCTACTATACTGCTTAATATTATATATAACTGAAATGTGTGTATTAAAGAATCTTCTCCGCCAGATGGTTATTGGAACCATGAGATTTTTGCTTAGGGAGGCAAGATTCTGGCCCAAAATAAGTTTAGCCAAAACATGCAAAATGTCTAGTTGTACTTGCATTTCAGCTCATTGTGTTTATCTTTTTTTGTTTATTCAATTATTCTTGTGGTAAAAAATAAAATAAAATAAAAAACACACTATATTCAAGCATTTTTGGTATTTCATAATTGATTATGAGTTTCTTTACAAACTGTTGCAGGTGGGGGGCCTGCCTTGAAATCTTTTGTTCTTTTGTATATTAACTTTGACATCATGTTGAATAACATGATTTTTTTCGTATGTAGATAATCGGATATGAATTCGACTTTAGAAGAGCAAAGTAATCATGGGACCGATGATAAAATTCCAGTAAAGAGTGAAAATGTGAATTTGTAACAAAGTGTGATGGGTAAGAAGGGACATAAAAGGTCCGATGTGTGGGCTCATTTTGATATAAAGAATGATGGAATTGTAGAATGCAATTATTGTGGACAAGTGTATAAGCATCAATCTAAAGGTGGGACTAGTACATTGCGAAATCATATCGAGGATTTATGCAAAAAATATCCATATATGTTTCAAGACAAAAGGCGAAAGATATTAAATTTCTATGATAACTCTAGAAATGATGAGGTTTTAGAGAGTGTTAGTAGTAGTGGACAACTTGTCAAGTTTACTCAAAAAGGGGTGAGACAACAGATTACTAAGTACTTTATATTATCCGAGTTACCTTTTCGACACGTTGAAGGTGAAGGTTTTCAGTGTTATACAAGGTATTTTTTTCCGACTTTTGATTTTCCTTCAAGGATGACAGTTGCTAGGGATATATATCGTTTGTTTCTTGATGAGAAGAAGAAATTGAGGAAAGAATTGAGTAAACACCGGGTTTGTTTGACTACTAATTGTTGGACATCTATACAAAATGTAAGTTACATGTGTTTGACTGCTCATTGGAGACTTAAAAAATGAATCATAAGTTTCATCCAAGTCCCCAGCCATAAGGGTGATACGGTAGGAAAGGAATTGATATCTTACCTTCAGGATTGGGAAATTAATAAGATTTTTTGTGTGACGGTTGATAATGCCTCATCTAATGACGTAGCAATAATGAAATTGAATAGTTGTTTTCTAGAGAAGAAGAATAGTCTAGTTCGTGGGGGAGAAATGCTTCATATGAGGTGTTGTGCCCACATTCTTAATCTTATAGTTTGTGATGGTTTAAAAGAAATTAGCAATGTTATTTCATCTATTCGCAACGTTGTACGATATGCTAGATCTTCCCCAGCACGACTAAAAAGATTTCGAGAGAGTTGCAAGGATGCAAATATTGAGTCTCGAGGTTTATTGTGTTTGGATGTATCAACTAGATGAATTCCACCTACATGATGTTGCAGGCTGCAATAAAGTTTAAAAAAGCATTTGATGTTTTGGAAAGTGATGCGAACTATACAAAGTACTTTGATGAAGAAAGGTCTAATGGGAAAAATATAGATGGACCACCAACACATGTCGATTGGGACCAAGCAGAAGCATTTGTTGGATTCTTGAAGACTTTTTATGATATGACATTGAAAATTAGTGGCTCTTTATATGTAACGTCAAACACTTTCTTTCAAGAAATGTGTGAAATTCATGCGGAGTTGAATAAATTAGCTAAAGAGCCAAATAGTATGATAGGATCTATGACAGTTAGCATGAGAAGAAAATATGGTAAGTATTGGGGATATCTTGAAAAGTTTAATCAATTGTTGTTCATAGCAACAATTCTTGACCCTAGATGCAAGTTGGAATTACTTAAAGTTGGGTTTGAACTTATTTATGATGTACAAATTGCAAACATGTTGTTAAAAAAAGTTAAAACACGTTTCACAGGTTATATGAATGCTACAAGGAAATGATGACTCCACCATTAGTCTCACCTAAGGATGCTACTCAACCTAGAAGCCAAAGTGCTTTACAAACTACTTTGGGAACTTCTAAACCTGTTCCCTCAATTTTTAGAGCTAGGCTTATGCAAGAAACTCAAGTAGAGAAGAATGATTTGGTGGATTATTTAAATGATCGTTGTGAAGATTTGACCAATGATGATTTCGACATATTAAATTGGTGGAAATTGAATGAAAATAAGTTCAAGATTGTCTCCCAAATTGCCAAAGATGTGTTAGCCATTCAAATATCTACGGTTGCTCCTGAGTCTGCATTCTCTACTAGTGGTCGGATTCTCGATCCCTTTAGGAGTTCATTGAGTGCAAAGATGGTTGAGGCAGTGATTTGCACTAAGAATTGGTTACATAATAACAAGGAACCTATTGTGATTCGTCAATATTTGGATGAAGTAGACGCATTGGATGATTCAGAAAAAGCTATAGAAGGTATTATCGTATTTTATCTTTCTATTCACTTTATTTTATAGTTTTTTACACCATTTAATTTTAATAAATGCATATATTTGTTATATGCAGATAACGAATCATGGGTTACTACTGGAGATGTTTTGCCAATTAGTATTGATTAAGAGGTTAGAACAAATTGTTTCACTTATTAGAACTGAAAAATATTTGTTGATAGTATTTATAATAATACTAATATTTATATTTTAACGTGATATTTAAGATTAAAATTTATGATTTAACTTGCTCGATGTACATTTTTTTCGTTAAACCGAACCAAACCGAAAAAGGTGGTTTGGATTGGTTTGGTTCGAAAATTGAATTGGTTTGGTTAGGTTTGAAAAAATTTCAAACTGCTTTAAGTGGTTTGGTTTGAAAATTTGTCACAAACCGTCCAAACCGAACCGTGTGCACCCCTACTTCCCACCGCCTCACCCCTTCTTTTCTCCCATTTTTCTTTTTTTTTTCTTACTTGTACACATGTTTGGTCTACTATCTAAGTGTATGGTGATGATGGAGGACAAGTGGGTTGATTATAGGGTAATAAGTGGCCTTAAAACCTA
This sequence comes from Olea europaea var. sylvestris, assembly GCF_002742605.1. NCBI lineage: Eukaryota > Viridiplantae > Streptophyta > Magnoliopsida > Lamiales > Oleaceae > Olea > Olea europaea. The sequence continues at coordinate 9,523,079 of NC_036252.1, forward strand.
GATTTACAAAGGAAACCTCTCATTTTTTCAACTAATGTAATCTAAACCCGCTAACTTTCATTGTTAACATAGTGTACCCCAAATTTAAACTTGTACCCAACTTACATATTCAAAAATTGTAGATTGTAACATAATTTAATCATTTGGTCAATTGAAGCCCTAACAAAATAATCCACTTCATTTATATCCAAACTTGCCTTAAGTTTCGACTAACTATTAACCACTTCATGTATACACAACCTTGACGCTTCATGCCTACATTCATTAACTACCTCTAACATTGACCACTACAAAGGTGTTGTCCCCTTTTACCGTATGGCCAAAAATAATATTGAAAGTTAAATTGCTATCCCAAAGAAATTTAAACCAGCATAAAATTTCGGAGTATTACAAGCACCTATGAAGGGTGTATTGAGATTTGGTAAGAAGGGAAAATTAAGACCACGATTTATTGAACCTTTTGAGATCCTTGAAAGGATTGGTGTTGTGGCTTACCGACTTGCCTTACCACCTGAACTTGCAGCAGAGCATAATGTATTTCATGTTTCGATACTCAGAAAATATGTCCATGACCCCAATCACGTGGTAAGTTACCAAGCCCTGAAGGTACAAAAAGATCTATCATATGAAGAAATCCCATCTATTATTTTGGATAGAAAGGTACATCAACTTAGAAACAAAGAAGTTTCTCTGGTCAAAGTGCAATGGCGAAATCCTAGACGAGAAGAGTCAACATGGGAGAAGGAAGAGGAGCTTAGAACCAATTATCCAGAGCTATTCAATTAGTCAAGGTAAATTTTGAGGACGGAAATATTTTTAAGGAGTGGAGGTTGTAATGTCTTGAAAATTTTGGTAGAACAGAATTTAATGTTTATATGCTATATTTTAATGTTTTGAAAGTTTAGGGACTAAAGTATATGTAAAGTAAATTTCAATTTTATTTGGGATAAAATGTAGATAGTGACGGAGTGATAATAAGTATATGAATTTTGGACTTGTTAGATAGATCGCAATTAATCATGCATGTTAGACTCAAGAAAAAGTTAATTTGGATTAGTGGAGTTTGAGTTATCGAGGTCCAAATATATAGCCTTAAATTATTATTATTATTATTATTATTATTGTTGTTGTTGTTGTTGTTGTTGTTGTTGTTGTTGTTTTTGTTGTTGCTGTTGTTGTTGTTATTGTTGTTGTTGTTGTTATTAATATTAATTGAGTATGCATTGGATTGCGTAGCTCACGTGTAAAATGCTTGGTAGGTGGTAGGTTAGTGATTGATTTGCTTATTAAATATGGTTTTTAAAAAAAAACAGAGAGAAGAAAGTTATGGAAAGTTGAGCACGTGAGCAGTAGTGGTTAAGAATTGATTATTTTTATTTAATTTTTTAAATCAGTTTTTATTTTACTTTAATTTTTTTTAAAATATGTTTTATTTCATTTATCTTTTTAAGGAATAGTTTTATTTAAATGTTTTTGTTTTATTTTGAAAATATTTCTTCTAGAATAAGTTTTTATTGTATTTTATTAAGTAACCCTTTTAAAATAATTTTATTTTTTATTTTTTTAAAAAAGAATTATTATATATATTTTTAAAAATTATATTATATTAATAATACAAAATTTCCGTTTTACCCCTTTTAAAATGAGTGAAAATGGTCAAAATAAGTTGAGCGGTTGTGGTGAAATGTTATATGAACTTGGGTGTCAGTGGTGAGACATTATGTGAAGGGTTAAATTCATCGAGGGCCATCTGACTTTATACCAACCAATTTGATTTTGTTTCCCCACAGTCACTCAACTTTATATTTAGTGTTATCATGACCCAAATTTCATATAACGTTTCACTATAACCCCCAATGTCATATACCATTTCACCATGATTACCTAATTTTTTTTCACTAATTTTAAAAGGGGTTAAAATATTAACTTTGCATTATATATGTAAAATAAAATTTAATAAATAAAAATAAAAGCTTTTTATTTTAAAAACGTTTTTTAAAATAATTTTTTATTTTATTTTATTTTTCTAAATAAGCTTTTATTATAACAAAATTTTATTTATTTGAAAATACGTTTTATAAAAAACTTTCATTTTATTTTTTTAAAGAAACATTTTTTAAAATAAATTTTTTTATTTTCCTAAATATTTTTTTAAAGTAAGATTTTATTTATTTTAAAAACTTTTTTTTATAGATTTTTATTTTATTTAAATAGATTTTTCCTACTATATAAAATGGAGAATGAGAAGTCACTATAGACACACTACAGAAAAAGGACTGCAGGGACCATAAAAAAGTTGTTGCTATAATATACTTTCACCAATGGTCACTGAACTTTGCAGAAAATCCCCTAGGAGGTCACTGAACTTCAATACGTCCCTAAATAGTCATTGAACTTTGCCGAAGTCCCTCAAGAGATCACCGAACTTCAAAACATCCCTAAATAGTCATTGAACTTTGCTGAAACCCCCCAAGAGGTCAGTCAATGTTGCAAATTGGGATCTCATACATAACTAGTTTAGTGACCTCCCAAATAGTCATTGAACTTTGCTGAAGTCCCCCCAAGAGGTCACTCAATGTTGCAAATTGGGACCTCATACATAACTAGTTTAGTGACCTCCCATGGACTTTTTACAAAGTTCAGTGACCATTCAAGAATGTTTTGAAGTTTGGTGACCTCTTAAGGGACTTCAGCGAAGTTCAGTGACAATTTAGGGACGTATTGAAGTTCGGTGACCTCATAGGGTATTTTCTGCAAAGTTCAGTAACCACTGGGGGGATTTCCTCGCAACCACCAAATGTTGGTCACTGAATATTCAGCGACCAACTAGTGGTCACTGGTAGAATGTTCCAGCGAACAGATTAGTTTAGTCACTAAAAGACTTGGTGCAATTACTTCCTCTTGTTTTTTTTCCACGTTTTTTAGATTCTTCAGCGACCAAAGAATGTGATTACTGATTAATACAATGTTCCAGGGACCAGAGTATGGTTGCTGGTTGTATAAGTTTAGCAACCAAATTTTATTTGGTCACTAGAACAATTGGCTCCATCACTCCCGCTTATTTTTTTCAACATTTTGACTTCTATAGCGATCAAATTTGTAGGTCCCTGACTAGTCCAAGGTTTTGGCGACCAAAGATTGGTCGCTGGCGTCTTTCAACAACCAAAATTTGTTGGTTGCTGGAACATTTGGCGCCATCACTCCCGCTTGTTCTTTTCAACGTTTTGACTTCTACAGCAACCAAATTGTTTGGTCGCTGATTAGTACAAGGTTTCAGCGACCATACATTGGTTGCTAGTGTATGCCTTTCAACAACCAAATGTACTTAGTTGCTGGAATACTTGGCACCATCACTCCCACTTATTCTTTTCAACTTTTTGACTTCTATAGCGACCAAAATGTTTGGTTGCTAATTAGTACAAGGTTCTAGCGACCATATGTTGGTCGCTAGTGTATTTCAGCTACCAAATTCATTGGTTGTTGGAATACTTGACGCCACTATTCCCACTTATTTTTTCAACTTTTTCGATTTCTATGGTGACCAACTTTCACGGTTACTGAATAGTATATGATTTTGGCGACCATAATCAACCATACTATACTCTATACTATGCTTGCTAGAACACTTTTTCTTATTTAAAGGAGGGTGGTACCTTCGAAATTTTATTAATTTGCCCTTACTTGTGGCGAAGGATGCCATGGTTACATATGAAAATAATGAAAGCAATAAATCAAGAAGACTATATCATTTTCATCCAATTTTCTCAATAAAACCTATTAAATGACGAATATACCCTCATATTTAATTAAAAAAAAAAAAAGAAAAGGAAAACAAAGAACTAATTGCAACCATAATCCCAACTTTAAAAAAAAAAGTGCAAACAATTCTCAAGTAAATTATTAAAAATTTAGAGTTAAAAAAAAAAAAAAAAAAAACTTTCTTTAACTTGCCGTCCTCCTCTTCCGTTTAGCATCAATATATGCCAATTCAACCAAATCGAACTCAAATGACATATTACTAAATTTGTGTAGTCATTCGAGAAGCCTCCACATGAACTAAATCGAAATTGAATGAAAATAATGATTTTCGCAATAAAAGGTGAAAAATAAAGGTGAAAATGAGAAAAAAAATTGAAAGAAATAGATGTTTTGTATAATGAATAATTTATGCTTTTATTTTTCATATTATGAGACAAATAAACTAATCGATTTGTGTTAATAGTAACGTGAATGGACTACAATAATTCAAAACCAAAATATCGTTCTTTTTCCTTCCTGAATTTCTCCTCTTCTGTATTATCCTACGCCTGATTCCACCATTAAAAGTAAAAATACCCACTCTCATACATGTAATGCCAAACCCATTTCAACTTCAAGATCACTTATTCATTTTCTTCTCAATTACTACAAAATTTGTACACCAATGAAATTCTGGCCAAGACCATTTTAATATTGATTTCTTGTTCTTTAATCATCTTGCAAATTCACTTATTTAAAAAAATGAGTTCATATATTCAGATTATATAATCCCATCCGTCTTCAGAAAAACCTGTCCTCAGTTCAATAATTACCTAATTATGCACCAAATTCCAATTTCGATTCAAAATGCTCATACAAATTCTTTTAGCCCTTCATCTCTCTACTATCTGCTTCCTTACTATGTATATGTACGTATACACACATATAAAGATAATATATTCTTGTAAATAAAAATCTTCCTCCTTACCTAGTTGTAGCCAAAACAGGGGATTATTTCCAAGTAAGGAAATAAATGTAATTATGCTTCTGATTGCCGCTTCATTGCTAAATTTTCCTCCCGATTTTCATTGCTGCCAGTCAATGTGTTTCATTGCTAATTTGTTATCCGCACTTGCTTCAGTATGCTCTCTTTGTGCAAAATGAAGCTCATTCAGCAAATTCCTTAACCAAACTGCTTGTGTAACACAGCATACTCAACTTCACAAGTTGACAGAGTAACAATTGGTTGCTTCTTTGAGCTCCAAATAAAAGTTTTGTTATCCATATAAAATAATTTAGAACTTTGATTGGAGATAAGAATGACATAAATAAACTTGTGTACACACAAATACAGGTAAATACATATATTAATATAGAAATGCACAGATTCAGAGAGAGAAGAGGATTTCTAATTCTTCTTCTTTTCTTTGGGGACACACTCTCTCTCTCTCTCTCTCTCTCTCTCTCTCTCTCTCTCTCCAACTGAATGTCTAAAAATATTATTTTCTATTTCTCTCTCTCTCTCTCTCTCTCTCTCTCTCTCTCTCTCTCTCTCTCTCCAATTGAATGTCTGAAAATATTATTTTCTATTTATTGGTTGATTGTTCAGAAATTGAAAAGAATATTCCTTAATTCGCACATAAAGTGCAAACAGGTAAATATCATTTATATTTTAAAAGTAAGAGCTAATCATAACTCGTCTTAATTGGGGACAGAACAAGGTAGGCCTACATTGGTCATCTACAAAAGACTCTTTATTTAATAAATAAATAAAATAAAAATTAATGTATTATAGAAAGTATCTTAAATTTAAATTTAAAGAGTCAAAATATTTACACACTTCAATAATATTCTCTATTGACTCTTCATCTTTCTCAAGAAACAGTTATTGATTTCTCATTGCATTTTATTCAACACATTTTTTTATATATCAATGATCTATCAACTTAAATGTCGCTTGAATAGTTTAAAATTTTTGTGAATTATTAAATGCAATCATTGTACATTATGAACAAAAAATTGGTTTGACTCTTCAAATTTTGAGACTCATTAAATGCAATTTTTGTGAATTATTAAATGCAATCATTGTACTGTCTATTTTTTTTTATTTTAAAAAAAGAGAGAAAATTGCACTTCATGTCAACTTTTGGCTTTACATTTTCAAAAATGTCACTTTTTTTAAATCTTTGCAAGATTATCATTTTGGACATTTTTGCCCTCTCATAATTTAAATTCCCTACACATTCTTGAGTTGATAGCATAAAAAAGTTGTACCAAAAGTGGAGAAAATGTGAAAAAATTACTCAACTCACAATTGTGCTTTAAAGTCCCTACAATATATAAAAATATATATGCAAAAGAGAAAAATTTATTAACTATTAACTTGTTCATTATTCTCTCTCTAATACGTTTCTTTGCAAAATTTCTCATTTTTTCTTTTCTATGTTTCCTCTCTTGATTCTTTGAAAATTATATGGAGTGCAAGTTCTTGCATTGGGATCCCGTTTATTACGTCAATACAGAAGGAAGAAGAATATCTTAGGTAAGATTTCAGACATGTGCATTTTTTTTTCGGTCGATTAAAGGTTTTGTTTCAAGTTTTTTACTAATGTTCCTATTTTTTCTTTCTCTTAGATTGTACTATCAATTTTGAGTTCCCTACATCTAGACCATGAGTTAGTTTGTTCTTCATTTTGGGTTCGGCTTTGTTTGGGTTGTACATTTATAGGTAGTTTGGATTTCTTCATTTTTTGGGGGTTTATATTTTTTTGAGGATTTTGGTTTTATTTTTTTTTTTAGATTTTTTGGTGTGTTATACATGAATTTTTTCAAAAAAAATAAATTTCAAGTTCTGTTAATTTTTTACTTCATATTTTGCTGAATTTGTTGGTTTGTGGAAGCTGATTGTTGTATTATACTTGTCCTTTCAATCTACCTTGTTTATTATATTTTTCTAAATAAGGCATGGGTACCAAATATTTTAAGTAAACTGCTTAATTTATCACAATGAAAGTTTGTACAGTTATGAATTCTCAATACACGAGAACTTCTCGACAGATCAGTTATGTGACCTACCCGTGGCGATTAACCGTTGTTCCTGACAGTTCATTTTAGTTATTCTCGACGGATGAGTCATCTATCATACATCATGTCGATATGAACTATCATTCTCGACAGTTAAAAGTAGTATTTCTTGAATATTATAATTTGTTTTTTGCTTTTTGATACATGTGTTTCGCATTAATATCTGAGGAATTCAAAATTATATATACTCTCATCTCATTTTGTAGTATGCAAACTAGAAATATTGAAATCATGTTCATTAGTATTGTAATTGTTGTTTTCAACTAAATGGAAAATGCATCAACCCGTGCTCGGATGACCATGAGGGTCCATTGCCTGTTGGGAACCAAGAGGTGAATGGTATGTGCATTAATTATAAGAAATTCAAAATTTTGAATACCCTCATCTCATTCCGTAGTTTGTAAACTAGAAATACTAATCTCATGTCGATTAGCGTTGCAAATGTTGTTTTCAAATAGATCGAGGAGCCATATAGCCCGAAGTGTCATGCCCGAACAACTAGGAGGTTCTCTCAACTTATAGCGTGACGAAGGCGGCCGCCATACCCATCAAAAGCAACAATATTGTCAGCACAAAGAGGTGGTGATTGACACACATTCAATTTCCTGTTGCATCATTAGGACTCCATACACCAAGGAAAGGAGAAAGAGAGTAAAGAAATGGTTTGGCAAAATTGGTTAATACTACATTAGAATCAATTTGTGATAATGTACAAAATGACCTCATTTTGCTTTCTTCCAAGAATGTCGTTATAAACACGATTTGGTGGCTGCATCCACGTGTAGTTACACATTTGATCATTTCTCGTTTCTCATATTCGTTGGATTGTTCGATTGGCACAAGAAAAATTGTCGAATTTCTTAACTGAAGTTTGATTATGAAAAGTTTAAATACCAAAAATATTTCAAGACCAAATTAAGATGCAAAATACTCATGAAAATTGATTACCAACAATTACATGCAGGAAATTTTAAGAGAAAATGGTACACGTGATTTAAGATTCACATTTTCCATAAAAATTGATTATCAACAACTACATGTTGGAAACTTTAAAATAAAATAGTACACATGATTTAGCATTCAGTTTTCCATAAATTATGGACAAAGTTTGGAGGATAAAGATACACTTAGACCTTAAATCATCACACCAATTGTCACTCAAACAATACTTAAATTTGTGATTTGGTGGTTTTGTTCTAAATTACCATAATTTCTTCCCTCCAAGAATTTAATTATAAATAGCATGACATGACTTTCTTCTCATTTACAGTTAAACACTTCTCAAACTTTGTGACACATATACATCAAACATTTCAAATAGTTTCACTCAATACAACCATATTGAGATAACGGTTTCATCCATGAAAATCAAAGAACCGTTGAACCCGAATAAGCCTTTGCCAATACCCAATTTGTCCCCATTTTTTTCATCATAATTTCTTCGAATAATGAGGAAGTCAACCCTCCAAATGGTTAGAGAGTCATTTCTGCTGAAATTTCAAGTGAAGCCTCACAGTCATCGCCCAATGTACTTGATGAAGTGTTAAGTTAATGGTTTCATTTAAAGATGAATCAACAATGATGAGTCGTTGGCGAATGTTCCATCTCCCAAGATAATTATTATAAGCTTGGATGATTTTGATAAAGTCAACAACGATTGAAGTGGACTATAATTGTGTACGTCTATGTACTAAATTATGTATTATAGTTTTGTCATGGATAAATATGGTAACTTTATCAAATGTTCTGTAACAACTTATCAATTATGCATCCTATTTGTAGTTATATTTTCTGCTTCACAACCAACTGCTGAGAATGATAGAAACCTTCAGTTGGAGGACCGATAGTTTAACTGTCAGAATGTTATACAATGTTTGCAAAATAATAATGAGATGATAATAATAATGTAAATTGAAAATGATAATATAAGTTAAGAATGTGCTCAGGAACTATACATCTTATTTGTAATCAAATTTCTACTTTGCAATCATTTGTCAAGAATGATAAAAACCTTGTGTCCGGATGGTATGCAATTTTTGTCTATGTAACTATTTTTCTTGTGAACTTAAACAGGACTAATGTCTACAAACAATAATAAAATGAAAATGATAATATAACTTCAAAATGTACAGTGCTATCGGGAGGAACATTCAAAATTCAACTTCAACCACATTTGGACATCAACCCTATTTACGTCAGTTATGTTAGAATGGGGTTGGAACACATGGTCCGGTTATGGTCACCTCTACCGTAGCGAGTGCATAGGGTAATACTTGTCGGAACTAAAATGAAAGTGGTTTTGTCTACTCTCCACTTCCATTCGTCATCCACATAAACAAGCTTCCCGCCCGTGCGACATGATGAATCTCAAATGATTATTAATACCTGAAAAGTTGAGATTACAACGGCTATGCACAATCAAAATGTCAACATTTAATAGCATGAAAGTGACAATTTCGAATATTTAAATCCATTTAATAGAAAAATGTAAAATGTAAAATGAGTGGTTGAATCCTGATGGCTATCTATCCTGACAGTTTCTAAATATCGAGTTCAATAGTTGAGATGTCTAATCTGACGGTTTCAAAATGCCAAATTCGATAGTTAAATAGTCAGAACTGCCGAGAAGCTTGAAAATATGTATTTGGTACCTTGGAAGAAATTATTCAAAACATTAATGGTGATAATCCAACTACAACATCACAGCATCTTCCCAAAAATAAATAAAGAATAACTCAGTACTTCATTGAATATGGAATCCTTCACATTTTCTAAAGGATGTTGGTATCTTTTTCCTTAAAAAATATATGTAAAATCAAACAGATCAATGGATAAGAGTTTCAAAATGAAACAAATAAATATGACCATGTTCCATATAACATTTAATATGCTTAGCTGTAAGATGAAAATATAAACAATTTTTAATAGCTAATATTTGAAAATGAATGATGAATCCAATAGTAATGTCTTCTTTATGATCGAATGAAGAAGATGAATAAGAAGTTAGGATTTGTGAATGGTAATTTTTTTTTTCCCAAAATTCGTATTACCCAATATGATAATCATATCTCCAACACTTATAAAATTATAAAATAAAAAACAAATCATCATATCATAGTATTAATGACATTCAAATAAAGCATTAAATGCTCCTAAAAATGTGTCACTAAGGATAATATGGACCTTTCAAACAAAAAAGTGACATTTTTAGCCATCTTTAGTGTAAATGAAATTTTTTTGTGCATTTTCAAATTTAGTAGTATTTATGAAAATTTCCCTTTTAAAATATTAGAACTTATTTTTAAGCATTAACTGTTTAAATTAAATAGTGTTTTGCATTTAAAAAAAATCTGTTGGAGATGTTTTAACTAACCAAAGTTTATCAACTACTTCTTCACAAAATAGAAAATTTATTTCTCCATATACAATGGATAAAATATTAACTTTTGCCTTAGTTTTTACAGTAGTCCTAATTTTACTTAATCGGCTATTTTTCTAAAATATAAATTATGACTTACTTTCTTCTCGAAGGGAGCTTTTTTAGCAGCATTAGTCGAGTGAACATGCATTTCATGTTAGTTGGTATTGTTAAAAATAAGCGTTTGATACATGATAAATTCATTTGTAATCGTGAAAGATATTCATAAGTTGGTTAGAGTTGACTTACTTTTCATCTCATCTTTTTATATTTTTTTTATCTTTATTCATCATTTGGTATTCATTGTATTTAGTTTCTCATTACAACTATTTATTTATTGAAGTTCTATACAATCATAAAATCATTAATGCAAGAATAAAAATAATTATCCATTAATCAGCATTCTTTTGGTCTCGAGGCACGCCAGACTTCATGAGAACTTCAAAATCAACTTTACTATGTGACGAGTCCTAATTAACCAGATTCAATGCCAACAAAAGCAACAAGGTAAAAGATATCACAAGATCAACCTACTACTCAGATTCACAACATGAAGTGTTTTCATCTTTCATTATAGTGTTAAATAAAATGGGTATGAAAAAATATTATGATATGTAATTGTCAACTTAGTGAATCAATCAAAAGCAAATAGTTAAAGAATTATTTTTTTAATTTTATACATAAACAAGCTTGCCATGTATACAATTAAAAAAAATAATATAAGAAAATTGAAAAAACTTGCAAAGTTTATCTAGATATCACTTTTTGGGAATTATAGATTTAATGAAGATTAGGAAAAATTCATATATTAAGTGTATTGTTTACATCAATTTACAAATCTGGTACAAAGTTTAAAAATTCAAAATTCAGGTTTCTGTACAATTAATTGAAAATATTTATTAATTAAATATAATAAAATCATATTTACACAATTAATGGCCACAAATTCATAACTATTGGTCACATATTTATTTATTGGTCACATGTCATCGAATTAATTGGTTACAAATTATTTCAAGGTCACAAATCAAGAATTTTGTAGGTTACAGATTATTTCAAGGTCACAGATTATTTCATTGGTCACAGATCAAAAATTTAGTGGGACACAACTCACATCATTGGTCACAAATTCAATAAACTATATAGGTCACAAGTCACATATTTTCAATTTTGATGGTCGTGGATTACTTTTTAATGACAAATGATCAAATTTTAATGTTACAGTCACAGACGAGACCATATAGTTGGTCATCGATATCCAACATCCGATCCCGACACCACCACTGCATCCACCGCCACAACAACACCAACACCAACACCAACAACACAACCACCACTAGAAACCATCGCAGCCACTAGGACCACCACGACAGCCAGAAAACACCTCCAAACACACCCAACAATACACCACCTCCCAACCTCACTAACACCACTGTACCTACAGTACCACCAACTAGAAACACCACAACCACTAACAAACACTCCTATCCACCGCCACCACTTCCACGACCACCACCACAACCAACATTACAACCACATCCCCCCAAAACCACCAACAATCAAATCCTACTACCAACATCACCACCACAACCATGCCAAGATCTGAAAATACAACCAACAAAATCCCAAAATAACTACCTACAGATCAAAAAGCAAAAGAGATAATACCCAAAATCACTACCTACTGACGTAGAAGAAGGTCGAGGTCATGAATTTGCTTCGACAACCAATCGACGACCATGTCGAGGTTCATTGTATGTCACATCTGCTATGAGTGATGGCAATCATCACCACTCTTCGTGGTATCTACAGTGACGTCGACGTTTCAAGCCACTGTAAAACGACGCTCACACGTTCGAAGGAGGTAATCGCTATGACGCTATGGTCTCTAGCGATGGCGGCTACTCGTGTGATAGAGAGGATAGAGAGATGGGAGGGAGAGATAGAGAATGAAGGATGGAGTGAAATGGATTTGAATTTTATGGTTAGGGTTAGGGTTATACTAGATATTTGATTAGAAAAATTAGGCCCATGATTTATGCACAGTGAACTTGAAAGTCCTCGGACGGTGTAATTTCCTCATGAAGATTTATATGAGACCCAAGAAATATTAAAATCTCAAATATTAGATAATTTTAAAAATAATTTTAATCAATGATCCGTAGTTATCAACATAGACAAAACTATAAACATTAATTCAAATAATTTTGATCCTACCAAATATTGGACAAAGGATGGAAGATCACCTAAGTATTCCACTATGTTAACGTTCCTTATCTGTAAGAGGTAAGGTAGATAAGAAGATGAAAACAAAATAAAATAACCAATCAAATAATATGGAAGGTTGATTATTAAGTATTTCAGATTATGAATGAAAACTCACATCATAACGGAATTCATACCCATAATGCTGAAGTCTTTTTTTGGCAAGATGTTGCCATGGCTGACTATCCACTGCTGCAAGTAATTCCTATAAGGAATTCACAATATATTAAGAGTAAATATGTGTGCACTTGAGAAGAACAAACTAGATATGACCTTAGATATTACATCAAATGTTATCCTTAACTTCCTTTTCTTTAATAGTGACAAAGTTATGACTTATACACTAATTAAACACTAGGAATGTTTAAATTTGGAGCTAATGTTGATACTGCAATAGTGTGATCAATCTTGACCTTAAAAGAAATACAGCTGATAAATAAGATGTACAAACAATGGGAACAACTACTAAAATAGGAAATCTTAAAAATCCACAAAGTATAGCATCAAAATATGCAAAGTTTGAGTTCAACTATAAAATATGCTGATCCATAAATGGTTTAAATCATTTAATTATCAATTACTCCAAATTCATGGAGTCAAAAGAATATTGAGCTTAACTAAATATTTATCATTACCTAAGGATCACGTATTTAATTCAAAAGTATAATTAGTTGAGGCAAAAAGTAGACTCATCAAATTACAGATGGATATTCTAATGTAAATCGAATACTTGAATAATGAATTTTAATTGGTCCACCACTCACACAGTAAATGAAACTTATACTGGAAAGGTATTCAGTAAAATAATAGGTAAGCGATCTATGTGTTCACAGTTTAGGGAAGCTACAATTACAGAAAATTAATGTACAGAATGGGTACAGAATACACACATACAGGATAGGTGGGTTATTTTTTACAATATTTTAATTCACATGGGGTCCACCCCCGTGTGACTATCTGTAACATTTCTGTAGAGAATTGTCCTGTACAACCGGCTTTCCTCTTAACAGTTATACCCAATTGCCTCCTGAATTATTGCGGACACTATGGCTGGTTGAGCTCATTAGAGAATTACATAAAATCTATCCAAATTTCCAATAACATATACATATAAAACATGTAAAATTACGAGTAGTAAAATGTCACACCTTGCCCAATGATTGTGCTGAATAGTGAGTGTGCAATGAATGGCCTCCAAGATCAAAAGATGGGTGTCCATCTAATTCCTTTAGTGATGCATGTTTATTACCTTCCTCATGATAGGAGACAATAACACGAATTCCACTCTCATATGTACCAACTACGACAGCAAACATTTTAATTATTCAAGATTTTCTTAATCAATGAGCCTTTTCATCAAATAACAAACAAACCCAAATACAACCAACAAAATGAAAACTACGACGCAACAACTTACCATTAGAAAGTCACTCTTCCTTCTTCACCGCTATAAGAATCCCCTTCGTTCTCCTCATCCCATCCTCTATCCATCTATGAAGCCACATGAACACACAAGACCAAAGATCTAATCGAAACTTCAATATAAAATATAACTTAAGGGCTCCGGAAAGCGTATACTAAAAAATCAAATCATCGTACACAAAATCTGACCAATTTAATTAACACAAATTTTTCAAAAAGCAACCATTTTTAATACCTTTTGGTCAAATTAGATCCAAAGACAGCACAATAATAAATGACAAAACATAAAATTTATAACATTATTCAAATAGTATGTCCTTATCGGTAAACAAGTGAAATTATTGACCACAATAGAAATACAAAGAAGAAACATTTTTGCTTCAACTTATTTCCCAATTACTACTATACACATAGTCAAATAGAGGCCACAGAATTAGGAAAATGAGTTTCAAACTAAAAGTTGATTAAACTTGAAATAAATATGGCATCACTAAAAGGAACTAAAGAAATCTGCAATGCAAATAAATAACATTTTATTAGCAACAATGACCATACGAAATTCCCAAAAAGGAAGGGGAGGCAAAGATAGAAGATACATCAGTAATTAACATGCATATATACAAAAAGGCAAGACGTAAAAGAATAAAAAATCCATCAATTTCTGAAATATTAAAATACTATCCCGTTTAATTTTTTTCAAACCGAAGTACAAAAAACACTACAAAGAGAATAATGAAGCATATGAAAATAGTAGAATAAGAAGAGTAGAAGAAAGGGAGGAAACTAGACCAAAGGAGAATCATATTTGTAAATTTAAGTCTACCCTTCCTCAACAGATTCATGCTCTTCTTGCTGTGCTTCCTCACATATCTCTAGTTCCTCAAAAAAAAAAAAAAACAAAACAAAAAAACTTTGGGTCATCTATTTAGAATTCCATGTAAAAATAAGGAAAAAATTTCATAAATGCACACATATACAAGAAATCAACTGAATGAGAACAAACTCTTTGGTGGAGATGTGAATGTGGCATTTTGGCTTCTTGATGCCATTCTTATGGGCCTTGCGAGATTGGTTATGGATGTTGTGGTTCTTCAATATCACCATTTTCTTCTCTGCATCGGAAGGATAAAAAAGATATTTAAAAATTTGTAGACTATAAATACATATATCTCTCTATCTATAGACATAGTTAGAGAGAGAATGAAACTCGACATGAAAATACGAAAGAGAGAAGAAGAAGAGGAAAAAAGGAGAAGTGTGCTCAAAATAGGAGATTGTGCGGCAAAATGGATGTGTGGCTGGTTGCACGGGAGAACGAAGAAAGAGGAAAAATGGGCATTGAAAAGAGAATGGCCTCACCTCCCACGATTTTCGAAATAGAGTTTAAAAACGTAAATTAGCAGTTGACAAATAGCCTGCGTCCAACACATGTCTAAGCTTTCTTAGCCTCTTTTATATGTGTAGAAAAAATAGAATAACATCATTTTAGAAGTAATACATGTGTAGTGTGGGAAATTATAATTCGAAAATCACCAATACATAAAAAACAAGAGAACAATTTAGATAGTCAATGATGAAGGTAGCAGATTTGATCAAAGCATGACAAACTAACTGACGTACAATGAGGCACAGATTTGTAGGGCAGCTTTGACATGATCCTAGATATGCGTTTTTTCGGCATATGCTTATTCATGGCTTTAAATATATAAAATTTAAACGCTCATTCTATTATCAATATGGGCTTTTCAGAATTGGATTCTCATTAGAATAGTAATTTATTCATATACACACCAAAGAAGTAAAATGTATTGTGAACATGTGAAATTAAGCAAAGTAAATTGATATTTATGTTGTTCTGCTCAAATCATTTTCTTTTTTCTTTTCAATTAAACAAGAGTTGGTAAGTTGTGTAGGAGAAACTTGATAAGATATAATATTTAAAACTATTTCATTCTCAATGAAAAATTGTATCAGATGATAGACTATAAAATTCTAAACAACAATTTGAAATTCTATTGGTTGAATAATTCAACATTCATAGACCTAATTGTAGAAGTAATCGATGGGTATAATACAACAAAATGATTTTGAAACAAAATCAAAGAGGAAATCATTAGTCCTTTGTATGGGAAATTAGTTAAATTTAACCCAAACAAGGATAAGATCCACAAAATTTAAATTTAAAATTATAAAATATACAAGATTTTCCCGTCAAATTTCCAAGCTAAAACTTATGTAAATCTATCAAAGTTCAATCTTAAGCTAATTTGAATAAATTCAAACCAATGATATACGTTAGTTCAAGTTAGAAAATTAAATAAATCAAAGAGAATTTTTTACATAAAGAGTCCTGCGATTTATTAAATAAACCAACCTGAAAATAAGGAATCCTAAGATTGAGAGTACCTTTGCAGAGGAAGTGGGACTTGAGAGATAAATGGAATTTCATATATGAGAAATGAATTGAGAGATAACTTGAATCTTACTCTCCGACCAATTTTTCAATACCCCAAGAATCCTCCTCCTATACTCCTATAGAAAAACTACCAATAATTAGTTAAAACCATATGAAGTTCTCATACTTTCAAAATATTAACAAAAATAAAGCAAAATAACATAAATCAAAGTGAAAGACTTGAAACTTCATCAATAGGCTGAGATCAAGTTCGCCCCCCCCCCCCCACCTCCCTAAGTTCCCGTGGAAAAAAGTAAAAGTTTTTTGTGTTGGAAAAATTCCATCGTATGGGGCCACCCATGAATATATATTAAAATGTGTGGTGCTATTTTTAAGGTTTAGTCGATAAGGTGATCTACTGAGTTTAATTTTGGACTAATAGGTATTAATTGTTATGGGATTGAAGTGTAGAGATCGGAATGATTATTTTAAATTGATGAGGAGCCAATTTAAAATAATTAAAAGTTAATAACTGCAAATTACAGTTATTTAATATGAGGCCAAGGTTTCCAATTGTACGTGAGTTTTCAAAACTCTCTGCATCCTCATCAACAGAGAAGATTTCAAGAAGAAGATCACGTAACAATTGGAAGATCATAATCCGTTCAACACACTTAGATCTTTGGATCAAGGTACGTTTCTGCATTTTTATTTTCTCATTGATTTCAACATGGAGATTTATGAAAATGTGTAAAAGGATTGATGAATTCGTTTCCTTTCAATTTCCTACAAGTGGTATCGAGCCACTCCATGGTTAAATCTTTGAGAAATTGTAAGAATCAATGTTATAACAATTTTATACTGTGGATTATTTTTTGATCTTCATCATGTTATTATGTGAAATATAGATCTTGCAATATTTTTTAAAAAACAAATTTAAATTTCAATCCCTAAGGTTTGGAATCCATCCAAGTTGGACTTTTAAGGTTATGGGTTTAATAATTCAACCCCTAAAGTCTAAAAATTAATTAATTTGCGCCATTAAGGTTTCAAATTTTGCAATTAAAGTCCTCAATCTTCATAATTAATCAAAATTGGCCCCCCAAAGTTTTAAAAAATTTCAAATTCTGATCCTAAGGTTTTGAATTATTAGCCCTTAGGTCCCTAAAGTTTCTAAAGGCATCTAATGATGCAAAATTAATGATTCTCTTTCTCAAATTATGGTACTAAGGACTCTTTTAAGAGCAATAATTAAGGTTTAATTATGTGAGACAATCAAATCATTTGGTAAATCATTTATAATAAATTAATGTTATCTAACATTTTGAATAAACTAATTGAAACAATATATCACCTAAGTGACCTCTCTTGTGTAGATTGGCCCAAAGGAAGGTTAATACTTAGTTGAATTGCATATACCCCTACAGTGGTAAATGTATAACAATTATAAGGTTTTCGTGTGACTAATAATCAATCCAAAGATGGTTTTATTATTTGACAGGAATTATTGTCAATGTTTGATCACAACACCACTTGCAATTAATATTACTGTCCAAAGACTTGATATTAATGTTGCACTAAGTATCTGCTGCTATAATATATGCTAATGTTAATTCTATTTCCATGCTTAATGGGACAAACTTCAAGGATTGGAAGGTAAACATATTGATTGTGCTTGGCTGCATGGATCTTGACCTTGCACTTCGGATTGAGAAACCCACTCCTCTTATCGAAGAAAGTTCTCCTGATGAAAAAAGGAACTTTGAGAAGTGGGATCACTCAAATCGTATGAGTCTAATAATCATTAAGCGTGGCATTCCGGAAGCCTTTAGAGATGATCCGATGGGATAACTAATGCCAAGGAGTTCCTTGCCGAAATTGAGAAACATTTTGCAAAAAAAGATAATGCTGAAACAAGCACGCTTTTACAAAGCTTGATTTCAATGAAGTATAAAGGCAAGGAGAACATAAGGGAGTACATCATGTAGATGTCTCATATTACTTCAAAACTTAAAGGGTTAAAGCAAGCTGTCTGATGACTTACTCGTACATTTGGTATTGATCTCGTTTCCTGAACAGTTCGGTGAATTAAAGGTCAGATATAACTGCCAGAAGGAGAAATGATCTCTAAAAGAGTTCCTTTCATACTGTGCGCAAGAGGGAGAAAGGCAAGAAAGAACTGAAAGTGATCACTTGGCAAGCACTTCTAAGGATAAGGACAAGAAAAAGAAGAAAGAATATGAAGTTGCTCTTAAAGAAAAGGAAGGAAGATAAAGGAACTTGTGTCTTTTGCAATAAGACTGGACAAGTGAAGAAGGACTGTACCAAATATCACGCATGGCGTGCAAAGAAAGGTACAATTCTTACTTTGGTCTGTTCTGAAGATAATTCAGCTTCAGTATCTAGAAATACTTGGTGGATATATTCTGGTGCAACTACTCACGTAAGTGTTTCTATGCAGGGCTGCAAGAGCTACCGAAAGCCAAGTGATGGTAAAAGATACATCTATGTGGGTAATGGCAAATCGGTGGAAGTTGATGCAATAGGTACATTTAGGTTATTTATTAGGAACTGTTTTTTATTTGGACTTGAAGGACACTTTTTTTGTATCGTCTTTTAGACAAAATTTAATTTTTGTTTCTTCATTGGACAAATCTGGATATTGTTGGTCATATGGAAACAATTAGTTTAGTCTTTCATTCAATTCCAATGTTATTGGTATGGTTCATTATCTACATATGATAATCTATATTTGCTTGATATTATTACATCATATCATTACCTTGCATGTGGAATCACGTGCTACTAAATGCAAATTAAATAAAGAGAATTCAGCAAAGTTAGGGCATAAGCGCTTAGGTCACATCTCAAAAGTTAGAGTTGAACGACTTGTACCAGATGGTATTTTGGATTTCCTTGACTTCACGGATTTTGATGTATGTGTTGACTGTATCACAGGAAAACAGACCAAAACAAAGAGATTAGGTGTAATAGAACTTCAGACGTCTTAGAATTGATACACATAGATATTCGTGGGCCATTCCCTACGGCTTCTTGGAATAGTCAACAATATTTTATTTCATTCATTGACGATTACTCACGTTATGGGTACCTATATCTCATCCATGAAAAGTTTGAGTCGTTGGACATGTTCAAAGCTTTTAAAACTGAGGTTGAGAATCAACTCAACAAAAGGATAAAAGCGTTACGTCTAACCGTGGTGGGGAGTACTGCGACAAAAATGACTGAATCAGGTGAACAATGTCCAGGACCATTTGCTAAATACCTAGATGAATGTGGAATCGTCCCACTGTACACCATGCTAGGATCTTCTAGCATGAATAGTGTAGTTGAAAGACAAAACATGACTCTTAAGGACATGGTAAGGAGTATGATAAGTCATTCAACCTTACCAAAATCAATATGGGGAGAGGCATTAAAAATTGCAGCTTATATTATGAACAGAGTACCAACTAAGGCTATTACTAAAACACCCCATGAACTTTGAAAGGCAGAAAGCCTAGTCTAAAGCATTTTTACAATTGAGGGTGTCCAGCTGAGGCAAGGCCTTATAGATCACATGAAAAGAAATTGGACTCCAAAACAGTGAACAACTATTTTATTAGTTATTCTGAGTGATCTAGGGGGCTATAGATTTTATGATCCCACACTTAAGTCAATTTTTGAAACGAGAACTGCGACATTTTTTGAGGATGTTGAGTTTGGGGGGAGAAATAAGGTTAAAGACATTGTCTTTGAAGAGAAAGTTGAGGAAGGTTCGGTTTCGATACCTACTATTGCTTTTGACAATGTACAGGTTCCTATACCTGTCGTTGATCAAAAAGCATATACAGAACCCCAAAAAAACAATGTTAAAGAGCCTCCCATCCAAAATAAGGTAATTATTCCAGAAGCACAAACTCAACAACCTCAAGAACCTATTATTACCATTAAGGAGATCAATGAGAGAGGAAAAATGCTATTCCGGATGATTTTATAGTGTTTCTCCAAGAACATGAGGAAAATAATGGAATGATGAAAGATGATCCAATCAATTTCCATTAGGTCATGCAGGGTTCTAACTCTCAAAAGTTGATTGATGCCATGAATGAGGAGTTAAGTCTATGCAAGACAATAAGGTTTGGGATCTTGTCCCATTACCCGAAGGTGTGAAGCCCATTGGTTGTAAATGGCTTTTTAAAACCAAAAGGGATTCAAATAATAATGTGAAAAGATATAAGGCTGTCTTGTAGCTAAAGGCTTGACCCAAAAGGAAGACATCGATTTCAAAGAGACTTTCTCTCCAGTTTCAACGAAAGACTCTTTCAGGACAATCATGGCGCTTGTTGTGCACTTTGACCTTGAGTTACATCAGATGGATGTTAAAACGGCGTTTCTCAACAGCGATATTGATGAAATGATCTATATGGTGGAACCATAAAATTTCATGTCAGGAGACCCAAAAAATATGGTTTGCAAACTAAAGAAATACATCTATGGGCTAAAGCAAGCTTCCCGTCAATGGTACCACAAAATTCATCAAGTAATTATCTCATTTGGCTTTGAAATGAACGTCGATGATGATTGGGTATATCAAAAGTTCAATGGGAGTAAGCATATTTTTCTGGTTTTGTATGTTGATGACATGCTGCTTGCTACTAACGATATAGGCATGATGCACGAAACCAAGAGATTTTTATCAAGAAATTTTGAGATGAAAGATTTTGGTAACGCTTCTTTTGTATTAGGGATTCAGATACATCGGGATCCCTCTAGAGGTATTCTTGGATTGTTACAAAAGAGCTATATTGATAAAGTACTTAAGAGGTTTGGTATGCAAAACTTAAACCAGGTGACACCCCTATCGACAAGGGAGACAAATTTAGTCTCAAACAGTGCTCCGCAAAATGATCTTGAAGCTAAGGAAATGCAGAAGATTCCCCATGTACCAGCTATTGGGAGTCTAATATATGCTCAAGTTTGTACGCGAACATAGCATTCATTGTTGGAATGCTAGATAGATGTTTAAGCAACCCTGTGATGGATCATTGGAAGACAACCAAAAGGGTTGTGAGATATTTAAAGAGAACAAAGGATTACATGTTCACGCATAGCAGATCGGACCAGTTAGAGATCATAGGGCATTCCGATACTGATTTTGCTGGATGTCAAGACAGTAGAAGATCCACATCAGGTTATATTTTATCTGCTAGCTAGAGGAGCTATTTCCTGAAAAAGTACCAAGCAGATGTTCATACCATGATAGCGAAGTTTGTAGCATGCTATGAGGCATCTACCCATGTAATATGGCTGCAAAATTTTGTCACTGGCCTGTGTATTATGAATGGCATAGAAAGTCGCTAAAGTTATATTGTGACAATAACTTAGCAGTTCTATTTCCAATAATAATAGGAGCTCATATAAGTCAAAACACATTGACATTAAGTTCCTAGTTGTAAAGGAAAGAGTACAAAGTAAACAGATTTCTATAGAGCACATCGCGACAAACTCCATGATTACAGATTCGCTCACTAATCCAAGGTCTTTTAAGAGCACATTACTCGTATGGGTTTTGTACTTCTTGAGGATATCATGTTTTAGTGGGAGTTTGTATCTCCTTGCTTTATGTTTATTTTGGACACATTTGTATATTTGGATATTTTTCTGTATAGAAATGAAGTATTCAATTCATTCCACTCCGTTATTACATTCAGTATTTAAGAAATAAGATTGGACTGGTTGGAAACAGAAATGTTCAAATCATATAACATATAATTTCCATGCTACACTCCCATGATTGATCTATGTCATTGGGTTGTATGGGTGTATGTGACCATTGATGGATTTAGTCACTCTATATGTGACTAAAATCGCTTTGATCCTACATGAATATGACTGATGGACGAGATTATTTGGAAATACCCTTAATAATTGATCTACGCATTTGCAATGTTACATGTATGGGCCAGTGGGAGATTAGTGGAAAAATTTCATCGTATGGGGCCACACATGTATATATATTAAAATGTGTGGTGCTATTTTTAAGGTTTATTCAATAAGATGATCCATTGAGTTTAATGTTTGACTAACGGGTATTAATTGTTATGGGATTAAAATGTAGAAACCGGATTAATTATTTTAAATTGATGAGAGGCCAATTAATTGAAAGCTAATAACTGCAAATTATAGTTATTTAATATGGGGTCATGATCGTCAATTGCAATTGAATTTTCAAAACTCTCTGCATCTCCATCAATACAGAAGATTTCAAGAAGAAGATCACGTAAAAATTGAAAGATCCTAGTCCGTTCAAGACACTTAGATCTATGGATAGGGCTTAGATAAAAATAGTGACAAATTTTGTGCACCATGTCAGTCAAACAAAATATTATTGAAGGAGGAAAAATTATGGTTGCTTCGCCTAAGGCATTTGCCATGACTACGAACATTCAATCTGGACACAACAAAGACCTGCAAGAAAATTGCAAAAAATTATTATCGTTCTTTGAATCCATCCATCAACAATATCATTTTAAGAAAATAGCTTCATCCAAACTTATTTGCCATCAACTTTCATCATACGGAGGTGGGGAATTCAATGTTTTTACTATATTTTGACCCTTAAAAAATTTTCATGATTAGAGCAAATTGCATTGAAGGAAACTGATCATAATCCTACCAACAGCAGTAACATATACATGTAATATTTCATCTTCAACAGTATGTTACATGATTAGAGATGAGTCCTCCAAGTTGACTACATACTTCGATGTCTTCATACTTAATTATGAAATCACAAAATAGCACTTAGTATGCTATGTCTCTATTGATATACTTAAATCTCACTAGAAGAAAATTCCTATATTATCTTTCATCTTCTAAACTTGAATATAACTTATTTGAAAAGAACATATTTTTCTTGAAAAGGTGTGTAACTTGATACATATAAGAATAGCTAGAGTCCTGTAAGGTAGAGAAATAAGACATCTTATATATTCGAAAGAAATTATTAATATGCGTATGCGGAGAAACTGAAAAAAAATCACAAAATCTATACTCTAATGATTGGAATCGAAATTACCAACACCAGCTCTGTTGCCTATGTAAGATGGCAGTGTACCTTGCATTTGGTTCATTGGCACAAAATATTTGTAATAGAACAGAGATTGAACATTGCAGGAAGGAAAGGACCAGACATTCTGTTTTCACCAATGTTTTGAAAATCGACCCGAAAAAGGTGAAGGGTCAAAAAGTTCAATCGGGGTCGAACCGAAATCAACCAAATGCAATAAATACATACAAAAATAATAATAATAAAATACTATGAAAACAATAAAAAATTCATATTAATAATTTTTTAATTAGATTCATTATCTATAATTTGTTAACATTTTTGTTATGTCACTATCCCACATTGGAAGTCTATGAAACATTGGAGAGAAGTTTATCTATAAAATGCACTATTCCACAATGGAAATTTATAAAACCATTTGAGAGATGTGAATCTATAAAAGGAGCACGTTATTCAATATTTCTCTATAGGCCTTTAAATTGTTGTTTATAAGGCCATTCATGAAGTTGAAAATTTTAAACTATAAAAATAATAATAATAAATAAATAAAATTGAGAAAACCACAAACTGTGACCGGTTCATCGGTTTACAGTTAAACCGGCCAATTCAATAGGTTTTTAAGCAGTTTAGTTATTAGCGATTAACCGGGCACGATTGGCCCGATTTTGGGCCAAATTCTTGAATTTACTAGTTGAACAGGCTGAGCCGGGCCAATTTTGATAACATTGGTTTTCACTTAGTCCAATGTATTTTCCAATCTATTCAGCTGTTTAAGTCATTTGGAATCCTCCCTATAAGCCTGTTGGGAGAAAGGATGACGCAAACCTAGAAGTGCTCGGGATTTTACCAACAATACAATTTCATGGAGCTTGAATCAGCTGAAGCTTTGACAAAGATCTAAGTTCTGTTGGAATCTTTCCATATAGATTATTTCACAAAGGACGAATCCCGACAAGGTTTGAACAAGAAGACAAATTGGCAGGAATTTATCCATCAAAATAATTATTCCTTAGACATAAGAATCTTAATCTTCTCAACTTTCAATGTTCTTAATGAATGTTTCCCATAAAGTTAGATTTCCAATTTAGGGGATAGAGATCTTATCAGTTTCTGATGCTGCAAATTCAAGCTTGTAATTTTTTTATTTCTGCAACAAACAACACCAGACCAGTGGTAAAAATGTGTAGATTCATTCAAAGAAATGAGGAAATTGAAGGAATCGTCAGTTATTCTGTTCTTGAATTCAAGAAGTGCTAGCCTGTCTACTGCATTTGCATTTTGTGAATTAATGAGCACAAGAAAAAAGAATAAGAACAAAAAGGAAGAGTAACACTTTTGGCATTATGTTAATTTTTTTAACTGAAAAGAGCACTGCCAACTTCATCTAGGTGTTGATAAGGAAGTGTAGGGTACACTGGTTTCTTGGAGCCAGGCTAATGAGAGTTGGTATGGCTTTTATTGGCATTATATAGGTGGATATGATGGGCTCACTGGTCATATAACCCCATAAGATAGGCTTTCATCACATAATGAACTGTTTCGAGAATGGGCGATATAGTGGTCCATTTTCTTAGTTGGGTAACTCTACAAGTCATCCATCTTTTTCACAATAAGAGACTCATAAGAAGTGATTTTCATTGTAATACAATTATTAGACGGAGTTGAATAAAACACACTCTTAAAATCGACTTGTATGATGATAGTGCCTAATGACAATACACTTGTAAACGTATCATGTAATGATGGAGTAGCATTATGTAATCATTGCTTACTAGTAATTGGACGGAAGAGGTGGGCTCATAGGTTGCCAAAATGTCTTGTAAGGAGTGGTTAATAAAAGGATGTGGCAGTGATTATGCTTACTCTAAACCTTAAGGTCAAATGCATTAGCAATAATATTAGATCGAATAGACAACCATCTTAATTTGTAAACTTAGTTGAAGGAATAAAATCGGACCGAATCGAAATCAAAATCAATTTGAAACTTAAAGATGGATCCTGTGATTCATTTTCAAGATACCCATTGTTAATTCTCTTTGAAAATGGATTGAATCGGACCACACTCATATTTGGTGCAAATAATGCCAGGACAAAATTGATTTCAAGAGCTTCTTCTCCACCTTTAGTTCAGAGTAAATGAATATGCTCTATCAACTATGTTTAGATCACATTATTAATTCACAATGTAAGGACTAAAAAAACGGAAGGAAGTTGAATTAAATTTCATATTTTTGTTTACACGGAAATAAGTTTATATAAAAAGTAAAATTATTTGTCGGAAAAGTATTATTCCTTTTTTTTTCAATGTTCTGAAAATCGGCTCAGTCATCGGCCCAAAAAACGTGAAGGGTTAAAGATCAAAAGATTCAAAAGGGATCGAACTTGATGCAATAAACAAATGAATAAATACATACATACAAGAATAATAAAATACTGTGAAAGCAATAATTTTATTTTATTTTTATATTAATAATTCAAAGCAAATCTATCTGAAAGCCCAAGACTAGTTAACTAAGGGGGGGGGGTGAATTGATTATAGCAAATTTTTCGAAAAATAGTTTGAAGTATACAATTAATGCTCACTTAAATGTAGTAACTAATCAAATATTCATAAATATGAAAGAGACAAAGACTAAGATAAAATCACAAGTAATAAATAAAAACTAAGATAAGTATAAGGAAAGAGAAGTCAAACGATATGATATGGAGGTTCGATCCAATGCAATGATTTACGTCCCCCGTTACCAAGCTCTTCATCACGAGCAAGACCTTTTTCACTCTATTGATTAACTTATGGTGTAATCCAACATTCTTACAACGCTTCTGGTAACCAAGGAGCACTGTTCCTTTTACAGTGTTGAAATTTCCGGAACTTCAACTCGACCCACAAGTTTAAAAATAAAAAAATATACAAATAAAGACTTCTCTTGCAATGAATGATATATTTGAAGTTGAGTACAATAAGAAAAGATGGCTAACACTTTAGTAGATAGCAATGATTGAACCTGAAGTGTTAGATAAATTTTTTTTTTTTTTGATAAAGTGATTTTTAAATGTTGAATCAATCAAAAGTTTTTCTAATATAAATGAGTTGAAAAGATAGATATTGAAAGATGATTGAGTAGATAGATGAGTAATATCTCACTTTAATGCTCATAAAAGTCCATCTTTGAATGCAAAATGATCTGGTATTTAGCTTATTGAACGGTCAAATAACCATTTTTTTTTCAGAAGTCATAATGTTTAATTTCTTGACCGTTGGACAAACTTGCCATACCAGACATCCGCCAGACCTACCGAATGTGTCCGCTAGCTATCGAATGCATCCTCTGGGTCAGTTCGTGTTTGATAGTTAGAAATTCTCCTACTTTAAATATTTTAACAAGATGTAATCTCATGAAAGATGTTTCTAACATGTTTTACGGACTTTTTGACATTTTTTAAAGTATATAATAGGTTCATGCTTTAAGAAAAATTCTTTATGCAAAAATCGTGCTTGTCGTACGAAGAAACATTTTTTGTGCTTCAAATTACATATTTGCCAAATACTAAAGTGTTTTACCTTAACATTTAAAATCAAGGTGTCTAAATCTAATTTTTTTCCAATTTCTTTTTTGTTGACTTGATGAAGTGCTCGTTGTCTTGATGTGTAGCTTAGAAACTTTGTCTAATTTGCGAAAACTTCAAAAGCATCCTTTTGTCCACACTTGTCATAACTTCTATAATCACTCAAATACAATTGTTAAACATAATTTGTTTGTTATAATCAAAACGAGAAGTCAACCATATGTCAACACTATCTTTGTTAACTATATTTATTATCCTACAATTAGTCTCGATTCTTCAAAAATTAAAAATCAATATTTTAAATTAGTTTGCTTTGTTAAATTAAAATAGTTTAAATTTATAGAAAATGATATTTAACATTAATATATTAATAATCAAGTGCAATTTAAATAGAATTTGAAAATTAAATAAATTAAAAGGTGAAGGTGGATATTAAAATTTAGATAGGTGGGATTCGAATTAAATTAGTCAATTAGACATATATTTGAAAAATGGTTTTGATGGATATTTTGACCCTTTTTTTTTTTTCATGCCAGTATCTCACTTTGGAAGTTTATGAAATCATTGGAGGGAAGTTCGTCTATAAAATCAATATCCCACATTGGAAGTTTATAAAATCATTTGAGATAAATGCATTTATAAAAAGAGCATGACATCCAATATTTCTCTATGGGACTTGAATTGTAGTTTATGAGGCTCATTCACAAGGTTAAAATTTTTTAAACTTGAAAAAAAAATGGGAAAACCATAAAATTGCAACGTGTTCACTGATTTATAGATAAGCCAGCTAGTTCAATCTATTTTAAGTGGTTTTGTCATAATTGGTTAACCGGGCATGATTGGCCCAATTTTGGGCCCGGTTCTCAATTTTACTAGGCAAACCTATCAGGCCAAGCTGGTTTCGAAAACATTGTTTTTTTTTTGTTTTTTTTGTTTTTTACCTTAGACAACAGTATTGTCATAGGTTTGGGTAGGTTGAACGACGAAACTATCAAATTACAAAATTGAATGAAAATTGTTTTTTTTTTTTTCCAAAATTGTTAGTTTGAATCCATGTGGATCCATCAACGTTTTGATTTTGAATTGATCATAAGCACTGTAAAATGGTTTGATTTAGATTTCAATTTTTGTAGATCACTTACAAAACTTAAATTAGAAATTTAATTAATTTAAATTTCTCCAATCCATTTAAAAAGATTTGTCATATTAGACCCAACTCAATTAAACTCTATATTCAACCCAATTAAGCTAAATACACATGTTCAATTGCCCATTAAGCCCCCGTTTGACCCCCATTACTTGAAAATGAAAATGGGGAGAATAATATTTTTTAGAAAAATGAGTAGTTGAAAAAGAAAGAAAAGTTTTCGATTTACGTGTAATATTATTTTATGGAAGATTGTGTGGTTGAAAATAAGTGAGAGAAAAATGAAATGTAATGTAATTATATTTAATGGGAGATCAAACAAGGGCTAATATTCATCATAATTAAGATTGTAAAATCTCATATTTACTTAAGTGTTGAACAAATCGTTTTTGGTCCATATTCATCAACCGTCAATCACATCTGAATGGACAATTAAATTTAGATTTTAATTTAAAAATTTCCTTGAATTTCAGTTCAATTTCTAGGAAAATTTATCCAATTTGTTTTAGTAATTATTTGCTATATTTTATTGGTCAACTTGTGTCGAGTTTCCTTAAATTTTTAGCTTAATTATATATTTTATTGGTTTATTTGGTCTCAATTTTCTAGTCCATCACTCATTTTATTATTTATTTTTTAATTTAGTTGCTAGGTTTTACAGTTAATTGTTGTGGTTTCATTCTAATTTGTTTGGTTCTTAATATTTAACTAAATCACATTTTTACAGCAATTAGAATGACGTGTTTATGTTTTATGTTTTCAATTTACTTATTTGAAAGTATTTGCTGGATAATTTTCTCGTATATGTTTACAAAGTAACAACCTTTTTTTTTTTTTTTTTTTAAATAAAGATTATGTCAAATTATAGTATTAGTGCTTGAAAGCTTTGTTGTATAATTTTAAGATGCAAGTATTTCTAAATTTTATTGTAATTTACTATATGAAATAAAATGAAGGATTGGTTTATCAGTAAATCAAAAAAAAAATTATTCAAACATGTTCTATTGAGTTACATTGTCTTAGTAATAAAAACTAATTAATTTTAGACTTTGAGAGTAAGACATAAACTATCTAAATAAGTAGTCGATTTTTATTATTTACAATAAAAAATGATAAAATGAATTTAATCTTAAATTTATTTATTTACTTGTAGTAAACTTTTTATGAGGAAGTTTTTTATGCTTAGCCAAGCATCCTCTTTAAGAAATCTAAACACAAAAACTGACATTTCCAAAATTTCATTTATCATTATATTTTACAAAAAAAAAAAGAAAATATTGAAAAGTATTATTTTTATATATGTCACATTAAAGAATTTCAACCTTTAAAACAAACCATTTAAGCATGAACTTTTGGATTCTTGTAGCATTTAATCCAAAAATAGAAGATACATGATCTATTGTACTATTGACAAGCGAGATATGGGTAATCAAAGCACAACTCCATCGAACGGAGAGCAAAATATAATGGGTAAATTAACCTTCCATGACAATTACAAATGCATCTTCTTTCATTTTATGAATTACCAAAACTTCCCCCATTAGCAAAAAATTTTCATTTTGTTTTCTTTTTTGTTAAACATAAAAGTTCCCAAATATTTATCAAAAAATAACTTTTCTATTTTTTTGTTAAAAAGGAATTCGTTAATTTCAAAATATTGTTAGAAAGAGCAAAAGAAAAAGGAAATACCGTTGACTCTTTGTCAATATCATTCTAGATTTTATTTTTTGAATGTCATTAAAAATATTTTAAACTTCATATATTATATTGTTGCTGTTACAAAAATTGAGATAAAAAATATATAAATATATTCAATATTGTTACATAACAATGTTTATTTAAGAAAACAATGTAAACATTTAAATAAAAATCTTAAGAAGTAAGAAAAAGTAAAGAAGAAATAAACTAGCATAGTTAAATGTTATTTATGTGACAAACACATGAGGATAAACTACGAGATATTTACTTTTGACTTTGAGTGAGAGCAATAATTCTAGTTGTATAGAAATTTTTTGACAGAAGTCTTACATGGGAGTGGGTCCCACGTGGAATAAAATAGTGCCAAAAAATGAGCTGTGTATGGTCTATAAAGTGCTTATATCTGTACATACAGCACCTCTCGAGTGAGAGTTTGTTATGAAAAAACCAATTTCTGTAGTTTTTAAAATAATATCGGCTGTCTATTAGACATTTAATTTATAGGGTTGTTTATGTAAACTAATATAATTAATTAACTAATTATTTCGAGACCCGTTGGCCACGAGTTGCACTTGATATTGAACTTCGAACCAAAATGTTCCAAATAACGCCTATCAATCATTTAGAGGCACATGACTGCATGTACCCTGTGCTCCACACGAACGTTTATAATACGACGATTGTGTATTGACTTATTTATCCTTTTTGTCCTTCCAATTTATTAAGATATTTTATACATAATGATGATATAAAATAGAAAGAAAGGGCCGAAAAAAGAAACAGAAAGAAAAGAAATTCAGTTATTATAATCTTTCTCTCTCTTCCATGCTATTTATCTATAAACAATATAAACGTCATTACTCTTAAGATTAAGGGTAACCTCTTTTCTTTGATTAGCAATTAATAATGTGTGGGATAGTGTTTCCTATGTTTCGGATGACGTTTGTCTTGCTAACAAGGGTTAGTGTAACAATCAAATAGGTGAGCATAAATTGAGATTTGAAGAAGATTTAATATTGATAATAATTGAAATTCCTATCAAGATTCAATGTCTTGGGCAACATAAATTTCATGTTTTTTTTAAAGAATTATTTTAATTTCTAATTTAAACAATTTATGTTATATAGATTTATCAATTTCAGTGTGTTAATTATATCAAATATTTCGTTATTCTTATCATTTGTTATTCTCTTGAATCTTACAAATTTCATTATTGTTATTTATTATTAATAAAAGTGCTTATATATAATGGTATTTATTCATTAAATAGTGTGTTATTTTCGAAGAATGCATCAAATAGTTTATTAATTTGTAGAGATATTTGTGATGTTATCTCAAATACTATTTACAGGTCATGATATTATTTTGGCTTAAAATTTGGTTGTTGCTCCATTTAGGAATTGTGATAGTGGCCTATATTAGCTTT
Source organism: Olea europaea var. sylvestris (assembly GCF_002742605.1). Taxonomy (NCBI): domain Eukaryota; kingdom Viridiplantae; phylum Streptophyta; class Magnoliopsida; order Lamiales; family Oleaceae; genus Olea; species Olea europaea. The sequence continues at coordinate 9,554,311 of NC_036252.1, forward strand.
GATTATTAGTAGTTATGTGATAAAGATTTGTGATTACTATTTGAATGATGATGAGTGAAGTTGAGGTAGCTTGCAAGATACATTATCTATTTATACAAGCCTTGGTAATGGTCTAAATAAGTGCATAAAATACACTTATCAAACATCCTCAAACATAAAAATTTATTTGTCCTCAAACAAAATTATAGTATACCTCAATGAGCAAACATGCAACAACTTTAGTCTGTAACATATCATTTGTCTTAGTATTGGAATCCTCGAGTCAAATATATGAATAATTACAATACAAAAACCAACATCTACTTACTGAATGTAAAACTGATGTAAGTGTGTGAAGAGTTAAGTAGAACATCATAAATTAAAAAGTTTATTTAAGATCAAATATATCATTTTCTTGCTCGTAAGATACACGCCCCAAATTTGTACTTTTAATTCTTTTCTCAAGGTATGATCTAATGTTGAATTCATAAACTAGTGTTTAATTCTCTCAAATAAGTATTTGGAGCTTAATTATATACATAGTACTTCTTCTGTTTCATGCACTTACTTTTTTAAATTGTTGTGCTTACTTTAGATTATGCATTAACTCAAATTCTTTTTGAGGTTTTCAATACATGTCTTCGATTGGGATTTTCACGAAGACAATGGGACGAAGGTTAGCAAGGATCTGTTGATTGTGGAAGAATGATCAATGACAAGATCATGAGGAAAAAGGATTAAGGAAGTCATGGGATTACTTGTCCAAGCTACATGGGTCAAGAGTTCGAGTGCAATGAGCAATACACAAAGGCTTAAGATGGGCATGAAAGAACCAACCTTAGTGCATTTAATTCAATCTAGTTTAGAAGAAGTGAAACCTGAAGTGTAGTTGGAAAGTGCACGCGCACATGCAAAATAGGTCGTGCATGCACTGAAGCAAAAGTTAGCCCATAGCCTAATCAATTGAACAGCGCATGCGTGAAAGAATACACAGTGCACCCGCAGTACAAAAATCTAATGGTGGTTTAATTTTTCCTTTTTCGTTTATAAATCTATTTGTTTGATATTTTCTTGATGTTTTACAAGTTATTTAAGGTTTCTTGGTATTGCACATATATATGGCCTCATTTTCATTGTAAATTAATTCAATTTGAGAGATTAAGCCCCTGTTTGACCCCCATTAATTTACATTCCATTACATTCTGTTTTTCTCTCTTCTATTTTCAACCGCACAATCTTCCATAAAATAATATTACATGTAAATCGAAAAATTTTCCTTCTTTTTCAACCACTCATTTTTTCAACAAAACAATATTCCTCCCATTTTCATTACTAAAAATGGGGGCCAAACGGGGGCTAAATTAAATCAAGGTTGCTTTCTTCTTGTTCTTCATTGAACTTAATTTTGAACTTACAAAGGATTTCATCTTTTATAACAATTTTATAACAAGGTTCATAATTTTTATGATTAAGGGGGTCAAGCAACTTTATAACTTTTGTTCCTTGATTCAATTAATTATTGTGTCAAGCTTCAAATCAGGACTTTTTGCTTTCTTAGGATTGTGATTCAATCTTGTGTAAGTTTCAAGGCTACTATTGCCACGTGGGTTCACATCAGTTGATATTAGGGCCTTGGCTCTAAAATGAAGATAATGTCTTTATCTTTCTACATTTTTTTTCTAATTCCCATCTTCTTCATTGAGTCTTTATCTTCTTTGTCGAATCCTCATTGCTTTTTGAGTCTTCATCATCTTCTTGAGTTTTTACATCAACACAAATACTAAGAATATACAAGAATTTTTTTCTACAATTAAATTTAGTGTACCAATACAATTTTTTTCTCGTCTTTGTTGATTTTCACATATTTAGTGTAAAAAAGAAATGAAAATTCAAGAAAAAATTCTATAAAAAGAAAAAGAAAGTTCCAAGCCAAAATAGGCTCATTCTTGAAAATTTTGGAAGTGCAATTTCTTTCAAGAAATCAATTAAATACCTGAATCATCCACTGGTATCAATTTTGTTGAGGAAAAGGCATAAATCAATTTCAAGAACCACTTTCTCGAAATATGGCTGCAAACACTTGAGGCATATAAATTCTGGTTATTAGGATGTCTGATAAAGAGGAATCATTATCTAGAGAGGAAAACAATCAAGCATTCAAGATGAAAGCCATGCTGAAAAATTCGAGCAAATGAATGTAGTATTTGGAGAAATTAGAGATAGAATGGATCGACATGATACGATGATTATGAACTTTGAAAGGTTTCACCTAGAAGAATTCCTTATGTTAGGAGGCGAGGTAGGCTCATGGAGTTGCATTTGATGATGAAAATGACTTGGGCAGTGAGAATGAGGATGATCAATTATTGGAGGTCGAAGTGGGTAGGATGAGAAATAGTGGAGATAGACGTGAAAGGGGGCCTAGAGGAAATCCTAGAGACTTTTGTGGAGATGGGGTTGATCAGAATTTGGATAGCATTAAAATGAAAATTCCTTCATTCCAAAGCAAAAACAATCCGGAGGTATATTTAGAGTGGGAAAAGAAGCTGCAGTTGATTTTTGGTTGTCATAACTATTTTGAGGTGAAAAGTGTGAAATTAGCATTTATAGAGTTTACTGATTATGCAATCATATGGTCGGATCAACTAGTGACAAATAGGATGAGAAATTATGAGAGGCCTAAAGAAACATGGAATAAATTAAGGGTCATCATAAGGTAGAGGTTTGAGCTTAATCATTATTATAGGGATCTTTATTATTTAAACTACAGGGCCTTAACCAAGGTTCAAAGAACGTAGAGAATTGTCACAAAGAGATGGAGATAGCTATGATTATAGCGAATGTTGATAAGGATCGGGAACCCACAATGATTAGATTTTTAATTGTTTGAATAAGGAGATAGCCAATGTAGTTGAATTACAACATTATGTAGAGTTGGAGGACATGTTACATGTAGCTATAAAGGTGGAGAAGCAGTTAAAAAGAAAATGAATATTTAGGTATTCTTCAAGATCTAATCCTTTTTGGAAACCGAAGTAATAGTAATAGAAGTGATTTGGCTATTTCAAAGGTTAAGACCGAACCACCAAGGAGAAAAATGAAGTATCTAGCAAAATAAAACCCAATGCGGGATTTCAACTTCCTAAAAATAGGAATATCAAGTATTTTAGATGCTTAGATTTAGAGCACATTGATACTCAATGCCCAAATAAAAGGGCAATGATCTTGCATGATAATGGAAAGTGGTGAGTAATAGTGGTAGTGATGAGATGCCTGAATTGGAGGGTGCTAGTGATGATGATGGAATAGAGTATGAAGTGATAAAGTACACAAATCAGGGTGGATGACATGGAGCCGCAAAGGGAGAATATCTTTCATGCTAGGTGCCATGTCAACAACAATGTATGTAGTATGATTATTGATGGGTGGAGCTGTACTAATGTTGCTAGTACTACCTGTGTAGAAAATTTGGATTTGACTATGCTAAAACATCCAAAACCATATAGGTTGTAGTTGTTCAATGAATATGGAGAGTTTAGGGTTAATAGGCAAGTCTTGGTGAACTTCACAATTGGGAAGCATAATGCACTATATGTGACGTGATTCCTATGCATGCTGGGCATATTTTGTTGGGGAGGCCATTACAGCATGATTAAAAAGTGATACATGATGGATATAAAAATGGGTTAATTTTTTTCAAAGATGAGAAATCTGTTACTCTTGTTCCATTAACATAAAAACAAGTCTATAAGGATCAATAGAAATTGAGAGGTGAGGAAGAAAAGGAAGACAAATAGAGACAAAATTAGCTTGACACTTATACTTCAAAAAAGAGATTAAATAGTGGATTGGCTGAAAATAAAGAGAAAATAATGGAGCTACAATAGAGAAAAGAAAGTCTTTAGAGAGAAAAAAAAAGTCAAAGTAGCTTCTTTCCAAAAGAGAATGAAACAAAGAGGGCCTTGATGCTGGGTCTACAAGGAATCATACCCATTTTTGAGAATACTAATAAACTCTTACCCAGTTTGGCTATCTCGTTGTTACAGAAATTTGGAGACTTGTTCCTTGATGATATGTCTAGCGGGTTAGCACCCATTCGAGGCATCGAGCTTCAGATTTTTTTTTTTTTTTTTTTTTTTTTTTTTTTTTTTTTTTTTTTTTTGGTTTTTTTTTTTTTTTTTTTTATAGTTGGAGTTGTTATTCCAAATCGGTCAGCTTATAGAAGTAATCCCCGATGAGACAAAGGATCATCAAAGGCAAGTGAGGGGAAGCATAAGTCTATGTGCCATACCAGTGTACTTGTACCTAAAAGATGAAACTTAGAGAATGTGCATTAACTACAGGGCAATCAACAACGTAACGGTAAATTATCATCATCCCATACTAAGTTAGATGATATACTACATGAATCATGTATAAATAAAATAGATTTTAAAAGTGGATATCACCAAATTCTGATGAGAGAATAAGATGATGAAAAATTGCTTTTAAGACAAAATATGGATTGTATGAGTGGTTAGTTATACTATTTGGACTTACTATGTACCTAGCACTTTCATGAGATTAGTGAATTATGTTTTGCACAAATTCACGGGTAAATTCAAAGTAGTTTACTTTGATGACATTCTAGTGTATGGTAAGAACTTAGATTAACATATAGAGCATTTCAGGTTACCTTAAAGTAGGAATAACTTTAACTTTAAAAAGTGTACATTTTACATAGTAAATATTATTTTTCTTGGTTATGTTGTTAGAGCAAAAGGTATTTGAGTGGATGAAGAGAAAATCGAAGCCAAAAACTAATGACCAACACCTAAAAGCATAACTGAGGTAAAAAACTTTCATGGTTTTGTAATACTCCGAATTTTGTGCTCATTTAATTTTTAGGATAGCAATTTAACTTTTCAAAATTTATTATGGCCAAAATTATTTATGGTTGCCAAATTTTGCATTGGACTTTTTATTAAAAAGTTTTCCAAATAATTTGTTAATTAGGGGTTTGGGATAAATGTCCATTTTACACCTAATTACCAAGGTAAACATTTTTTTCTCCTCTTGGCCGTGAGAGGGGTGGCTAAGGCAATGCATGAATTGTTTAAATTTAAGCATGAAGTGGCTAAGGCATGCATGAGGTGTTTTAACTTAAGCATGTGGTGGCTAAAGGCATGCATAGGTGTTTAATTGAAGTTAAGATTTTCTTTCATGCTGCCCACGTGTAGAATTTGTTGAAGAATCAACTTAATTAATCATTTTTTTCTTACATATAAATAGTAATGTTGCTGCCATTTATTTCCTTGCAAGAAAAATCAGAATATCACTTGTTTTAAAGGGCAGTTGATGTGAGAAAGAAAGGATAAAGTCTGGCATTCTCAATTCATCTTTCAACCAAGATTTCTTCAAGTTTTATTGTAAGATATTTTCTATGCTTAAGTGGTAGGATTTCATGGTAATATTTATGCTTAAGTTATGCATGAAAACCATAATATGAAAGACATGGACAAGTCCACAAAGTTAGATAGCTATTTATGCCTTAGGACAAGTCCGAAGGGCACCGGCAAGCCGGAATGTGCAAGTATGTGTTTAAATGCTTTCTTTTGTATAGTATTAACATGTTAAATCCAAGCATGGTATTTTACTGAGTATTCTTTATACTCATAGTATTTCATATTAAATTTTCAGATTCATAATTGTGGAGTTGGTGGAAGTCGGTCGGCAAAATCGATGATGGATCAAGGACAAAATTATTTTACATCGAAGTTTTTGTTTTGTATGTTTTGCTTGACTGCTTTCCATATGTTTTGCATTTGTTATTATATGAAAACATGTATAAGACATGATGTAATATGGTACTGGAAGTAAATTATGTAATTATATCTACCATGTTATATTAAGAGACGTTTTTTTTTTTTTTTACTTTCCCTTGCAAGTGACAAAAACGCAGAAACGGGACAGTTTTTGGGTCAACTTCAAAACGTTATTTTTGACTCCATAAACGTCCATTTGAGACTCTGAAAATATTTCTACGTTCCTCATTGAGTTGTCTTAATATGGGCAGTAGAATCACTCAATTTGGATATCTATAGTCTGAGATATGAATTTTCAAACGTTGAAGGGTCAATCTGAAATTTCTGTGCAATACCTCACTGTTTTCAGTAAAACGCCCATATCATATGATCTTGGAACTTTTTCATATTTTAACCTAGAAAAACTACTTGAAAATATCTTTCTAATGTCATAAATTTCATAGAAAACGGAGTTGGGATGAATTTTATAAAAATAGTCGAACTTGCTACCCCAACTAACCGTGGCAATGCCGAGTCCGTATATGTAAAGTATAATTTCATGTCGACATGCACTTCTACCGACCTTTAAATTTTATGAGAGATATTTTACCAAATTGAAAATAAGTTTCTAACATATAATACTTCTATTTAAGAGTATTTACATGTACCAAAGGCAGAAGCTATTATGTTTAGTATGTGACCCTCGAAGCTTAAGTTCGGGATGTCATAGTGTGGTATCAGAGCAGTTATGCTTTTTTGTAGACTATATTTAAAAAAAAAAAAGGGTTATTGTCCTTCATCATCGAGCAAGCTAGCAACTGACTTTCAACCGACAATCAAGGTAAAAACTTCTTTTTTAAAGTTTATGAGCTTTCTTATACAATGAACTGCTATATCTATGGCTGGATATAGGAATAATTTGAATCAAGTCATGGTTGAGATTATGAAGTCATAACCGCTTATATCTAAATATTTATTAGAGCCTTGTAGAGTAACATAATCAATTTTTGTCCTAGTTATGGCACGAACGTTAAGAACTCCCACAAGGACAGAAGCCTGTGGTTTTGTGAAGAAGCGGGACATATTATTGGCATTTTATTATAATTATTGTATGCATCCGCTCCATAGCCTCGAACAGCATCTTGATTTGTTAGGCTGTATTATTGAGATGTTATGGGAGATAAACCATAACTTAAGTGATAAGGCGAAGATACAGAGGTTATATGAAACTGTTCCAGAACCTTGGGCCTCAGTCATAAATGAGATCGAACTATGGTCTGACGATGACCTTTCATATGAGGACCTTACATATTTAATTCGAGAAAGTTATGAAACGAGCCGCGATTTATAGCGAAACTTTAAGAAGACTATAACCTTATCCATGAATGCTAGCTTACGAGCTACCAATTCTAGGCTAGATAAGGGACCGTTGGCTAAGTGCTTTTCGAGAGTTCTAGATGAAAGTTTTCCTGTACCATTACCAGATAGTTCGGAGCAAAGCATGTTAGAGGAAGACCCAGAGGAAGACCCAGATGAAAACCCCGATGAGGGTCCAAAAGAGATAGAAGATTAGACACCATCTTATCTAGCTATCTTTGTTTTTGGAATAGAATAGGATGTAATACGTACATCTACTTTTGAATATATGTACCGTACCTCAATATGACTTTTGCTTGTGAAAAAATAATAATGTATATATATGAAGGAAAGTTGCCTTGGCCTTTGGATTTTTTTTTTTAAAGTTAGTATTACGTTTTGAAATACTTCTAACTGGAGGAATATTTTTCATTCAAAGGAAATGCCTCCAAAGTGCAACCATGGCAGTGCACCGAAGTCCAATATGAATTTAGGCGGCAGCAATACTAATGTCAGTTCTAGTGGTGGCGAAATTAATGTAGCAAACTTTGCACAAGAACTGTTGGCCGTAATGCGGGAATTGGGACAACAACAACAGGCATCACCTTTGACTGGACAACGAACACTAGATCAAAAAGTACCAATTGATCATCAGGAGCCCAACCAACCAGTTATTCAACCTCAAATAGTACCTAACCCGAGGGATCGAATTGCAATGATAGAGCAGTTTCGTAAAATGAACCTCCATCATTCGAGGGGAGTATGGATCCCTTGGCAGTTGAAGACTGGTTACGAGAACTAGAACGTATCTTTAAATTTATAAGATGCGAAGATGCTGAAAAGTTAACATTTTCAGTATTTATGTTAAAGAAGGGGGCTAGCCATTGGCGGGACATGACTACCAGGTCATTAACACCTACTGAAGAACATGCTATAACTTGGGAGAGCTTTAAGGAAATCGTAGAAGAAAAATTTTTCCTGGCAGCTATAAAAGATCAAAAAGAGATGGAGTTCCTCAGACTCCAACAGGGAACCATGACCCTCGTGGAATATGAACGCAAATTTGAAGAATTATCAAGGTTTGCTCCACATCTAGTGAATACGGAGGAAAAACGAGCTAGAAGGTTCGAGCGTGGGCTTCAACCTTATATTCGTGATATAGTGTTAGTTCTCGAGCTAAACACTTATCGAGAAGTCCTGAAGCGAGCGCAGACTATTTCTTATCAAAGAACTCAAAATGTTGGAAATTCTTACCAAGTTCAAAATTTCTCAGGTAAGAGGAAGTGGAACTTTGGTAGACAGAATAACGGTAAACGAAAAGGGAATAATGCACCAAAGAAAGGAAAGACGGAGATAGTAGGAGTTGGTGGTGATAAGCGTTGTCCTAAGTGCAATAGACCTCACAAAGGAGAATGCCTATTGAGGTAATTCATCACAGTTTTGGACAAATCAAGAAGCAAATACAAGAATTCAGTCAATTGACGATCCAACCATGGTTTTTGGGCAAAAAATGAAAGGTAAATCTAGAAATTATAAAGAAACCAATGAAGAGACTCAATGTGTCAAAATTTCTCCTCTTTTCTTCATTGATCAAAAATTCAGTTGATATTCCATAAATTAAATATAATTTCTTGTGATTTTGTAAGGTTAGTCTAAGTTTTTATTTACTAAGACGTAGATGAACCCTTATTATGAACCTTTAATATGATTTCAATATTGTGAGGATCAATACATATGATTTCTTGGACGATTGTTATTTCATTTAATGCTTTTCAATTCCTTGATCAATAATTGAATTGATTTGTAAGCTATTTTATTGTCTAGATAGATAGTAAGATAGCAATTATAACAATTCTAGGGGATAGAGAGATATATCTATGTGCCTTGCATGAATTAAATAGATGTCCTTGCATGATTTCAATAGATGTTCTAATATCTTAATTCATGCTTTCATGTTTGCATATTTCATAGAGATATAGGAAGGTCACATAAGATGATAGATTTAATCATACTCCAAGAAGATTATTAAATTACTTTGGAACATTGATCAATATGAATACATACATTTTGTCATGATATTAAATTGGATTACATTAGTTAACAAAGGGAATCTTAGTAATCACTCAATCTAATCTTATAAAAATAATTATAAATTGCTCATAAAATAATTAGATTGACTAGATAAATTAGTATAGAATTGACAATTAAAATAAGCTATTCAATTAGAGTTAGCATTTATTTAATCAAGATTAAGTACATAGTTTCCATGGGACAATGCTTTACTTCATTATATTATTTGTTGATGATAACATGCAATTGCAAAATCTCACACAATCAAATTTTTGGTGTCATTGTTGGGGACTATAATATTTAATTATTTTTATTGCTTTCTTAGTTTCTATATTCAAATTATAAAAGTTTGATGCATGGTGATCTTGCTCCATTTGATTTGAAAATCGAACGACTATTTAGGCTAAGAAGAAAAGAACGGACAGAAGCATACCAAAAATTGCAAGTAGAATCAATAACAGAAAATGTACAAAATTAAATCGTCGTTGAGTTGAACAAAAATATAGCACATCCAGTTGTACTTGCGAGTAATGAAAATGAGAGACTAATGAGGAATACATGATTCCACCATTGGCACAAAGCTGATCTAGCATAGCTTTCTTAGCATTTGGCAAGCTAATTTTAATTTGAGGACGGATGTGGTAAATATGTTCTAGAATACGTTGCAATTCTTTTGGAGACCAAGTGACAATCCAAATGCTCATATCTCAAGATTTCTAGACATGTGTACAATATTTGAATATTTAGGAGTTTTCAGTGATGCAACTCGACTGAGACTCTTTCCATACACTTTAAGAGATTCATGGAGGGAATGGTTGGATACATTTCCATCTCACAGCATCACTACTTGAGATAGTCTTAAGTTAAAAATTCTTGAACAAATACTTACAGTGAAGGATTGTCAAGTTGAAGGATGAGATTACTACATTCACTCAGCTTGATTTGTATTGCTATTATGAGGTTTAAGAAAGATATAAAGGGCTGCTTTGACAATGTTCACAACATAGTTTCCAGAAATGGTTCCAGATTTACTACTACATTGAGCTAAATCCAACTAGCAGGCTTAACATTGACTTTGATTGGGATGGGTCAATTAAAAAAAGAATAGTGGACCAAGTGTATGAAATAATGGATGATCTAGCATATATTAGTGCGTTATGGTCGATTGAAAGATCATGTAAAATGAGAGTTACAAGGATGGATGATTTTGACACATTTAAATCAATTTTAGCACAGTTACTGGCATTAGTTTAAAAGGTAGATAGTTCAAGAAGCTGGGTCGAGATGAAGCCATTGTGAAGGTAATCATGAAAGTGAGGATTACAACGTGGGAAGTCCATTTGTTAAATCGGATGAGAAGGTGAAATCCATGTAGAACTACCAAGGCTATAGAATAATTCTCATTTCGATACATATTATTCAGGTTGCGAAAATCATCCAAAATTTTGCTAAAGTAATATATAGTCTTCTAAAGGTGCACTATATTAAAATTCACTATTGAGTTTTTAGCAGTCAAAAAAGAAACCTTCGCATGAAGAGGCATTTGGTAAAATGGCATAAGCTTATCAATTTATATATAAGACTGAGAATAACATTTAGATTTAAAGAGTTGCTATAAAGAATTTAAAAAAATCAGACGAGACAAATAGCTAGGTCACTTTTAGAGAAGCTAAGGACCTACCAAGTGACACTGAGATAAATTATAAACAATAGACAATGGCCATAAATTTATTAGAGAATAAAACGAAAGAAGATCCGCCTGTGAAAGCACAAATTCCAGTTTGAGTATACATACTTGCTATTCTTTTTCCTCAAAAGCTTTGAAAAGGCCTGAGGGTGAAATGATTCAGACAATTACTAGTATTCAACTTAAATCTCTTATAAGACAAAGGTTTTGAATTCGAATCCTAAGAACACAATAGAAATTCATGATGGACAAGACGAACTTAGGCTTTCTCAAAGTGGATAGTATGTAAGAAAATGACCGAGTACATGGCTCAGGTCGTTACATCTCAAATACCAAACTGTGCACAGTGTTTTTAAAGGAGATCTTATCAAAGAAAAGCTCAATAATTTGAAACCATGGCGCTAAATAAAGAGTGCAGTAGCAATCTTACAACACAAACTACCTCATAAACTAAAGGATCATTGGAGTCTCAAAATACATTTCTTAACAGGAGAACACTATTAATTGTTTGTGTGATTTTGGAGCAAGTGTAAATCTAATGTTTTTTTTTCTTTTTCTATCTTCAAGAAATTAGGTCTGGTCTAAAGGACACTACTATCTCCCTTCAACTATTAGACAGATCAATCAAATACCCTTAAACAATCGTTGAGAACATATTCATTAAAGTAGGCAAGTTCATATATCTAGCAAATTTTGTTGTATTAGACATAGAAGAATGCTAGGATGTATATAAGTTGAATCATTGAAATCTCAATGAGAAAAAAAATGAACTTTTAGTATGGTGAATTGAAAAGAAGATTGGAAATGCTGAACATTGTAAACAATGCTTTGCTTGGGACTCGATTTGAACCACCATGATTAACTCTTCCACAAAGTCTAACTAAAACATTTAAATTAACTACTTATTAGGATGAACTTAATCTCTTACCATTTTATTTAATATGCTTTAAATATTTGCATTGCATGTAATCTAAGATTGCATATAGAATAAGCACATTTTGGTTACAGTAGAATGGCCATCATGCCAATATTAGGCCTTGAAAAAGATAAAAAAAAGTTAGAGTCAAAAATAGTAAAAGAGGCACGTGGCACGTTTTTCGAGGCACCAAGGCGTGAATAAACTGGTTATCTTTGCTTATACACCACATTGCATCTTTCATATTTGTTGTTAACTCTAAAATGTTTCATCCATTCATATATATCTCATCTCGTTACAGTGTCTTCGTATGCTTCTAATATTCTTCATTATTCTTTTGACTTGAAGTTACAATGAAATCAAGCAGGTAGCAGACCAACAAGATGAAGAATCGAATAAACTTACCCAAAAATCTTGCATCCAATATTAGACACAAATGGAGGGATTACCTATTTCCTTTCTTTCACTCCTTCATGTTGCTTAATTGATAATACTTTAAGATATCGAGGATATTGTCTAATTTAAGTTTGAGGTGGAAAAAATATTGAGCTTTATTACTTTTGTGTGCTTGTATGTTTTCATTGCTTCTTCAGATATGAAAAATTAGAAAAGATCGAATTAAAAATTTCTTTTTAGTTTCATGCTTGTGTGGGTTAGGGTTACGACTTTGATTAATATAATCGAAATTTCGTGTTGATTTATCAATTGTCAATAGTTTTCATGCTTAGATTATTTGATCTGCACATGTGAATTGACTTTACCATTGTAAAGTATGAGTTGATTCATTTACTTTTTATAGGTTGAAATGATAGTTATTATATGCTAAACTCAAAAAATTAATATATTACCATCATTCTTAGACCATTTTTAAAATAGTTTGGGGATGATGAAACTGTTGTAAGATATGGAGATGAATGAGGATTTCATATTTGTAAGTTTTGGTGTGGATTGTCTAAGACCATTAGCTGAAAATTAGGTAAAAAAACTTAAGTTAAAAGCTAGTTTTTAAAAATGTGCGTTTAATGGAGGGCATTATACTCATCGTTACAAAAAAAAAAAAAGGAATAAAGCTATTCATGAGTAAAAGATATCCTATAAAAGATCCCAATGAGAAAATTTATTGAAAATTCCAAAAAGAAAACTTAAAATGGGATAAAGTTTGTGCATGAAACAGAAGATGCACATCAAATTTGTAAAAACAAGTGCATAAAATAGAATACGTACTACATGTACATATAAGCCCATGTTTGATCCTCATTAAATTAAATTACATTTCATTTCATTTTTCTCTCTCCTATTTTCAACCACAATCTTCCATAAAATAATATTATACGTAAATCGAAAATTTTTCCTTCTTTTTCAACCACTCATTTTTCTAAAAAATACTATTCCCCCCATTTTCATTTTTAGGTAATGGGGATCAAACAGGGGCTAAGCCTCAAATGCTTATTTCAGAAAATTAGATTTTTTAAAATGGATTATTTAGCCAAGTTAGATCTTGGAGATTGAAACAATCAAAATTAGGAGATTCTTTATTTGTTGAGGTATTGACTTGTAATTAGTAAAATCTATTATCTATTTACTAGAGAGGATGAGGACTAGTGTAAAAGCTCAGTCTTAGATTACACTTCAAGAATGAGAGTTTAAAAAAGTTTGGAGATGTGTTGAAATATTTAACCATTGAGGGTCAAGAATTGAAGCAACTTGTGAATTTATTGGGTTTAATAAGGAACATTGAAACAATTGTTGTATACAAAAGGGAAAAAGCTATCATGATTCATGAGTGAAAGTTACCTTAAAAAAGATTCCAATGGGGACACTTATTGAAAATTCCCAAGAGAAAACCCAAAATGGGATAAATCTATTATGTGAAGTAGAATATGCAAAACAAACCTGAAAAACCAGGTGCATGAAACATAAGGTGTGCTACATGTATCAATTAAGCCACAAATAACTTTTAAGAGAATTAGACTTTTTATAAAGTATTATTGGCCTAGTTGAACCAGTCAAAATTAGGATAATCCTTGTTTGTTGAGGTATTGAATTGCAACTACTGAAATCTATTTAAAATTGAGGACTAGTATAAACGCTCAACCATGGATTAAACCTCAAGAATGAGAGTTAAAAAAGGAAAAAAAAAATCAATTTGAAGGTGTGTGTATCCAATTAGAGAAGAAAAAAGTATTTTGCCATTGAGTATAGGAAATTGAAACAACTTGTGAATTTATGGTGTTTAACTTATTTCTTCACACACACGTTAGTTGTACATTGGATAAGTATAAATTGGTTTATTTATTATGATTTTGGAGTTGTTTATAAATTTAATACAATGATTCTAATTCTAAGACAAATGGTAGTTATATACCTAAATTTGTCACATGTTTGTTTGTTGCACTAAACCAAAATTGCATTTTGCAATGGTCAAAAAACATTGCCAAAACCCTTTGCGACGTTCAGGCGTATGTTGTGGGATGCAATGTTATCGCAGAGTCTTTCAATACTGCAACGCTCATTGGGCATTGCCATTGACTTTTTAGCAACATTCATTACATGTTGTCGTTGAGTTTAGCAACGTTTAGTGTGCATTGCCATTGACTTTTTAATAATATTCATTGCATATTGCCCTTGATGTTTTAGCAACATTCATTGAACGCTGTAGTTGACTTTTTAACAATATTCATTGCACGTTGCCATTGATATTTTGCAACATTTATTGCACGTTGCCATTTTCTATCTTTTATAAAAAAAAAATTACTAAGTGCATTATTATATTTTTATATATTACTCTGCATATATAAAAATCATTTTACATTAGTCGTTAAATCTATTTATGGAATAAAAATGAGTAATAAATTTGTCATTATATATCCTTCTCTTATACTCTTAAAAAAACGAAATTACTTATATAAAGGAAAACAAGTTAGCCTATAAATTCATGTACTAGAAGATAAGCTTGAATTACAACACTTGGAATTACACTAATTTGAAATAAGGAAATAATAATGATATTTGAGTTTCTTTGCATGTTAGGCTCTTATGCAATACAAACTGGCTGTCATTTATGTCAACTAAAACCTTCAACTTATGCCTATGTCTACAGATTTGGCTCAGCAAAATGGGTCTACGTACTTCTTGTCCTCTTTTATAGCTCATTCCCACCTCTCTTCGCTTGCGAATGTGAGTTATACCTTCTCATATTTTTTATGACTTGAGCCCTGTAGAGATGTCAAACATCATAAGTAAATGGCTAGAGACAAACACCAAGTTTATAATGCAGTGCATTTTTCTAAAGCATGGTTAGGTTAGTTATTCAGCAAATTGAAATAGCAGAAATCATCATCTACAGTTTAGTAAACCTTATAAGGTAATTTTTCAGAACTTTGATATAAGTTATTTTCTACATTGAAGCACAACATGAGTAATGGCAATTTCACAAAACAACTTCAGGCCTTCAATTACCAAGCTATGACAAAAACTATCATTGCAACTTTTCTCAAACATTGACTTAGTAAGGAGAATTATTATTTGTAATGGCATAGAATGCAGCAAGTTCAGCACATATCCCACCCCCACCTCCCATGCCACCCATACTAAAATTAAATAGCAAAGTCAAAGAAAGAGCAGGAACTTAACAAGCACTATATTTAATATTCTGAGCAATTTCCATAAGCAACTAGTAATTTCCATTCTAAGAGGATAATTTTTTAGAAATGCATTAAGAACTCATCCGATATGAATTCAATACTCTCCCAAATACTCATGAATTTTGTGTTTAACAGACTCCATTTTGACAAATAAAATAGTCAAATCAATAAAATAATTAACAAACCAAAAGCAAATAAAAGCAAAGCACACAATCAAAAATCTGGTAATATGTTCTGTTTTGCTACATAACCAAGCATCTCTTGGGTCTCTTTCATTCGGTTATAGGGTAAGAACAAGAAACTTAGAAACCATAAACGAGAATGAGTGAACTTTTTAAGCTTATCAAAACATGCTATAAGAGTCCCTAGTACCAAGAGAATGAGAAACATCAATTGAATTGCTTAATTGTAATCAAGGGAAACACTGGCAACTCTAATGGCTTATCTGGAGCACCAACTAGTACCAACTTTCCACTTAGGCTTCAACAAACTAATCAAGGGTAAAGGGGGTGAGTAGCAGCTAGGATATCGATGATCTCGTCCAAAGTCCTAGCCCTAGCCTGAACAAAAAAATCATAGAGATTAATACGATTTCATGTCTTAGCACAATCATAAATGAAATTAACAAAGAAATATCCTGAATCCTCTGAACTTCATCTCCTCCAGATCACGGCTAACCAAACACAAGTTGGCACCAAGCTTTTCAATTGCTTCATTCTTTTTATTAATCAATGTAGTCCTAAAAGCTTTAGTAATCAATTCTGCACACAAGTTTCTTTGGTAAGTTTTCTTTTTCAGTATTAATTTAATAGAATTTAATCGGAATAGGTGATAAGAATTCGTTCAAATATTATGCCATCCTCTTTCTGTACTCTCAGTCTTCAAATCTAAATTAGAACAATAACTGATCCTAATAATACTAACACAATAATTGCGCATGGGACAGAGCTGTAGATCTTACCTAGGGATAAGGGGATATGAAGATCCCTGTGACAGACCCTACAATACAACACTTTCAACTACACATCAGGCTCTTTGGTCTCTCTGCACACCAAATATAATGTAAATCAAGTCAAAACTAGCAAACTTCAATGCACACATATTACAAAAACAAACAAAAAAATCTCAATGAAAGTGGGTTTTCATTGCATGTGTAATGAAATCAAATCAAATCAAAACATAACCAATGACAATGGAAGTTATTATAAACATGAGTGGGTAAAAACTTTGAAAAAATCCATAGAAAAAGCCAGGAGATTAAGCAAACCTGTCCAGCAAATGCCACAGCAGATTTTCCATTAGTTCCAATCATAACCAAAACCTTGGTGCACCTTGGGAGAACTTCTGCAGCAAAATACAACTCGAACATTACATGTCGACGATGGTGCCGGGAAAACCTAAAAAATGCTATCCTCGAGGGCAAATGGCAACATGCATTGCCTGTTCCTAAAACCAATTAATGTTGCTAAAACCCCTAATAGCAACGTGCATTGCCTGTTGCTAAAACCAATTAACTACAACCCTTATTGCACGTTGCTAAAAATTAATTGCAACGCGCATTGCATGCTGCAAAAAAATTTAACGGACTACGAATGTTGCAAAAGGCTTGTACTAGCAACATTCATCAAAAAACATTGTTAAAATTACTCAACCAATAGCAACATGCAGTTAATGAATGTTGCCCTTTACATGTTGCAAAATGGCTTTTTTCTTGTAGTGTTGATATATGTTGTAGATTTATTCGAGGACAAACAAATGTTCAAATTTGAAGATGTATTGTAAGTATATTTTGTAAACTATCTAGGCCTGTAAATATAGACAGTTAGGAGTATTTTTGACAAATTATGGTTTAATCTCTTTTATATTTTGTTAGTTAGGTAAAAGTCAATGATTGGAAGTGATATTAGAAAAAGAGCGAAAGCAGACAAAAAAATGAGGAGTTCCAAAGTTTAGGGACAAAAGTACTAAAATCCAATAGTTGATTCATTTTACAAATGAAGATTGAAGACCATATGGAGTCAATATGATGAAATTAGAAGCTAAACAATGGAAGTTGCATGAGAAAATGACTTGATTGAACAACGAAGCAACATTCGAGATGCATGGGGCAATTTCTCGTAGATGATCCAGCTTTCTTTTTTGGCTGAAACTCTATATGGAATCAAATTTTGGACAATTTCTTAACCTGTTTTATGACTTGGGAAAGAATAAAAGGCGCCTATAATATAATTCACCAATTCTCGCAATAAAAGAAAGGCCAATAATCATGCTTTTTCATCAAGGATTATTCTATGTATACATATCATGGTGTACACAATAGATTACACCCCCCTACATGGAGCTCGCTCATGAATATTTTATTGTATGTGAGCCACCTCCATGTGGGGGGGTGTAATGGTTTTTATACACCATTGTGTACACGTAGCACAATCCTTTCATCAAATCAAGATGCTAATACAAGAATTCAATCAATTGACTATTCAATCTTTGATTTTTAGTAAAGAAGGAAGGCACGGCTGGAAATTGTCAAGAAAGCATTGACAATGCTAATACAATAATTCAGTTAATTGATGATCCAATCTTTGTTATCTACTAAAGAACGAAGGCACAACTGGAAATTGTCAAGACACCATTTGACAATGTTCAAGATTTATCATCGTCATCTTCATTATTTAAAAGTCTGGGTGGTGTTTCATAAACAAGAGATGATTTCTTGTGTTTTTGTAATGCTAGGTTTTTTTTATTTACTAACATATAGATGAACCCTTATTATAAAATTTTAATTTGATTTCAATATTGTGACGCCCAATATGTGTGAATTCTTGGATGATTGTTATTGCGTTTAATGTTTTTCAATTTCTCCATCAATAATTGAATTGTTTTGTGAGTCTTACTATTATCGAGAGAGACCATAGGATGTATAGCACTTAAAACATTTATTTTGAGGTTTGATAGATGATAGAGATAGCCCATATACCTTGCATTATTTCAATAGATGCTTTAATATTTTAATGTATGCATTCATGTTTGATCTTTCATAGAGATTTAGAAATGTCACATGAGATAATAGATTTAATTCTACTAGAGAGAATTGGAGGCTAAATTGCAACTTTTCAATAATTGGTTCGAACAACAAAATGATAATTGAAAAGTACTAAAAGTCAATGGGCAATTTGAAGTAAAAAATAGCGAAATATGATCAAAATATTTTCACAAATCAATTTTCAACCGCAAAGTATGTTACAGATTTTTAGTTGGAGATTGATACCATTGTCGACATAGTAAACTTCAGAATTGGAGAAGCCATTTGAAGTACAGTTGTAGCCCTTTCAGTTATCTTTCCAACACATTTTTGAATCATGTGTTATATCGGGAGAAAATGTTATGATAAATAGCAACGTGGCATCGCAGAGGATTGTAGAACTGGGGAGCTTCTGGTTGAGAATAAGGTTTTTAATTTTTTTGGATTCTTTTCTTAGCCCAATCTGACCTTATCCCTTCCGAGACTTCAGGATACTATAAATAAAACCTAATGACTACTTTTTGGAAAGAATTGAAAGGGAAAAGATTCAAGTAATCAAGAGCGAGGCAACATGACAAAGAAGATTGATTCAACCATCCAAACAAGAGTTTTATCTCTTCTTCTCTTCATGTTATTCTTTATAAATTATATAGATTCATGTCTCATATCATGAACTAAATAATTTTTCAAGGGTTTGATTAGCTAAAACTTGAAAGTATGATTTGATTTTGTTTTAATTATTTCTATGGAATTTTCCAATTCCATTTATTTGTGTTGCTGATTTAATGCTTTCAATTAATTAATCACTAATTGGATGATTAGATATTAGTCAATTTCGGCACTTAAGAGAGGGGAATTTAGGCCTGATCACAATAATAACATAACTTAGATTTTATTGGGTTCGAGTGAAAATGTAGAACCTATGAAGCATATTCCATTTGGAGAACCACAATCTTGATAAATCTTGATTTTAATTCGGAGTAGAGACATTGAAATTTATTGCTAGGATTAAGTTTTAAATGGCATTCAAGAGAAGGGGTAGAATTACATTAGGGTTCTTGCTTATCAACATGAAAAATTGATTAGACAATAACTAAAATATTGAAAATTATATTCGATAGTTGGGTAAAAGCATGCCCTTCCTATATTGATTAATTTGGATAACTTGCATATATTCATTGAATTCTTCACAATAATCCCAAATTTCGATAAAAAGTTGATTAAAAATGCACTCATCTAGATAAAATAGAGACTATTCAATTATTGTACTTAGTATAAAATTAAATTCTAATCTCTGTTCTCTTCTAATTTGGCCAAAGTTTCTTTTGATCTTGAGATCTAAGTAACCTAATGTGATTCATGTATTCTTGACAATCAATAATTTGATTTTATCTCTTTCTCTCTCGAAATAAGTTAAACTTAATTTAAGCAAGATCTGACATGTTCCTATTTCGAATTTTTATGTGAAGCAATGCATTAAATACACTGTTAGATGCACACATCATGCACGTTATCCTCAACATCTATTGTCAGTATGTTAACCTTGTAATGTTCTAAACCTATTACGAATCGTCAAGATCATAGGCAATTAGACTCATTCTTTATAGTGTTTTATGAACTCCCTACACCAGCAATCTCTCATGTGGTTGGTATGGTGTTGTGGAAGGAGGAAAATTATTGTATTTTATACAATTATTCGAGCTTTAAAATATTGATATTTCGTTACTCCTTGATAAATTATAGACTAATCCTATGTATATTTCATTTATTAGGATAAACTCGTTGATTGGATGTAAAATTAGAAGAAATGAGGATAATTAGAAGAAATGATGATTAGGTGTAAAATTAGAAATAAGTGAAAAAGGCGACGTCCAAAGTTCGAGTTGCAAATTGTAAATATTTGATAATTGATTTGGACTTTAAAATGATAATTGAGGATTGCTAGGAGTCAATTGGAAGCAATTGGAAGTCAAAAAGAAATTAAACATGATCAAAGTATTTTCACAAATTAATTTTCAATCGTGCAAATTATATCAAAATGAAGAAGATTGAGATCCCTTTCTAGCATGCTAAACATTCGAATTAGAAAAAAAATCTATTTCTCACAAAATTGTAGACCTTTGAGTTAGCTTTCAAACGTAATTTGAATCACCTTAATCAAATATCAGAATAGAAAGTTATGATAAAAATATTGACGGTTGTGCATAAACAAAAATATAAGCCCGAGATGGCAACTTTCCTTATTTGATTGGAAATCTTTTGAAAATTGATTTGGACATGATTTTTAACCAATTTTTGACTCTCTCTCTCTCTCTCTCTCTCTCTCTCCCCCCCCCCCCCCCCCCCCCCCCCCCCAATGTATATCAAAGGGAGGTGAAATTCATAGTTTTTGTGAAATAATTGAAGGAGACTTGCAAGAATTCAATCAAGCGAGGACTCAATCTTGACTTGTACACATAGAAGACAAGGCACAAGTGAAGATTTATCAAGAAATCTTTGAAGAGATTCAAGATTTCAAAATTCATCTTCTCGATGTATCAATAATCTGGGTTATGACATCCAATATGTGTTATTTCTTGGATGCTTGTTATTGTATTTAATGCTTTTCAATTAATTGGCAACTAATTGGAATGATTTGTGAATTTTATTGATTTGGAGAAAACGATAAAATATATTGCACTTATAACAACTACTGTAATTGCCAATAGGGGATGGAGATATACTGCTATTCTTTACACGATTTCTATAGATGTTCTAGCATTTATTCATGTTTTCATGTTAGCATCTTTTATAGAGATATAAGAAGACCATAAGAGAGGATAGATTTAATTTATATCGAGAGATGCTTTTAATCAACTTAGGAACATTGATAAACAAGAATGAGCACATATCGTCATGCTATTCATTTGAATTAAAAAGGATTAGTAAGGGGAATTCGAAATCTTGGTAATCATCTCACATATTTTTAAAAAATCTTCATAAATTTGCTCAATAGAATAGTTAGTTAATTAACTAATTCAGCATAAATTCTTCAACGAAATCTGCTATTCGATTAAGGTTTAAATTAATTGATCATTGATTAATTACATAGTCCTCGTGAGAACGATATCTTACTTATCATTCTATTATTTGTTTGTAACCTCGTTCACTTGCAAAAAATCAAATGATTAGGTTTTTGACATCACAGTGTTTTTCTCTTTCTTTTACGTTCTTGCATGTAAAGTTTGAGGCATAATGATCTTCCTAAATTTAATTCAAAAATCGAACAAACATTCAGGTTGAGAAGAAAGGAATAGATAGAAGTACAAAAAACAAAAAAAACAAACAAACAAACAAACAAAAAATCAATGGTAGAAAATATACAAAATCAAGTGGCCATTGACTTAAATGTAAATGCAGCACATCCGATTGCGGCTGCGGGTAATGAAACTAGATTTTCCTCCTATCCCTTTTCCTTAAAAACTACAAAATAAGAAATTCGAAAAACAATTTGTAAAGTTCTCAAACATAGTCAGAAAAGCATCATGTCACATCCTCGTTACTAAAGTCATATAGCAAATACCAAAAAATTTAAAGAACATCTTGTTAAAGAAGAGGAAGCTTAGTGGATCTGAAACAATCAAGCTAATTAACGAGTGTAGTGCTATCTTAAAAAACAAATGACCTACTAAACTAAAAGATCTAGAGGTTTTAAAAATACATTGTTCAATAGGATATGATTCTACTTTCAGTTGTTTATATGATTCCAGAGAAAGTATAAATTAATGCTTTTTTTCCATTAACATAAATTTATGTTTGAAAGAGCTTAGGGGCACAATTATCTCTCTTTAGTAGATGGACAAATCAATCAAATACCCTCGAGAAGTTGTCGAAAACATGCTCATAGAAGTGGGCAAGTTAATATTCCCAATAGACTTTGTTGTCTTAGACATAGAAGAATAAAGGAATGCATCACTACTAAACTTGGGTCAATATCTTCTATCAATAAGTCTGACTATCATGGACTTTAAAGCAAGCAAACTGACGTTAAGGGTGGATGATGAGCAAGAGAAATTCAAAATCTATACCACTGTCAAAAAACCATCCCATGAAGAGAATAGCAGAAAGCTCAAGGATGTCTAAAGAGCGTTTAAAGTGCCACAAAAAAGGAGTTAGTGAAACAATTGGGAACATCAAGGATGAAAAAGAAGATCTTCAAACATGGCGAATCAAAAAAGGCATTGGCAATTCTGAACATTGGGATCAATGCTTTGCCAATAAAGTCCATTTTTAACCACCATGTAATATTCATCCACAAAGTCTAGCTAAAGACTTTGAATCAAGCACATGCAACCAATTTTTACCCATTTATTTATTATGTTTTATGTACTAGCACTGCATATAGATTGATAGGTTGATTAGTTTTTAGGCATATTTCATGTCCATTTTAAGCTTAGAACATGAAACAAATATTTTGGTTATCACACACGACATGATAGCTTTTAAACTATTTCTTGATTCTTTTATTTGTTTTTGTCTCTCAAAGGTATAGATATATCAAATGGAAATGAAGCTTGATGAGGTAAAGAATGGAATGGAATGATCCATAAAACTTATTTTTATTATCAAACTAAAAAGTTTGGGAATACCTTCTACCTTTCTTTCATTGCTCCTTTAAGCAGCTAAACTATATTTTAAAACATTGAGCACAATGTGTACTTTAAGTTTGGGAGTGAAAAAAATATTGTCTAGGGTCAACAAGATGAAAATTAGGTAAAAATCTTAAGTTAGGGGGTTCGAATAATGACGAGAGAGAGAGAGAGAGAGAGAGAGTTTTGGGGGTTTATGAATCTCACAAGTGATAAAAGAACACATTTGACCATTGAGGTCGGGAAGTGAAACAACTTGTGATGTTATAATGTTTTATTTAATTCTTCGCCCCCACACATATATATTAGTTTTGCATTGTAAAAGTATACATTGATTTTGATATTTGACCTTGAAGCTATTTATAAATTTAATATAATGATCCTAATCTTGAAACAAAAGGACATGTTTATCTAACTAAAATTTTGTTTCACGTTTGTTGTTTGTTTAGTTAGGTTATAGTTTTTTTTGAAGATTAAAAAAAAAAAAGTGTTTAATTTTGGATGATAAGTGTATTTTATACACTTTTCAGGCTTTAAAATATTGACATTTCGTTGTTCTTTTGATAAATTATAACTTAATCATGCGTGTATTTCATTTTTCATGAGAAACTCGATAATTGGACATGAAATTAAAAGAATGAACCTAAACAGGAAAAATGGCGAAATCTAAAGTTCAAGGACCAAATACCAAATATCCAGTTATTGATTCAAACTACAAAATGATGATTGAAGATTGTTAGAAGTTAATTGGATGCAATTAAAAGCCAAAAAGGAATGAAATATGATCAAAGGATTTTGTAGAAATCAATTTCCAATTGAGCAAGTATATTTTATATTTTTACCTAAAAATTGAGACCCATTTTTAGTAGAGTAAACATCTAAATTGGAAACATTCTATATGTAACTCTTTGAGTTAGATGTTGAATGCACTTTAAATCGTCTCAATCTGATATCGAAAGAGAAATTTATAATAAAAAATACTGATGGTTATGTAGAGACAAAAACATGCGCGTGAAGGCAATTTTACTTATTCGATTGGAACTCTTTTCGAAACCAATTTGGAAGAGATTTTCAACTAGTTTTCGACTCCAATATTTACCTAACATTAAAATACATTAGGGAAACATCGTATGTACATCTCAAAATTCAATATACTTCAATTATTATCATTAAAGGGAGGCGAGATTCATAATTTTTGTGAAAGAATTGAAGGAGACTTAATCAATAATCCGGTTGATGTCTTTCCGTTTAAATATGTTTTCTTGTAATGTTATTTCTCGGATGCTTTTTATTGTGTTTAATATTTTTCAATTGGAATGGTTTGTGAATTTTAGAGATTTTGAGAGAAATGAAAAAATATATAGCACTTATAACATCCATTGTAAAGTAAGATATGGGATAGGGATACACCGCTATGCTTTGTATGATTTCTATAGATGCTCTAGTATTTTTAATGCACGTTTTCATGTCCGCATGTTTCATAGAAATATGGAAGATTACATGAGAGGATAGATTTAATTAACATCGAAAGATACTTCTAATTAACTTAATAATTATAGCTTATAGTACAACATTGATCAACAAGAATGTTACATATTGTCATGATATTGATTTGCATTAAAATGGATTAATAAAGGGAATTCGAATCTGACTCCTAAATTGTCCTAGTTGAGAAGCTAAAAGTTTTTCGATGGACCCCATAAGCACAATTAAGGTGCTCTAGATTTAGGCTGGTTTAACTGAAGAGGCAAAGAGTACCATGAAGGAGTTCTTTTGCCAAAACTCAGAATTTTATTTTTTTTTGTGCATGGAAACACGAGGATATTGTGGAAATCGACCGTATAATTGCATGCCTTAAGCTTAAGATTTAAACCTAATGTCCATTCACACAAGCAGAAAGGAGGTCTACCACCCCTCAAAATATAATCGAGCTTCACTGTTATATCTATTGACTTGTCCCTTAGAGTATGTTATAGTGGAGCTTTAGATTAGTGGTGCATTAATGTGCTCTATCTCCCTTTACTGGACTATTAATGTGCTCTATCTCCCATCTTTTAAATTCTCCATGCTTCACCATGTCATAGGCTGGTCAATATTTTGGTAGAGGTTTTTGTAGGAAGATGAAATGTGCCACTTCATTCCAATTATCAGTATTCGGTATTTCGATCCTTCTTCTAATCTATAATAGTGCCGGATGATTTTTGGGCTACAAGCAACCAAAAACCTCGAATGTATTAATGAAACGGATTAGTATCCTCCTCATCCTCTTGTGAACCTTCTTTTGGATAAGGTCTCTTCCTAATTTGGTTAGATTGAAGTTGTCAAACGATTGCTTTACCAAGTGAGCATAGATCTTATGAGTCTTGGAACATAAGGTCCATCCATTTTACATAACTTACCTTTGTTGTCATTAGTTGTACTTCGATTCTTTGGTGAAATTATGAAATAGAAATGTACCTACAAGAAACACACAGCATTAAAAGATAGCTTGGATATGATAATATGATGAAAGCTTAAATAGATGGTACAAGCTACGTGGTATCAAATCATGTGATTCACGGTGTACAATTGATGCA
Source organism: Olea europaea var. sylvestris (assembly GCF_002742605.1). Classification (NCBI taxonomy): domain Eukaryota; kingdom Viridiplantae; phylum Streptophyta; class Magnoliopsida; order Lamiales; family Oleaceae; genus Olea; species Olea europaea. The sequence goes on from NC_036252.1 coordinate 9,579,972, forward strand.
GAAAATACCCACGTTTTAGGTCTAACAAAACCCCAAAGTGCAACTGCAAGAATAGTTAGAAAACTCGGTTGAAACAATTTGTTGAATGCATTTTAGGCATGTCAAGTTTAAGCTTAGAATCTTAAAAATTAAAGAATCTCAAAATTTTCCAAAGAGATTATAAACTAAAGACCCTAATTAATACACTAATAAATTGCCCATCCTCTTCCTCAAATCATGAAAAAAAAAAAAAAAAAAAAAAAAAAAAAAAAAACCAGGTCAAACAAATATTTTTTTTTTTTTCCCCCCCTCCCCAAAAAAAAAAAAAAAAAAAAAAAAAAAAAAAAAAAAAAAAAACCTAAAAGTTGCCAATCTTGAAATTCATATGCTCATTTTTTTATTCTTAATTGGATCCATCGCTTGTTAGAGCTTAATGTGTTTTGATAGGACATTAAGACTTGGAGTTCCATCTTAAAAAGTCAACAACCTTTTTACGAGGAGTAACCCAAAACATTAAAAGTTGGTCTATGTGTTTCAAATGCACCCTAAGCTCTAGGCTCAAGAAATTTTGGAAAAATGTGTTATGATTACCTCGACTCTAGTTGCTAAAAAATACCAAGAAAAATGTAAAAATTTATCCTATATTAAATATTGAAAAATAAAACAAGAAAAATGTATAGTAAATTCGGTTTCCATAAGCGTTTACTTAAAGTTATTAGCTTGACTATGCTACGATAATAAATCTCGATTTCCAAGCTAGACCATTGTTTTTTCTTTCTAAAAATCTCACTCTAAGTATGGTTCAAGTCTCGTGCTCTAGAAGATAATATTTCTTTATTTAGGAGTGTTGGAAATGGTTTATTATTAGTGAAGGGTCAACACTAAGACCAAATTTTAATGGGACCCATACTCCAATTTTAACGAGACCAAGCAAATTCATGTTTTACTCCGTGAGATGATTAAAGTGATAAATTAATTTATTGAAAATAATTTAGAATTGAATGAAATATTTGATATCAAAGTAACCCACTTGAAACTATATACTAGTGAAGAATTTGATTTATTGAAAACTATCAAAAACTTATCCCACATAGAAAAGTTAAGAAACATTGGTGTAGATAATAGTGGAAGTTTGGAAATTGGGTTTGGACCCCAAGGGATACCAAGAGTTTTCGGAATGGAGAAATCTATATCCTATTGGGTTCAACCTTAAGCCCACCTGCACGTGTACGCCGCTGACACCATCTTCCAGCCGACTAGCTTAGCTTGGCATGGCAAGAGCACGTGCCCATCTCTGAGTCCGGTTCTTGTTTGTGTTCATGTTTAGGTTTGGATGCGGATGGGTCCTTGTACTATATTAACTTTTTGGACAAAATTTATTTAATTTTTGGGTCAAATTGTAATTAATCAAATTCTTAGGTACTTAATGAAATTAATCTTGATTGGCTTATTTTTAGGTAACTTTTTGGTTTGTATTGTCTATTAACCAATGTAACAGTTGTTTGTTAACTGACTTAATAGATAGTACTGAACAGTGCTGTTTGTTCAATTTTGGAAGTTGTCTGAACTGTGACTACTGTTCTAGAAAGACTTGAAGGATGTTCGAATGGCCACGAACGAGTCTATAAATAGCCTACCGTGTTACCAGAATAATTACACAATTTTCATTGCAAACTTTCTCTGCTTTGAATCTCATTCTCTCTTCCTCATTCTGATATTGTTCTAGAAGTGAAAACATTTTATTGAGTTCGCTGAAACTCATACAGATTGCTTGCTGCTTCCGAAGGAGATGAAATTCATTCCATCTTAAAAAATATTATTGTACGCCTATAACCTTTGAAGGCAACAAATTAGTTTTAAGAAAACATTTTGAAATCTGTGGACTCGAATTAATATTATGATCATGTTGATCATCTCGTTACATTGTTTAAATTACAACACGGTAATTTTGTCAGTGTACTATTTTCAGATTGTTTAGAGGAGAAACTTATACTTCAGGAATAACGATCTTAAAATGAATTTCATTTTATTCTGATTTATTTTGTTTCTACTCCTTACTATTTACCTTCTGCTTATGTTTCAGAAATAGCAACTTCCTGAATTATACTCCCTAATACGATTGGAGAAAACTAGAGAAATTTGATGGGTCAAATTTAAAATGTTGGATACAAAATAGGTTTTTTATCTGAAAACATTAAGTTTAGCAAAAGGTTTCAAAGAAGATATACCTTTATACACCAAGGAAGAAAGTGATGCTGAGAAATTGGTTGCGATTGACACATGGAAACATTCGAATTTTCTCTATAGAAATTATGTATTCAACAGATTGGACAACACATTTTATAATGTGTATTGTAATCCAAAGTCTGCGAAAGAATTGTGTGAATCATTGGACACCAAAATTGAAGATACCAGAATATTTTTTAGATTACAAAATGGTTTACAACAATACTACCATATCCCAAATTCAAGAACTTCAAATCTTACTCAGTGATATCCATGCCAAATGAGTGAAACCAAGCGAATCATTTTAGGTTGCGGTACTAATTGAGAAATTGTCTTTTTCCTGGAAGGATTTCAAGAATTATCTAAAGTATAATCGGAAGGAAGTTAAACTTGAAGATATCTTTGTTCGGTTGAGAATAGAAGAAGACAATCGAAAATTTGAAAAGAGGAGTGATGCATCTCATTTGATGAAATCAAAGGCCAAAATTGTGGAAAGAGGTTTCAAGGTTAGCGAAAAGAGGAAAAACACTAGCGAAGGACAAACTAATTCTTCAAAGACTTCTAAAAAGTTTAAAGTCATTTGTTACAATTGCGGTAAGACAAAATATCAATCTAAGGACTATTGTATGCCAAAGAATGTTAAGGGGAAAACTCAAGCCAATGTAAGACATGACAACCTTTCTGATAAGGTGTAAGATATAAATCTTTCTGCGGTCATTTCTAAACGCAACTTCATTGGAAACATTAAGGAATGATGATGAGTGGATACTGGAGCTACTCATCACATATGCTCAAACCGTTGAAGACATGGAAAGATAGTGCTAAAAATGATAAGTGGAAAGGAGCTCTCTTTGAATGACGTTCTTCATGTGCCCGATATTCGGAAAAAAAACTTTGTATTTGGTTCCTTGTTAAACAAGAAAGAGATTTAGTTAGTATTTGTTTCAAGTAAAGTTGTAATTACAAAGAACACGCATGAAATGAATACCTAAATGAGGGGCTCTTTAAATTGAACATGACGAGTGTTATATCTCCTACTATGAATATAATTACATCTTCTTACTTGCGTGAGTAATTTAATATTTGGCATGAACAATTAGAACATGTAACTTATAATACTTTTTGTAGATTAATAAAATTGGATTTATTACCAAAATGCGATTTAGATCCTAATCACAAATGCGATATACCGAACCTCTAGTTTTAATTCACACCAATATTCGTGATTTAAAATTTGTTCAAACTAGAGGCGATAACATATACTTTATCACTTTATGGATGATTATACTCGATATTGCTATTTGTATTTATTCAAAAGCAAAGACTAAGCAATTGAAGTGTTTAAACACTATGAATTAGAGGTTGAAAATAAACTTAGCAAAAAGATTAAGGCAAGAAAAAATGACCTGCATATAATTCTCCATTTGAACAATTATATTTGAAACATGGAATTATTCATCAAACTACCACACCTTATTCTCCTCAATCTAATAGTATTGTTGAATGCAGGAATCGAACATTGAAGGGAATGACGAATGCTATGTGGATAAATTCTTGTTTACCTTAAAACTTGTAGGGAAAAACTTTGTTTTCTGCCAATTATACTCTCAACAAAATATCACATCCAAAAACGCATAAGATACCTTATGAATTATAGAAAGGTCACAAGCCTAACTATAAATACTTAAAGGTATAAGGGTGTTTGCCTAAGGTAGCGGTTCCTAAACATAAAAAGGTTAAGATAAGACCTAAAACCATTGATTGTGTATTCATTGATTATACTAAGCCATAGTAGTGTGTACAGATTTATTGTACATAAGTCTGAAGTACCTAATATACATATTAATACGATTATTGAATCCAGTGATGCTACCTTTTTTTTTCAAAATATTTTTCCTATAACATCAAAGTGAATCAAATTCACTAAAGAGATCTAGTGAAAATGAAGAGCCTGTAGATCAAGAATCTATAAATGAAGAAGCTAGATATAGGACCACAACCTCCTTTGGGTTTGATTTCTAATATATTTATTAGAAAATATGCCTCAAAGTATAAGATGTTCATAGTGAAATTGAATCCATAGTACAAAATTATACATGGAAATTAGCAGACCTTCCTCCCGATAATAAGCCATTGGGGTGCAAATGAAATTTCAAATCGAAAATAAAAGTAATTGGATCAATTGACAAATATAAAGCAAGACTCGTTGCTAAAGGATACAAGCAAAAAGCTCTTGATTATTTCGATACATATTTTCCCGTGACAAGAATTACTTCTATACATGTGCTTATTGTGATAGCAACATTGAATGGTTTGGATATACATCGAATGGATATTAAAACGACTTTTTTGAATGGTGAATAAAATGAAGAAATTTATATGAAGCAATCTGAAGAATTTGTGTCACGACAAGAAAAGGAAGTATGTCAACTTGTTAAATCACGTTATGGATTAAAGTAGGCTCCTAAGAGATGATAAAAAGTTTGACATGGTTATGATGTCAAGCAGTTTCAAAATTGATGAGTATGACAAACGTGTTTATGTCAAGAGTACTAAAAATAGATATGTCATGGTATGTTTATACATAGATGACATGGTAGTTATGGATCACAGTGGTAGTATAATTCAAACTACTAAAAGAATGTTAATAAATATATTTGAAATGAAAGGTTTTAGATGTGGCTGATGTTATATTAAGAATTAAGATTTCTAGAACATGAAATGGTTTCATATTATCTCAATCACACTATATTGAGAAGATTCTTCATAAATTCAAGAAATATGATATTATTCCTATAAAAATACCTATGAATGCTAGTATGTATCTTGTTTCCAACACTGGTGACAGTAAAACTCAACTAGAATCCTCTTGTATTATTGAGAAGCTAATGTATGTCAAGAACTACACTTGACTTGATGCAATATGGATATTAGATACTAACGACTCTAAGTCAACAAGTGGATATGTCTTTGCACTTGGAGGTGTTGCAGTGTCGTGGAAATCTTCAAAACAAACATGTAGAGCTAGATCAATGATGGAACCCTAATTCATTGCGTCAGATAAAGTGGAGAAGAAGCCGAATGGCTACGGAATTTTCTAGAAGATATTCCATGTTGGGTAAAACCTGTGCTTGCTATATAAGTATCTAAGATAGTCAATTGGTAATTGGAATGGCACAGAATGCTATGTATAAAATTAAACATTGACATATAAGTCATAAACACAATACCATTCTCTCTACTGATATTATCTCTATAGATTATGTGAAATCAAAAGAGAATACTACAGATCTGTTAACTAAATGTTTAACAATAGAGCAAATCGAAAGTTTATCGAAGGGAATGGAGTTAAAATCGATGAAATAATCAAGAGTTTCCATGGTGGTACCCTAACCTCGTTGATTGGAGATCCCAAAATCTAGGTTCAATGGGACAACCAAACTATAAAAAAATTAGTGTGCACTAGATAACTTCTACTAATTCATGTGATGAGCGAGTGCCTAACTGTCGAGAAATAGGGTAAGTTATGCTTTTAATGATATCTATATCTTGATTTATTCAACTGGAGTTAGTAGAATACTCTTAATGGAGATCACCTATGTGAGTGAGAATTGGCCACTTCTAAGAAAGTTATGTGAAGATAAATTCTTTAAGAAACACTAATGACCAGGAGCTGTCCAAGGTCAAAATGGACACAAACGTGAAAATCAATTATGTTCAAAGGGAACTTTGTGACTTCTATTTTCTATATTTACACGAATGGCAAATCATTCAAAGCATCTTGCTACTTATTGGCCAAGTAAATCCAATAGATTTTACTAGGAAAATTTCAAAGACTTTGGTTAGTTATCCCGATGTAGTTTTTTCTTCATTTATACTTCAAAAATCATATTAGATGTTGTTTGGAAAATGTCGACATATTTTATTTTTTCTTCAATTTTAACGTGACCAAGCATGTATACTCCGCGTGATTAACATGATACATTTATTTATCGAAAACCATTTAGAATTGAATGAAATAATCAAAGTAACCTACTTGAAACTATAAACTAGTAAAGAATTTAATTTATTGAAAATTGTCAAACACTTATCCCACATAGAAAAATTAGGAAACTTTTCTGTGGTTTATATAGTGGAAATTTGGGAATTGGGTTTAGGCACCAGAGGGTACCAATAGTTTTTGGAAGAGGGTAGACCTATATTCCATTGGGTTTGGTCCTAAGCTCACATGCGTGTGCAGGTCGTCATCGTCGCCACCGTCGTCTGTTCGACTGACTCGGCTCGACAGAGCAAGAGCACAAGCACGAGCATGTGCTTGTGCCTGTGCCTATGCCGTGTTCAAGTTCACTCCAGTTCAAATGCTGGTAGGACCTTGTACTATATTAACTTTTTAGACAAAATTTACTTAAAATTTTTAGGCCACTTTATGTTTCGATAATTTTTTTCTGGATTATTTGTTAACCAACACAACAAATGTCTGTTAACCAACTTAATGGACGCAAAATTGAATAGTTCTATCTATTCAAGTTTGGAGGCTATTTGAATGTTGACGACTTTTTTGAAAAGATAGGATGCCAAATGGCTATGAATGAATCTATAAATAACCTATCTTGGTGCCAGATTCAATTACATAATTTTTATTGTAAACTTTCTCTGCTCGGAATCTCATTCTCTCTCTTTCTAATATCGTTCTTGAAGTGAAAGTACTTCATTGAATTCGTTGGACTGCCTGCAAATTGTTGTGCTGCTTTCTTAGGAGACCAAATCCGTTCTATCCTGGAAAGCGATTGATGTACACCTTTAGCACATTTGAAGGCAGCAAATTCGTTTTAAGGAAACATTGTAAAGTTGGTGGATTTGAATTAATATTCGATCTTGTTGATCATCTCGTTACACTCTTTAAAGTAAAATACGATAATTATGACTTTCAGATTATTCATGGGAGATACTTATACTCTAGGAATAACATATTGTTTACCACGTTATTGTTCCTGTTGTACTGAACCACTTTAATCAATGATATTGTGATTATTTTATAAACAAAATCAGATAAAATTGAGACTTAAAGAGAAGTATATTCAATTGAGACTTTTAATGACTTTTTGGAATTTAAAAATTTTAGGAGTGTTCAATGTAGATTTTTTGAGACTCTTTAAAAGTATTTTTGTATTCAATGGAGACTTTTATGCACTTTTAAGAAGTTTCTAAAAGTCACGGTATACTCAATTGAGACTTTTATAGATTTTTAAAAAGTCCCTAAAAATTACATTATATTCAATTAAAACTTTTTAGAAGTCTCTATAAATCTTGGGGTATTCAAATTTTAATGACTTCTAAATACTTTTATAAAAGTTTCTAGAATACTAACTTTTAAGTAGAAAAGTACTTATGTAAAATCTCAAAATTTATCTTTCATTAATCACTAGATTTTGTGAGACTTTCACCAAAAAAAAAAAAAAAAGAAGAAGAAGAAGTTATTTTTTCAATCTTTCTCTCCTTTTTCCTTTTAAAACATTAGAGGTATAATTAAAATTTATTTTTTTCTATTAATTATGCCCCCGTTTGCCCCCATTTTTGAAGTAAAAATGGGTGGAATAGTGGTTATTTTAAAAAATGACTGGTTGAAAAAGAAGTAAAAATTTTCGATTTATGTGTAATATTATTTTATGAAAGATTGTGTGGTTGAAAATAGGAGAGAGAAAAATAAAATGTAATGTAATTTAATATAATGGGGGCCAAACGAGGGCTATATTTATTTCTTGTTATCATTCTCTCTCTCTCTCGCTCTCCCCCTCTCTCTTATTATTTATCTCCATTTTCTATGAAAAAATTAAATTGAATTCTTGTAACTTTTTTCTATCTATTTTTGTGAAAAGTATCTATTTTTATTTATATATATATTGATTTTTATTTATTTAATTAATGCCTTAAATTTTTATTTCTTTAATTTTTTTGTTATATGAGAAGAAGGAGAAAGAAAAGAGGAACTGTCAGAACCAACACCTCGTATGTGAGAATTTCGTACAATTGTGATTTACCTGAATTTTATTTCAAATGAAAATTTTTTGAATTCTACAAAACTCTATAAAAATTTAGAATGAAAGTTATAGAAGTTTGCGAAAAAGCTTCTACTAATTCCATACAAATCTATAAAAAATCTACAAAATCCACAGAAGCCTTCACTTAAAAAAAGTCCATCAAAGTTATAGAAGTTTTTTTTTTTTTTTTTTGCCCAACTTCTTTAAATGTTATACTAATGTTTTGGCCCGATTTCACTAAAATAATTGTCATTCTGACATGATATAGCTACCAAACAAGCTTGTGCGTTGTGTAACAAAGAATAATGAATGAGATGAATATAAATATTGTCAGACATGGGAATCATATTCTTTTCCAATTTTTTTTCGTACTACACGTAAAATGGATCGATGTTACAAAATTAAGCAAAACTTCAAAGTAATGTTTTGATAAATGTGAGATGCTAAGGGCATGATTGTTTGAGAATCGATAGTTAGTATTCCAAAAGCAATCCCAAACCTAACCTATTTTTTGTAAACATAAACCTACCAAAATACATTAAATAATGAGTAAAGATGTCTCAAGTAAAAAATAACCATCCGTGTAGCAATCTATGGATTTAAATCCGTTTATGGGGACCAATGATTATATGGGTCCTAATATTCACTCTAAAATTTATATATTTGTAGCCAAAAGAGGTTATTCTTTCTGCACTTAGGCCAAGATTTTCTATGTTAGATAAAAGAATTTTCCAATATATCTTTTATTTAACTTAAATTAATAAAGAAAAATTAAAATTATTTTATTTTCAATCACTACATTATAAAACATCTTTTGGGTATTTTGATACCAAATTGGTTGAGGCTGTGATGAATAAATCGAGTCAACTATTTTATTTGTATGTTATGTTAGAAATATTAGAAATTTACTTAATCATGTATAACAAAATTTAAACAATATTTCAATTCCTAACAAGGATCTGCTTCGTGTTTAAATAAATAGAAACTATGATAGAAATTATACATTTATTGGATTCTACAAACTCCTTTGTATTTTTTGAATTCCAACAATCACAATATGCAATTCATAGCTATCAAATTGTCCAGCTTTCAGTGAAAATCCATATAGGGAACAAGATTGAGAGAGTTAAGAGTTTTTATTTTTTTTGTGCTCGCAAGAATATGAATTCTCTCCACAGTTTTTTCAAGCTCTAGCAGCTTATATATATAAGTTCAAACGGGCTTAACCCATCTCATAACTTAATCCAGTCCAATATTTAATTAATCAATTAATTAATTCGGGTTATTAATAAGCAATTCAATTAATTATCCAACACTTGTTAATTAATTAATTGGTAATCTCATTCTTCTAGTTCTTTTTTGCATGTGACCCATTAGGTTCTCAATCACGATGCCCAATGATGTGAATTGTTATTTTTTCTAATCTAAATCGATAAATTAAAAGACCCTAATTTATACTTCTCGTCCTAGATTGACGTCTATCAACGTGTCAGGACAATACACGTGACTAGAAATGTCACATGGTATGAAGCAACCAAATTTGTTCATTTACCGTGAAACTATAATCATTTCGTTAGTATGATCAGATCAATTATGGGATGTGAATATGTGTCAATCTCAATTATCGATAATGTCTTTCATTTCACTATTAAGTTCATATAAGTCGAAACTCTTTTTAGACTTATGAATACACTTGACCAAAGATTTCTTTATCAATTTAACTAGATGAAATGTCATAATCTCTTACTATCTAAGAGAGACAAATTTTCTATTGATGATTCACAAGCTTCATATGATTCTTGACATATCTGAACGATGCCATATTAGGGACTTTTGACAGAACAACATCCAATATCATGAAAGTATGACCGTCCTCATACAAGGCACTATGATGACCTCAAGTAGAAGGACCAATCCACTACCGAATGCTATAGACTAACCACCTACACTTAAATAGTTATCCATGTGGAATCTCCTTAGTGGGTCTCCAATTTTTATTCTACAACAAAATATTCACGTGTTCATTTAAGTGTCACCACACTTTAACTTATGAAATCAGCTACTTACTTTACAAGTAAGAAAAATCACACGTGATGATCCATCCGCAATAACGATATATGTATCTCGTTATTACTTACAACCATGGATGATTTAAAATTCAGTCATCCATAATTTGTATCTCACAATCACAATTTCTCGTGATTAACAAATCATTAAAACTTAAATCTATGAAAATAACGATTCAAATAAATAATAAATCTTGTGAAAATAAATGCATTAAACATATTAAAAGTGTTTACAACCTAAGTTGATTGGACCTAGTGCATAACACTTACAAACTCTCACTTGCATTAGATCCAATCAATCATATGTCTAATACCATAAGCATCTGCATGACGATTATGTTTATGTTGTGACAATGGCTTTGCTAATGGATCTTCAATATTATCATCCGTGGGAACTCCATCTATCTTCACTTTATTTCTGTGTATAATCTCCATGATGAGATGATATCGCCTTAACATGTGTTGGATTGTTGATGAGACCTTGGTTCCTTCACTTGTGTGATGGTTCCATTGTTGTCACAATATAGCAATATGGGATCAACAATGCTAGGAACTACTACAATTCTTTAATGAACTTCTTGATCCAAACAGCTTCCTTCGCTACTTCAGAAGCAACAATACACACCTTGTATATTTCTCTCAATTTAATATCACAGAAAGCCTACCATAATAATGAATGAAAAAGCCATATTTATAGTGTTTCAATCTCATGAAATTTTGTGTATCAAATTTTACCCCAATGCTCTTTATTTTTGTGCAAGTACAATCAGGGGCAGATCCAGCATCTGGAGAGCCCCGCAGCCACACATGCTGGATCTGCTTGGAAGAATTTTTTATGCTAACAATAGGTAAAATATTTAGATTATATATCTGATAATTTATCTTAATAACAAGCATCTTTGATAGCTTAGTTGATTAGCGCTTTCACTATTAAATTGGAGGTCCTAGGTTCAATAGCAATATGTTTTATAATTTTTTTTTATTTTTAGGAGTCTTTCAACAAAATTTATTTAAATAATAAAATGTTTTCTACTTTTCATTCACAAAAAACCGATTACAAAAAAGTGGAATCATACAAGCACATAAAATTGATATAAGCACATAAATAATTTCAACTTTACTAATATAGTAATGCTTGTTTAATCAACTTTAATCGTATTGAATATTGGAATTTTATTAATATATATTACATGTTTAATTGAAAAATAAATTAGGACATTTTGCAAATTATGGAACGATTTTTCATCCGAAATGAAAGTTTGTACTAGTTCTAGTTTTAGCGGCGTATCTAGTTTTTCTAGTTCTAGTGCGTACAATTTTTTGAATATTATTTAATTAAATATTAATAAACAACCTCACTATCACGGACATTGGTCGTTAACAATAAACTTTCAACGCTCATAGTCCGCCCTAGCTGAATTCAAACCTTGGATTCGCCTCCTGAGTACAATCTAATTTGGACTTTATAGACTAGGATAGGAGGCCTCCACAAGGCGAGAGAGATCCTAAGAGTAGTTATTATTTTTATTGCAATATCGAGAGAGAGCCAGCCTCCTCCCTTTCTTCAAAATTTCACTTCTAGTCGCCAACCATATTGTTCAAGAACTTTCTCTAGCTCCAATTGAGTCCTTCACTTTTAGAAATACTATGATTGCATCCCAAATCTCTCCAATTTAATTTCCTTTTTTTGCTCCAACACGTACATCTTTTCGTTCCTCCTACAAATGAAAGAAAGTCCGTGCCTGTGCTCCTGCCCATATCTGTGCCGATGGTAGTTTACTCTCTATTTCTCTCTTTCCACCTTTCTCAATCTTTGATTCCACACCAATGGTTACCTTATAGAAAATCCAAAGCCCCCTTTCCCTAAGGTTGCAATGTCACATGGATTTAAACATGTTTTACTCCCCAACTATTTTTGTAAATGTAGAGCCCCGAAATTTTTATAAAAGACAATTTATTTATTTTGTATGCTATATATTTATATTTTGAAATTGATGGACTAAAGTAAAATATGTTTTAAATTCTTATATTTTTGGGTCAAATAATTAATTTTTGATAGAGCAAGTTTTAGTGTATTAATATTGGACCCTTGTTGTAACTCGTAATTAATTAAAAGTCCTCAATAAGAGAAAAAGTTTTTTTAGATTAGACTATATCAATTTAAGCCTGATTAAAAGAATAATAGGTTAATAGAATTGGTGAGGGCTTGCAATATTAATTAATTAAAGTTATTTTACTGATGTGAACCCGCGTAGGCAAACACTACCAAACCCACGATCAAGATTGAAAATCAACCCAAGAAAGCCAAAACAAGGTTTTGGTTTAAACTCAATAAAATTGGAACCAAGCAACCGGAATTGCCGACGATCTGTGGACCTCTTGATTACGCAAAATATGTGAATCTCACCCGGTTGTTTTGAACGCTACAAAATTTAAATCTTGATAAGTTTGTAAATTGTCCAATTGAAGAACATATGAAGAAAGTAATAAAAATCTAGGTAATTTCATGCATAACAGTCTAAATTTGGTAGGAAATCACTTAAATATGAAATTCTAATAAAATTAGGAAAAACACAAAAAATAATAATAATAATAATAATAATAATAATAATAATGATAATAATAATAATAATAAACACATCTAGACTTAACCATGCGATCGCATGGTATAATTCTATGTGGTCACATGGAACACTGAAATTTAGCTCCTGTCTTCCCTTCTTGCATCTATGCGACCACAAGGCTCTGACTACATTTTCATCCACCTTAAACACATTGACCCAAGTTTCTTAGGCTTTCGACCCCAACATGAAACTTGTCCCATTTTGAGTCCCTAACATGTTTTCATTAACGGTTGACTTGACAAGCAGTCTAATCGTCTCTTTCACTCGCTTCCTCCTCGATCGCATCATCGGTCCACCGTCGACTATTAATGGATCTTTCCCCCGGGCTTGACGTTGAACTTGACTTCAATGCTTGCATGTCCTAGATCACATCATCCCTCCCTCTTCAAAAGAATTCGTCTTCAAATATGAACCTGCATCAAAGAGAGAAAGATCAGACACATTAAAAGTTGCTGAACGCTATACTCACCTGGAAGATCTAATTTGTATGCATTGTCATTGATCTTCTCAAGTACTTGAAACGATCCATCTCCCCACGATAACAATTTTGATTTACTCTGCCCTCGAAATTGCTCTTTCCTGAAATGCACCCAAACCCAATCTCATAGTTCAAAGGTAACAATCTTCCTGCCCTTATTTGCTTGCTCGGCATAATGTTTGCTCTTCTTATCAATTTGCTCCTGTACCTTTTCATGGAGTGACTTCACCAACTTGGCCTTCCTCTTTCCATTCGAGCTACCTCGTTCATTCACAGGCAAAGGTAATTAAATCCGCAGATGTTATTGGATTAAAGCCATAAGCGATCTCAAATGGAGAAAATGACGTAGTGGAGTGTGTGGCCTATTATATGCAAACTCTATGAAAGGTAAACAATCTTCCCAATTTTTCAAGTTTTTATTAATCATGGTGCGTAATAACTATGTCATGGTCCTATTCATTACTTCGGCTTGACCATCGGTTTGTGGGTGACAAGTTGTAGAAAATATTAAGTAATTTGACATCCTTATCTGACACAATACTCTTAGGTACTCCATGCAATCGCACAATTTCTTTAAAGAACAAGTCTGCAATGTTAGTGCATCATCAATTTTGTGACATGGAATGAAATGTGACAATTTACTAAACCTATCCATTACTACAAAAATCAAATCCCATCCCTTTTTAGTCCTAGGTAAACCTAACACAAAATCCATGAAAATGTCTACTCAAAGTTTACTAGGCACTAGCAAAGGTGTGTAAAATCCATGAGGTAAGACCATAGATTTAGCCTTTTTACAAGTTATGCATCGACTGCATATCCATTCCACATCAACTTTCATTTTAGGCCAATAAAAATGTTCACTTAATATTTCTAAAGTCTTTGCTACCCCAAAGTGGCCCATTAGTCCCCCACTATGTGCTTCTCTACCCAAGAACTCACGCATAGAGCAATTAGAACACATAATTTGTTTTCCCTAAACAAGTACCCCTCAAGCTCAAAGAACTTATCTACAGCCCCCTTACGGTATGAATTATAAATGATGGAAAAATCAAGATCTTCATACATGCCCTTAATGTACTCAAAGCCAAGTAATATTTTCGTACTTCTGAAATGTATGAAATTGAGCCAAAATGCACCGAAAATACTCCAAGATACGCAATACTGACGTAAAATGTTTCCCATAGTGCTCCAAAACACGCGAATTGAATCATAGAGCTGCGAGATATTTTCAAATGTGCGAATACTCGAATCGTACCTGAACGTCATGAATTGCGAGAATTGTTTAAAAACAATCATGCACGTAGCATATTACACGAAAAAAAAACTCATGGAAATACGTTGAAAATGGTAAATCTCGAAGAAAGGGGCAAAACATGTGAGAATATGCTAAGGGGATCCCAAACACACTGAAATGTGCGAAATTGACAAACAGGAATTGAGATGTGCTTGAACGCTCTTAAAAGTATCAAAATGCACAAGTTTTACCCAAATGTGTAAAATTTTAACAAAGCGTGTCAAAATGTCCCTGAATATGCCAAATGTACCTGAACTTGCAAAATGAGCGGGGTGCCCCGGATTCCACTTATATGAAACCAAATTCACCAGAGCATAATGAAACTTGCCAAAATGTATCAAGATAGGTTAAATACAGCCAAATCCTTCCAAGTATATAAAATTTAGCATAAATGCCCCCAAAATGATCCTAATTAAGCAATATTGATATCGAAGGATGGCCTGAAGCATTCCAAAATACGTCAAGAATCTCAACGCTACGAGCTATTTTCTAAATGTGTGAATAGTTGAATCGAACCTAAACATAACGGGTTATGAGAATTGCAACAAATCAATCAAATTTGCCATATTACATGAAAAAACACAAACAAGCACATCAATTTACATTTAATAATACGAAGCTCAAAAAAGGCCAAAAAGTACGAAAATGCATTAAGGGGATCCGAGCACATCGAATGTGCAAAATTGACAAAAAGGTAATGAGATGTGCTTAAACGCTCCGAAAGGGTTTCAAATTCACAAGTTTTACCAAGATGCAAAAAGGATTGTTAAAGTGAGTCAAAATGTCCCAAAATATGCCAAATATATCAAAACTTGGAAAATGAGCGAAAATCCACAAGCATAAAACCAAATTGCACCACAACATGACGAAACTCCCCAAAATGAATCAACATAGGGTAAACATATCGAAACCCTACGAAATGTGCAAAATTGAGCATAAATGCTCCCAAAATGTTACGAAAATGCGATATATTGACATCGAAAGATGGCACAAAAGTGTGCCAAAATTTGTCAAACAAATCTCAGCGCTCCGGGATATTTCCAAATGTGTGAATACCCGAACGGTATCAAAACCATCAAATACGTATCAATGTATAGAAAACTAAACTTTTAACTCGTCAAAATACATCGAGATTCATAATGCTCAAAATAGGGGCGAAAAGTACGAAGTTGCATTAAGGGGATCCCAAATGCAACGAAATGTGAGGAATTTTCAAATAGGCATCGAGACGTGCTCAAATGCTTTGAAACCTATCAAAATGCCCGAATTTTGTAAAAATGTGAAAAATTTTACCAAATCCTTTCGTAATGTCCCAGAATATGCAAATATACCTAAACTCGTAAAATGAGTGAAATGCACCATAATCCCCAAATATGAGACCGAATTGATCCGAACTGTCATGAATGCTCGCCAAATGGGCCAATATAGGCCGGACATAGGCAAACACTCCGAAATGTATAAAATTGAGCCAAAATTCCCCCGAATGTTCCAAAACACCCAATATTGACACAAAAGGACGGCCCCAAGAGTTTCCAATACACGCGAATCGAATCGTAGTACTCCGACATATTGAAAATACATTGAAATTTGCAAAAAATTAAAATACACAAAGATTCAAATGGTACAAAAATGCATTAAGGAGATCCCAAAAAATTGTGTGAATTGAAAAATAGATGTCTAGACGTGCTGAAAGTTCTGAAAAGTATCAAAGTGAACAAAATTGACCAAAATCCATAAATATGAAACCAAATTGCACCAAACGGTTTCGCCAAAACGTGTCAAGATAGGCAAAATATAGCCTAATACTCTAAAATGCATAAAATTGTGACAGAATGAACCCAAAATACCCCAAAGTACACAATACTAACGTAAAAAGATTTGCCAAAGTGCTCGAAAACACGTGAATCGAGATATTTTCAAATGTACGAATACTTGAATCGTACCTGAACATCATGATTGCAAGAATTGTTTAAAAACAATTATGCCCATACCATATTACAAGAAAAAAAAAAAAAGAACGCGTGGAAATACGTTAAAAATGGTAAATCTCGAAAAAAAGGGGCTAACGGTATGAGAATATGCTAAGGGGATCCCAAACACTCTGAAATGTGCGAAATTGACAAATAGGAATTGAGACGTGCTTGAACGCTCTTAAAAGTATCAAAGTGCACGAGTTTTACCTAAATGTGTAAAACTTTAACAAAGCGTGTCAAAATGTCCCCGAATATGCCAAATGTACCTGAACTTGCAAAAAGAGCGGGATGCCCCGGATTCCACTTATACGAAACCAAATTCACCAGAGCATAAGGTAACTCGCCAAAATGTATCAAGATAGTTTAAATACAGCTAAATCCTTCCAAGTATATAAAATTTAGCATAAATGCCCCCAAAATGATCCTAATTAAGCAATATTGATATCAAAGGATGGCCCAAAGCGTTCCAAAATACGTCAAAAAGCTCAGCGCTCCGAGCTATTTTCTAAATGTGTTAATAGTCGAATCGTACCTAAACATAACGAATTATGAGAATTGTATCAAAATAATCAAACATGCTGTATTACACAAACAAACACATCAAAATACATTTATTAATGCGAAGCTCATAAAAGGACAAAAAGTATGAAAATGCATTAAGGGGGTCCGAGCACATTGAAATGTGCAAAATTGACAAATAGGTAATGAGATGTGCTTAAACGCTCCGAAAAGGTTTCAAATTCACGAGTTTTGCCAAGATACGAAACGGATTGTTAAAGTGAGTCAAAATGTCACAAAATATGCCAAATATATCTAAACTTCAAAAATGAGCGAAAATCCACAAGCATAAAACCAAATTGCACCACAATATGACGAAACTCTCCAAAATGAATCAAGATAGGGTAAACATATCGAAACCCTACGAAATGTGCAAAATTGAGCATAAATGCTCCCAAAATGTTACGAAAATGCGATATATTGACATCGAAAGGTGGCACAAACCAAATTGCACCACAATATGACGAAACTCTCCAAAATGAATCAAGATAGGGTAAACATATCGAAACCCTACGAAATGTGCAAAATTGAGCATAAATGCTCCCAAAATGTTACGAAAATGCGATATATTGACATTGAAAGATGGCGCAAAAGTGTGCCAAAATTCGTCAAACAAATCTTAGCGCTCCGGGATATTTCCAAATGTGTGAATACCCGAACCATATCAAAACCATCAAATGCATATCAAAATTCGCAAAACTACACTTTCAACTCATCAAAATACATCAAGATTCACAAAGCTCAAAAGAGGGGTAAAAAGTACGAAATTGCATTTAAGGGGATTCGAAATGCATTGAAATGTAAGGAATTGTCAAATAGGCATCGAGACGTGCTCAAATGCTTTTAAACCTATCAAAATGCACAGATTTTACAAGAATGTGGAAAATTTTACCAAATCCTTTCGTAATGTCCCAGAATACACAAATACACCTAAACTTGCGAAATGAGCGAAATGCTCCATAATCCCCAAATATGAGACCGAATTGCACCGAATTATCACAAATTCTCGCCAAATGTGCCAATATATGTGAACATAGGCAAACACTCCAAAATGTGTAAAATTGAGCAAAAATGACCCCGAATGTTCCAAAACCCCAATATTGACACCAAAGGATGGCCCAAAGAGTTTCCATACACACAAATTGAATCGTAGTACTTTGACATATTTCCAAATGTTTACAATACACGAATCGTACCTGAACTTAATGAATCATGATAATTGTATCAAATCAGTCAAACACGTACTATATTACACGAAAATAAACAAAGAATAAAACAAAACATTGAAATTCATGAAACTAATAAAGGGCAAATGGTACAAAAATGCGTTAAGGAGATCCCAAAAAATTGTGTGAATTGAAAAATAGGTGTCGAGACGTACTGAAAGTTCTGAAAAGTATCAAAATGAGCGAAATTGACCAAAATCCATAAATATGAAACCAAATTGTACCAAATGGTTTGGCCAAAACGTGTCAAGATAGGCAAAACATAGACTAACCCTCTGAAATGCATAAAATTGATCCGGTATGTAGTCGAAATACCCCAAACTACACAATACTGACGTGAAAAGATTTCCCAAAGTGCTCCAAAACACGCGAATCAAATTGTAGTGCACCGAGATATTTGTAAATGTGAAAATACTCGAATCGTACCTGAACTTCATGAATTGCGAGAATTGTTTAAAAACAATCATGCCCGTACCATATTACCGGGAGGAAAAAAAGAACTCATGGAAATACATTTGAAGTGGCAATTCTTGAAGAAAGGGGCAAAACGTATGAGATTACGGTAAGGGGATCCCAAACACTCCGAAATGTGCGCAATTGACAAACAAGAATTGAGAATGCTTAAACGATCTTAAAAGTATCAAAATGCACGAGTTTTACCCAATTGTGTAAAAGTTTATCAAAGTGTGTCAAATGTCCCTAGATACGCCAAACGTACCTGAACTTCCAAAATGAGCAGAGTGCCCTGGAGTCCACAAATACAAAACCAAATTCACCCGAACATAATGAAACTCGCCAAAATGTATCAAGATAGGTTAAATACAGCTAAATCCTTCCAAGCATATAAAATTTAGCATAAATGCCCCCAAAGTCATCCTAATTAAGCAATATTGGTATCGAAGGATGGCCCAAAGAGTTCCAAAATACGTCAAACATCTCAGCGCTCCGAGCTATTTTCTAAACGTTTGAATAGTCGAACCGTACCTAAACGTAACGAGTTATGAGAATTGTATCAAAACAATCAAACCTGCCATATTACACGAACAAGCACATCAAAATACATTTACTAATGCGAAGCTCAAAAAAGGCCAAAAAGCACGAAAATGCATTAAGGGGATCCGAGCACATCGAAATGTGCGAAATTGACAAATAGGAGATGTGTTTAAACGCTCCGAAAAGGTTTCAAATTCACAAGTTTTACCAAGATGCGAAAAAGATTGTTAAAGCGAGTCAAAATGTCCTAAAATATATCTAAACTTGGAAAATGAGAGAAAATCCACAGGCATATAAAACCAATTTGCACCACAATATGACGAAACTCTCTAAAATGAATCAAGATAGGGTAAACAAATCGAAACCCTACAAAATGTGCAAAATTGAGCATAAATGCTCCCAAAATATTACGAAAATACGATATATTGACATCGAAAGGTGGCACAAAAGTGTCCCGAAATTCGTAAAACAAATCCTAGCGCTTTGGGATATTTTCAAATGTGTGAATACTCTAACCGATCAAAACCATCAAATGCGTATCAAAATACACAAAACTACACTTTCAACTCATCAAAATACATCTAGATTCACAAAGCTCAAAAGAGGGGCAAAAGGTACGAAATTGCATTACGGGGATCCCAAATGCATCGAAATGTGAGGAATTGTCAAATAGGCATCGAGAGGTGCTCAAATGCTTTGTAACCTATCAAAATGCAAAAATTTTACAATAATGTTAAAAATTTAATCAAATCCTTTCGTAATGTCCCAGAATGGGCAAATATACCTAAACTTGCTAAATGAGCGAAATGCACTACAATCCCCAAATATGAGACCGCACCGAATTGTCACGAATGCTCGCCAAATGTGCCAATATAGGCTGAACATAGCCAAACATTCCGAAATGTATAAAATTGAGCCAAAATGTCCCCGAATGTTCCAAAACGCCCAATATTGACACCAATGGATGGCCCAAAGAGTTTCCAATACACGCGAATCGAATCATAGTACTCCAACATATTTCCAAATGTTTACAATACACAAATCGCACCCGAATGTAATGAATCACGATAATTGCATCAAATCAGTCAAACACGTAATTAACAAAAATACCAAAGAACAAATCAAAACATTGAAATTCCCGAAACTCATAAAGGGCAAATGGCACAAAAATGCGTTAAAGAGATCCCAAAAAACTGTGTGAATTGAAAATAGGTGTCAGGTCATGCTGAAAGTTCTGAAAAGTATCAAAATGAACGAAATTGGCCAATATCCAAAAATATGAAACCAAATTGCACCAAACGGTTTCGCCAAAACGTGTCAAGATAGGCAAAACATAGCCTAACCCTTTGAAATGCATAAAATTGAGCTAGAATGCACCCGAAAACCCCAAAATACACAATACTAACATAAAAAGATTTCCTAAAGTGCTCCAAAACACACGAATCGAATCGTAGAGCTCCGAGATATTTCCAAATGTGCGAATACTCGAATCGTACCTAAATGTCATGTATTACGAGAATTGTTTAAAGACAATCATGCCCGTACCATATTAAACGAAAAAAAAAGGAACTTATGGAAATACCTTGAAAGTGGCAAATCTCGAAGGAAGGGACAAAACGTATGAGATTACGCTAAGGGGATGCCAAACACTCAGAAATGTGCAAAATTGACAAACAGGAATTGAGACGTGTTTAAACACTCTTAAAAGTATCAAAATGCACGAGTTTTGACCATATGTGTAAAAGTTTATCAAAGCATGTCAAAATGTCCTCAAATACGCCAAATGTACCTAAACTTGCAAAATGAGCGAAGTGCTCCAGAGTCCACAAATTCACCAGAACATAATGAAACTCGCCAAAATGTATCAAGATAGGTTAAATACAGCTAAATCCTTCCAAGTATATAAAATTTTGAAAAAATGCCCCCCAAATGATCCTAATTAAGCAATATTGATATCGAAGGATGGCCCAAAGCATTCCAAAATATGTCAAAAATCTCAACGCCCTGAGATATTTTCTAAATGTGTGAATAGTCGAATCGTACCGAAACAATATAAAGGCCAAAAAGTACGAAAATGCATTAAGGGGATCCGAGCACATCGAAATGTGCAAAATCGACAAATAGGTAATTTGATGCCCTTAAACGCTCCGAAAAGGTTTCAAATTCACGAGTTTTACCAAGATATGAAAAGGATTATTAAAGCGAGTCGAAATGTCCCATAATATGCCAAATATATCTAAACGTGGAAAATGAACGAAAATCCATGGGCATATAAAACCAAATTGCACCACAATATGACAAAATTCTCCAAAATGAATCAAGATAGGGTAAACATATCGAAACCCTGCGAAATATGCAAAATTGAGCATAAATGCTCCCAAAACGATACTAAAATGCGATATATTAACATCAAAAGGTGGAACAAAAGTGTCCCAAAATTCTTAAAACAAATCCTAGCGCTCCGGGATATTTCCAAATTTGTGAATACCCGAACCGTATCAAAACCATCAAATACGTATCAAAATACACAAAATTACACTTTCAACTCATCAAAATACATCGAGATTCACAAAGCTCAAAAGAGGGACAAAAAGTATGAAATTGCATTTAAGGGGATCCCAAATGCATCGAAATGTGAGGAATTGTCAAATAGGCATCGAGACGAGCTCAAATGCTTTGAAATCTATCAAAATGCACGAATTTTACAAAAATGTGCAAATTTTTTACCAAATCCTTCTATAACATCCCAGAATACGCAAATGTAACTAAACTTCTGAAAATGAGCGAAATGCACCATAATACCCAAATATGAGACCGAATTGCACCAAATTGTCACAAAGCTCGCCAAATGTACCAATATAGGCTAAACATAGCCAAACACTCCAAAATGTATAAAATTGAGCCAAAATGCCCCCAAATGTTCCAAAACGCCCAATATTGACACCAAAGGATGGCCCAAAGAGCTTCCAAGACACGCGAATTGAATCGTAGTACTCCGACATATTTCCAAATGTTTACAATAGGCAAAACATGGCCTAACCCTCTGAAATGCATAGTATTTGGCCAAAATGCACCCGAAATACTTCAAAATATGCAACGCTGATGCAAAAGATTTCCCAAAGTGCTCCAAAACACATGAATCGGATCGTAGCGCTCTGTGATATCTTCAATTGTGCGAATACTCGAATCGTACCTAAACGTCATGAATTAAGAGAATTGTCTAAAAACAATCATGTACGTACCATATTACACAAAAAAAAAAAACGAACTCATGGAAATACGTTGAAAATCACAAATCTCGAAGAAAGGGGCAAAACCTATGAGAATGCACCCAAGGGGATCCCAAACACCTCGAAATGTGCGAAATTGAGAAACAGGAATTGAGACGTGCTTAAACACTCTTAAAAGTATCAAAATACATGAGTTTTATGCAAATGTGTAAAAGTTTATCAATGGTTGTCAAAATGTCCACGAATACGCCAAATGGACCTGAACTTGCAAAATGAGAGGAGTGCCCCGGATCCACAAATACGAAACCAAATTCACCGAAACAAGATGAAACTCACCAAAATGTATCAAGATAGGTTAAATACAGCTAAATCCTTCGAAGTATATAAAATTTAGCATAAATGCCCCCAAAATGATCCTAATTAAGCAATATTGATATCGAAGGATGGCCCAAAGCGTTCCAATATACGTCAAAAATCTCAGTGCGCTGAGCTATTTTCTAAATGTGCGAATAGTCGAATCGTACCGAAACATAACGAGTTATGAGAATTGTATCAAAACAATCAAACGTGCCGTATTAAATGAAAAACAAACACATCAAACTACATTTATATTGCGAAGCTCAAAAATGGCCAAAATGTATGAAAGTGCATTAAGGGGGTCCGAGCACATTGAAATGAGCAAAATTGACAAATGAGTAATGAGATGTGCTTAAACGCTCCGTAAAGGTTTCAAATTCAAGAGTTTTACCAAGGTGCGAAATGGATTGTTAAAGTGAGACAAAATGTCCCAAAATATGCCAAATATATCTAAACTAGAAAATGAGCGAAAATTCACAAGCATAAAACCAAATTGCACCACAATATTGCGAAAGTCTCCAAAATGAATCAAGATTGGGTAAACATATCAAAACCCTAGGAAATGCACAAAATTGAGAATAAATGCTCCCAAAATGTTCCAAAAATGCGATATATTGACATCGAAAGATGGCCAAAAAGTGTCCCAAAACTTGTCAAACAAATCTCAGCTCTCCGGGAAATTTCCAAATGTGTGAATACTCGAACTGTATCAAAACCATCAAATGCGTATCAAAATACTACACTTTTAACTCATCAAAATACATCGAGATTCACAAAGCTCAAAAGAGGGGCAAAAAGTACGAAAACGCATTAAAGGGATCCCAAATGCATCGAAACGTGAGGAATTGTCAAATAGGCATCCAGACGTGCCTAAATGCTTTGAAACCTATCAAAAATGTATGAATTTTAGAAAAATGGAAAAATTTTACCAAATCCTTTCGTATTGTCCCAGAATATGCAAATATACCTAAACTTACGAAATGCACCAAAATCCCCGAATATGAGACTGAATTCCACTGAATTTTCACGAATGCTCGCCAAATGTGCCAATATAGGCTAAACATAGCCAAACACTCCGAAATGTATAAAATTGAGCCAAAACGCCTCGAAATGTTCCAAAACGCCCAATATTGACACCAAAGGATGGCCCAAAGAGTTTCAAGTAAACACGAATCGAATCGTAGTACTCCATATTTTCGAATGTTCACAATACCCAAATGTAATGATAATTGCATCAAATCAGTCAAACACATACAATATTACACAAAAATACACAAAGAACAAATCAAAACATTGAAATTCGTGAAACTCATAAAGGGCAAATGGTACAAAAATGAGTTAAGGAGATCCCAAAAAATTGGGTGAATTGAAAATAGGTGTCAAGATGTACTGAAAGTCTCTGAAAAGTATTAAAATGAATGAAATTGACAGAAATCGATAATTATGAAACCAAATTGCACCAAACGGTTTTCGTCAAAACGTGTCAATATAGGGAAAACATAGCTAAACCCTCTTAAATGCTAAAATTGAGCCATAATTCACTCGAAATACTCCAAAATAAGCAATGCTGACGTAAAAAGATTTCCCAAAGTGCTCCAAAACACGCGAATCGAATCATAGCGCTCTGGGAAATTTTCAAATGTGCGAATGCTCGAATCGTAACTAAACGTCATGAATTATGAGAATTGTTTCAAAACAATCATGCACGTACCATATTACATGAAAAAAAAAAAAAAGAACTCATGGAAATACATTGAAAATCACAAATCTCGGAGAAAGGGCAAAACGTATGAGAATGCGCTAAGGGGATCCCAAACACTTCGAAATGTGCGAAATTGACAAACAAGAATTGAGACGTGCTTAAACGATCTTAAAAGTATCAAAATGCACGAGTTTTACCCAAATGTGTAAAAGTTTGTCAAAGCGTGTCAAAATGTCCACGAATACACCAAATGTACCTGAACTATTAGAATGAGCGGAGTTTCCCAGAGTCCACAAATACGAAACCAAATTCACCAAAACAAGATGAAACTCGCCAAAATGTATCAAGATAGGTTAAATACAACTAAATGATTCCAGGTATATAAAATTTAGCATAAGTGATCCTAATTAAGCAATATTGATATTGAAGGATGGACCAAAGCGTTCCAAAATACGTCAAAAATCTCAGCACTCCGAGCTATTTTCTAAATGTGTGAATAATCGAATGATACCTAAACATAAAGAGTAATGAGAATTGTATCAAAACAATCAAACGTGCCGTATTTTACGAAAAAACTCAAATAAACACATCAAAATACATTTATTAATGCGAAGCTCAAAAAAGGCCGAAAAGTACGAAATTGCATTAAGGGGATTCGAGCTCATCGAAATGTGCAAAACTAACAAATAGTTAATGAGAAACTGACTTCAAATGCACAACATGATCATCCAAGTTTTTACTATAAATTAGTATATCATCAAAATAGTCAACAACAAACCTACTTATGAAAGTACGCAAAACATGATTCATTAATAGGCGGTCAATGCACATTCTCCGTGCCCCATCCTTCTTAGGAACCAAAATCATTGGAATGGCAACTATGAAGATGACTCGTGAGACCCGGGTATTCCTGAATCGCATGGATCTTCTCTTCATCAACCTGTATTCCTCGTGCACTCGATACAAAACCAAGAAACACAAGAGCAAAGGTGCAATTCTTCAAGCTAGCAAATAACTTCTCCTTTGCTATAAATGCACAACATGGTCATCCAAGTTTTTGCTATAAATGAGTATATCATCAAAATAGACTTCTTCGAGTTAGCAAATAACTTCTTTCAAAGTATATCCAAAACTGACTCTAAATGCACGGGCTAATCATCCAAGTTTTTGCTATAAATAAGTATATCGTAAAAATAGACAACATATTTGCATACGAAAGCACGCAAAACATGATTAATGAATTGAATGAAGGTACTCGGTACATTAGTTAATCCAAACGGCATAACTAACCCCACTCATGCAAACCATGTTTCGTTTCAAAAGTAGTTTTCCACTCATCGCCCTCTTTCATCCTTGTTTAAGGGCATCCACTCTTTATCTTAGAAAATACATAAGCACCGTGCAGTTCATCTAACATGTCGTCTAAGCGAGGAATAGGATGCTCATATTTTACTTTTATATTGTCGACTAGTAGGCTGTCAATGCACATTCTCGACGCCCATCCTTCTTAGAAACCAAAATCACCAGAACTACAATTGCGAACATGACTCACACTCATGGGACTCGGCCTTTCCTAATTCGCATGGATCTTCTCTTTGTCAACCTGTATTCCTTGTTCGCTCACAACAAGACCAAGAAACACAAGTTTATCAGTGCAAAGGTGCACTTCTTCAAGTTAGCTAATAACTTCTTCTTTCTAAGTACGTCAAAAACTGACTTTAAATGCACAACATGATCATCCAAGTTTTTGTTATAAATGAGTATATCATAAAAATAGACAACAATAAATCTGACTATGGAAGCACGTAAAACATGATTCATCAATCGAATGAAGGTACTCGGTGCAATAGTCATACAAACCATGTTTCGTTTTAAAAGTAGTTTTCCACTCATTGCACTCTTTCCTCCTTATTTAAGGGTATCCACTCTTTAAATCAATCTTACAAAATACATAAGCACCATGCAGTTCATCTAACATGTCATTTAAGCAAGGAATAGAAATCGATATATTACTTTTATAATGTTGACTAGCAGGCAGTCAATGCACATTCTCCACATCCCATCCTTCTTCGGAACCAAAATCACTGGAACAGCAACTATGAACATGACTCACACTTGTGGGACTCGGCCATTCTTGAATTGCCTGGATCTTCTCTTCTTAAACCTGTATTCCTTCTGCGCTCACAAAAAAACCTAGAAACACAAGTTTGTCGATGCAAAGGGTCCACTTCTTCGGTTAGCAAATAATTTCTCCTTCCTAAGTGTATCCAAAACTGACTTTAAATGCAGAACATGATCATCCACGTTTTTCCTATAAATGAGTATAACATCAAAATAGATAGCAAAAAATCTGCCTATGAAAGCATGTAAAACATGATTCGTTAATCGCATGAAGGTGCTCGATGCATTTGTTAATCCAAATGGCATAAATAACCACTCATATAAACCATTTTTCGTTTTGAAAGCAGTTTTCCAAATATTGCCCTCTTTCATCCTCTCATTGGAGGGTATCCACTTTTTAAATCAATCTTAGAAAATAAATAAGCACCATGCTGTTCATCTAACTTGTCGTCTAAGGAAGGAATAGGATGTTGAAATTTTACTTTTACATTGTTGACTGGCAAGCAGTCAATGCACATTCTCCACATTCCATCCTTCTTAGGAACCAAAATCACTAGAACGGAAACTTCGAAGATGACTCACCCTCATGGGACTCCCCCATTCCTGAATCACATGGATCTTTTCTTCATCAACCTGTACTCCTAGAGAAGTTATTTGCCAGCTTGAAGAAGTGCACCGAATTCTTTCGAATGCTTGCCAAATGTGCCAATATAGGCTATACATAGCCAAACACTCTGAAATGTATAAAATTGAGCCAAAATCCCCCTGAAATGTTCTAAAACGCCCAATAATGACACCAAAGGATGGCCCAAAGAGTTTCCAATACACGTGAATCGAATCGTAGTACTCCAACATATTTCCAAATGTGTACATACATGAATCGTACCCGAACGTAATGAATGACGATAATTCCATCAAATCAGTCAAAAACGTACTATAATACACGAAATTACACAAAGAACAAATCAAAACATTGAAATTCGTGAAACTCAAAAAGGGCAAATGGTACGAAAATGCGTTAAGGACATCCCAAAAAACTGTGTGAATTGAAAATAGGTGTCGAGGCGTGCTGAAAGTTCTGAAAAGTATCAAAATGCTCGAGTTCTACCAAAATACGAAAAAGAACATGAAAGCGTTTCATAGTGTCCCAGAATACGTAAATGTACCGAAACTTGCAAAATGAACGAAATTGACAAAAATTCGTAAATATGAAACCAAATTGCACCAAAAGGTTTCGCTCAAACGTGTCAAGATAGGCAAAACATAGCCTAAACCCTCTGAAGTAAGAATGCACCCGAAATACTCCAAAATGTGCAAAATACTCAAATTGTACCTGAACATCATGAATTACAAGAATTGTTTAAAAACAATCACGCACGTACATATTACATGAATATACACAAAGAACACATGGAAATACATTGAAAATTGCAAATCTCAAAGAAAGAGGCAACACGTATGAAAATGCGTTACGGGGATCCCAAACACTTCGAAATGTGTGAAATTGACAAACAGGAATTAAAACGTGCTTAAACCCTCTTAAAAGTATCAAAATGCATGAGTTTTACCGAAATGTGTAAAAGTTTATCAAAGTGTGTCAAAATATCCTAGAAAATACGCCTAAAATACCTAAACTTGGAAAATGAGCAGAATGCTCTGGAGTCCACAGATATGAAGCCGAACTCTGCCAAAACGTGATGAAACTTGCCAAATTCTATCAAGATGGGTTAAACATAATTAAATCCTTCGAAGAATGTAAAATTTAGCATAAATGCACCCAAAATTATCCTAGATAAGCAATATTGATATCGAAGGATGGCCCAAAGCATTCCAAAATACGTCAAATGAATCTCAGCGCTCCGAGCTACTTCTAAATGTGTGAATAGTCGAATCAAACCAAAACATAACAAGTTATGAGAATTGTATCAAAACAATCAAACTTGCCATATTACATGAACACATCAAAATACATTTAAAAATACAAAGCTCAAAAAGGCCAAAAAGTATGAAAATGCATTAAGGGGATCCCAAGCACACCGAAAAGTTCAAAATTGATAAATAGGTACTGAGATGTGCTTAAATGCTCCAAAAAGGTTTGATTCACGAGTTTTACCAAAATGTGAAAAAACTTATCAAAGCGAGTCAAAATGTCCCAAAATATGCCGAATATACCTAAACTTGGAAAATGAGCGAAATGCACGAGAATCCACAAGCATAAAACCGAATTGCACCACAATATGATGAAACTCTCCAAAATGAATCAAGATAGGGTAAACATATCTAAACCCTATGAAATGTGCGAAATTGAGCATAAATGCTCCCAAAATGTTCCAAAAATATGATATATTGACATCGAAAGATGGCCAAAAAGTGTCAAAAAAATATATCAAATGAATCTTAGCACTCTGAGATATTTTCAAAACCATCAAACACGTACCATATTACACAAAACTACACTTAGAACACGTCAAAATACATAGAGATTCACAAAGCTCTAAAGAGGAGCAAAAAGTAGGAAAAAGCATTTAGGGGATCCCAAACACATGGAAATGTGAGAAATTGACAAATAGGCATCGAGATGTGCTTAAAAATGCTTTGACACCTATCAAAATGAACGAATTTTAAAAAATGTGAAAAAAATTACCAAATTGCTTAGTCCCAAAATACGCAAATACACCTAAACTCGTAAAATGAGTGAAATGCACCAAAATCCACAAATATGAGACCGAATTGCACCTAAATGTTATGAATACTCGCTGAATGTGCCAATGATATGATCCATGCCAAGAAGTTGAGAGAGAGCAAGGTGGATCAAAAAAGGCTCCAAGATCGTTTAGGAACGGATTTGGATGACACCACGACCAATTGCTTAGCCCCTGTTTGACCCCCATTAAATTTCGTTACATTACATTCCATTTTTCTCTCTCCTATTTTCAACCACATAATCTTCCATAAAACAATATTACACGTAAATCGAAAACTTTTCTTTCTTTCTGAACCACTCATTATTCAAAAAATACTATTCCACATTTTCATTTCTAGAAAATGGGGGCCAAATGGGAGCTTATATTGAAGCATGAACCTTGGAATAATGGGAACAAATAGGTTTATATGACACCAACCCTTGCTTATAATGAAGCAAGAACCTTGGTATAATGGAAATGCCACAATCAATTATGGAGGGATTGATTGATAAGTTGATATGTGAACGCCACGGAAAACTCCGATAAGTTCAAAAGTTCTAGAAGAACCAAAGAGAATTTACTCTCACAAAATTTTTGATTGAAAATCTGAAATTACTTTATTCATCAAGCTAATAGCTATTTAAATACGAGGAGGTCCACAAATTTGACAACTGGAAAATCCCAAATTCATTGCCATGAATTTTGCAAATTGATCCCTAATGGAAAGTATCTAAATTGGCACTCAAGCCTTATAATTCAGCCATATTAAGAAGATTGCCTTTCGAAATGGCAGCCAACCAAAATCGTGCAAGTCACCAATTTAGGAACCTTTTCCTTTAATACCCACAATCTTGAGTTGTCTCCTTGAAGAATTTTATTGCTTGATTATTCCAATGCTTGAATCACGGAAATCCATTCTTGTTGAACATGTGGAGCATCTTCCTTGGGCTTCCAAGAATTCACCTTAGTCCAAATGTTTTGAATCAGTCCATTGAGAGTTTCCTTGAACCTTTTAGCTCGAGCTCTTATAAACCAATTGGAACTTGACTAGGATCTGCATTCCATTTATTAGACATGCTCTCATCATTCGCCTCCTCTTGAAAAGGATTTGTCCTCAAATGATGCCTACATCAAATGATCTTAAATCAGTAAAATTGAAAGTGGCACTAACATTGTAATCACCTGGCAATTCCAACTTGTAGGTAATGTCATTGACATGTTCAAGGACTTGAAAAGGTCCATTTCCCCTGGGAAGCCTTTGTGTCAGAAATCTCTCTTTCCTCATAGGCGCTTTGGTGGGATCTTCACGGACAGAAACAGATTGCAGTCAGTTTGATAATGATCGAGTGACATTGCTTCTTCGGCCCGAACCAAACCCAATTGCCAGGTTCAAAAATCAGCTTTCGTCACCCTTTGTTAGTTTTGTTTTGCATATTGCTCCGTCTTTCCCTCAATGTTGAGTCTTGCCTTCTCATGTGTCTGCCTTACAAATTCAGCCGTTAAAGGGTTGAAACCATAAACACAATTTAAAATGATGACAAGTTGGTAGCAGAATGAACAGTACGATTATAAGCAAACTCAACATATGGCAGACACTCTTCCCAAGTTTTGATGTTCTTTTTAATAATAGCCCTTGAAAGTAGACAATTTACTATTCACTACTTTGGTTTGACCATCAGTTTGTGGGCAAAAAGTAGTAGAGAATAATAGTTTAGTTTCCTAACTTACACCACAAAGTCTTCCAAAAGTAACTTAAGAACTTAGCATCTCTATCCAAAACTATTGTTCTAGGCATACCATGTAACCTTACAGTTTCTCTAAAGAACAAAACAGCAACGTGGGAAGCATCATCGATTTTGTGACATGGAATAAAATGCAACATCTTAGAAAATCTATCCACAACCACAAAAATTTAATCTCGGCCAGGTTTAGAGCTAGGTAAACCTAACACAAAATCCATCGATATATCGATCCAAGGCTCACTAGGAATGGGCAGTGAAGTGTGTAAACCACTTGGTTGCACTCAGGATTTTGCTTGCCTACATGTGACACATCTACCACAATTTCTCTCAACGTCCCTTTTCATGTGTGGCCAATAGAAGTGTTCTTGCAAAATGGCTAAGGTCTTACCAACTCTGAAGTGTCCCATTAATCTTCCACCATCAGATTCCCTGACTAACAACTCTCGCAAGGAGCAATTTGGCATACACAACTTGTTCTCAAACCCTCATGCTTAAAGAACTTACCTAATGCATTTTTCTCACAAGTCCTAAACTATTCACAAAAACCGTGATCCAAAGGGTACAATTCTATAATGCTCTCAAAACCAAGTAATTTTGCATCAAGAATAGAGATTAATACGTACTTTCAAGAAAGTGAATCTTCCACAATATTTTCCTTACCTAGCTTGGATCAGATGACATATGGAAATGTCTCAATGAATTCCACCCATCATACATGTCTCTATTCAACTTATGTCGGTCCTTTAGATGTTTCAAGTATTCATGATCGAAATGAATCATGAACTCCTTAGGCCAAAGGTAGTGTTGCCCTGTTTCCAATGCTGAACCATTGCATACAATTCCTTGTCGTAAGTAGGGTAGTTTAAGACTGTGCCGCTTAACTTCTCATTGAAATATGCAATTTGTCTTCCTCCTATCATAAGAACTGTACCTGCCCCCATACCTGAAGCATCACATTCAATTTCAAACGTGTTAGTAAAATCAGGTAAAGCAAGTAAAGTAGCATGAGTTAATTTTTCCTTGATTAATTGGAATGCCTTTTCTTGCTCGTCTCCCCATCTGAAACAACCATTCTTCATTATTACTTCGGTAAGTGGTATGGTGGTGCTACTAAACTATTTTACGAACCGCCTATAAAGTGCAAGTCCATGAAAACTACGAACATGACTCAGACTCGTGGGACTCGGCCATTCCTGGACCGCATGGATCTTCTCTTCATCAACTTGTATTCCTTGTGCGCTCACAACAAAACCATGTTTATCAGTGCAAAATGTGCACTTCCTACTTTAAAGCATGTAAAGCATGATTCATTAATTGCATGAAGGTACTCAGTGCATTACTTAATCCAAACGGTATAACTAACCACTCATACAAACCATGATTCATTTTAAAAACATTTTTCCACTCATTGCCATCTTTCATCCTTATTTAAGTGTATCCACTCTTTAAATCAATCTTAGAAAATACATAAGCACCATGCAGTTCATCTAACATGTCGTCTAGGTGAGGAATAGGATGTCAATATTTTACTTTTATGTTGTTGACTAGCAGGCAATCGGTGTACATTCTCCATGTCCCAATCCTTCATAGGAACCAAATTCACTAGAATGATGCACGGACTCATGTTTTCTCTCACACATCCCTTCCCCATCAATTCACTAACCTGCCTTTATAGTTCCTTTGTCTCTTCACAATTGCTTCGATAAGCTGGTCCGTTTGGAATGGGAGCACCGGAAATAAAATTGATTTGATGTTCAATCCCTTGAATAGGGGACAAACCATATAGAATCTTCTTGGGGAAGACATCATCGAACTCTTGCAAAAGAGAAACATTGGAACTAGGCAAAGATGTGTCAACCTTGTTACTGTTCAATGCCTCTTTGTACAAAAGTACAATCATTGGCTGATTTGAAAGCATTGCTCTTTTTATTTCACTCACTTTTGTATAGAAAATTGTTTTTTTCTCTCAATGGCCAAATCTGCTCTCTTGTCTTCTCCCTGAATTTTCTTTGTCTCTCTTGTTTCTTTCTTTTGGTTTTCACTTGTTTTCTTTTTCTCTCTCTTTTGATCAACCTCTTTTTGTAACCTCACTTGCTCTTCATCAACCTGCTTTGGTGTCAAAGGAACTAGAGTTGTCGGCCTTTGATTAAGCGCAAACGAGTATTTTTTGGTGAAGCCATCATGCTTAACACGCTGACAAATTTTTGGAGAAGCAAGAAGCAGACCTGGTTGCCCGTTCGAGTGCGGGGGCTGGGTGTTCCTCCTATCACTGGCCACCTAGGTTCTAGTATAGAGGGAGTAACAAGTGTCCAGCTTGCATCGGAACTACATCACACAAAACTTCATCTTCATATTTTCCAATGCGGAAGGAAACTAGCACCTGTTTGTTCTCCCTCACCTCTCCATTATCATTGAGCCATTACAACTTGTAAGGCCAAGAATGTTTAAATTGTAGGCGGCTCTAATTTATCAACCATTGTAGTGCTAGCAACGTTAGTACAACTTCCTCCGTCAATAATCACACTGCATACCTTATTTTGCACATGGCATCTAGTATGAAAGATATTTTTTCGCAGCAATTCATCATCTTTCTTTACCTGCAAACTTAAAGCTCTCCTCGTGGATTCTCCTTGAGTAACGTATTCCTCATCACCACATCCTCCAATGGCAGCATAGATTTGGTGTCTTCTTCACCCTCGATCTCAACTATACCATCATCTCGCAATAACATAACCCTTTTGTGACCCCTGCCTTGAATTTAAAACACATAATATCACGATTCTGAGTGGTTGAAGAACCGGGTTTGCTTTGATTTCCATGGCTGGTTATTCCTTTCTTTTGCTCAGTTTTGGGGCTGACCATGGCTTGTTTCTCCTCTTTCTTCAAAAAATTTGGCTTCCAAGATGAAACCGAGTTAGGGTGTTGTCGTGTATTGTTGACCTCCTTTTGAGATGTTTCTCATTTTCGATAGCCATGTGAACCACATCTTCCAACTCCACATAATGTTGCAGTTCCATCAAATTAGCGATTTCACGATTCAAACCAACTAAGAACCTAGTAATAGTAGCCTTTGCGTCCTCCTCTAAATTCGCTCGAATCATAGCGATTTCCATTTCCTTATAATAATACTCCACACTCCGATTACCTTGTGTTACGACTTTGTAATTTTTGGTACAACACACGATAGTAATGGCTCGGAAGAAACCGTCTCCTCATCACTGTTTTCATCTCCTTCCAATTCTCTAATGGACACTATTTCTCATTCGGTTTAACACTAGTTGATCCCACCAAATAATCGCATAGTCAGAAAATTCAATGGTTGCAAGTTTAACTGTTTAAGCTCGGAATAATTATGATAATCAAACACTAATTCCATCTTTTTTTCCCACTCAAGGTAAGCTTCAAGATCGTTTTTGCCTTGAAACAATGGAATCTTCATCTTAATACTACCCAAGTTATTATCTTCCCGATTTCTATCCTCTCTACCCCCAACCACCTTATCTCCTATTGCTAACAACCGAATCTTGATCATCTTCTTCACCAAAATCGTCCCCATATACTCATCTTCAACTCTTAGCTCTCTAGGTTGAATTCTCCCTCTTCTTTGCACATTAGGAGCATTTTGTGGCTGCCCCACTCGTGCATTCTCTACCTGAACAATCCGCTCATGAACCTGCTCCATCCCTGCTCTCAACAATTTCCTCATCTCAACCTTCAAAGCTTCCATGACAAACATCAAATCAACCATTCCTAATGCGTCTCTGGAAATATTTGTGATCTTGTTGTCTGACATGTTTGCTGCAAACAAAGTTTGAAAAAAATTACTTCACACACTCCCTTACTTTTTTCATTCAACTCTTGCCTTTTTCCACACACTCGTGTTTTCACACAACGAAATCAGATTGCCTTTTACCCTCTTATGTGCTCACTACTCTTGCCTTTTTCCAGTCATAGTAAACCTCAATAGGTTTTGATCGAATCAATCAAACAAGTGTCACAGTTTCAAGCAACGATTCCCCAAGAACTCACAAAGAGAAATTCGGATTTTAACAGCATTCTAACAAGGCTGTGCCAAGGATTTCCGGATTTTAGATTTTGACACACGAATTTGTGGAAGCAATAAAGAAAAAACAAAGATGAAAACAAATTTGAAACAGGAATTAGATCCTCCTCTTCCTTTTCGTTTTTTTTTTTTTGGTGGCTTTTGTTTGGTGCATACCTGTGACTAGAACCAGGCTCTGATGCAAAATGATATGATCCATGCCAAGAAGTTGAGAGAGAGCAAGGCGGATCAAGAAAGGGTCCAAGATCGTCTAGGCACAGATTTGGATGACACCGTGACTCATTGCTTATATTGAAGGGATTGGTTGATAAGTTGATAGGTGAACGCCACGAAAAACTCCGATAAGTTCAGAAGTTCTAAAAGAACCATAGAGAATTTACTCACAAAATTTTTTGACTGAAAATCTGAAATTGCTTTATTCATCAAGCTGATAGCAATTAAAATACAAGGAGGTCCATGAATTTTACAACTAGAAAATCCCAAATTGACAAACAAGAATTAAGATGCGCTTAAACGTTTTTAAAAGTATCAAAATGCATGAGTTATACCGAAATGTGTAAAAGTTTATCAAAGCGTGTCAAATGTCCCAAAATATGCTGGATGCACCTAAACTTGCAAAATAAATGAAATGCACCAAAGTAAAAAAAAAAAAAAATATATATATATATATATGAAAACAAATTCCAGCAAAACGTGATGAAACTCGCTAAAATGTATCAAGATGGGTTAAAAATAGCTAAATCCATCGAAATATATAAAAGTTAGCATAAATGCCCCCAAAATAATTCTAAATAAGCAATATCGATATCGAAGGATGAAACAGAGCTTTCCGAAATACGTAAAATGAATCTCAACGCTCCGAGCTATGTCAAAATGTATGAATAGTCAAATCGTATCTAAACATAATGAAATGAGAATGGTATCAAAATGATGTGATCCAATAATCGAGCCCGACGACGACGAGCCTAATAATGGGATCGAGGGCAAAATGGGTAAATCGAGTGATAGGTCTACTAGTTCAATCAATAATTGATGAGACAATGATCATGGAGAGAAATGAGACAAATTCCATGTTGGGGTCGAAGGTCGAAAACAATTGGATCAATTCAATACACATCGACGAAGCTGGAGCCAAAGGGTCGAGCTGTGCGATCTCGCAAGTTAGTACCATGAGGCCGCGTGGTACAAAGCGACATGCAAAGTTTCTTTTTTTTGCGAATTGCCTTAATTTGTTAGAATTCTATTTTTGGTAAAATTCTTGTAATCTTTAATTAATATCTTCCATTTTTTACTAGGTTTCTAGGGTTAGTTAAATTTGTTTTTCATTCATTCATTGTAACAACTTTAGACATTATTATTCGATTGAATTGTGAGGCTTATTGCTTTCAAATCCATTATTCTTCTTTGAACAATTTTGAATTTATCAAGGTGCAAATCTTGTAGCGTTCAAAGACTGGGTGCAATTCTTAGGTCGTGTAATCAAGAGGTCTTCCAAACATCATTTTGCAACGTTGCATGTTTCATTAATTCTTGGGTTGAATCCACAAACGGGGGTTCATTGGCTTTCCTGGGTTATCTATCAATCTTGTGTGGGTTCTGTTGCATCTGTGCTACGTAGGTTCACATCAATTGGTAGCAGAGCACAGGCTTCAATTTAGCCCCCGTTCGGCCCCCATTAAATTACATTACATTACATTCTAGTTTTCTCTCCTATTTTCAACCATACAATCTTCCATAAAATAATATTACACGTAAATCAAAAAAAATTCCCTCTTTTTCAACCACTTATTTTTCAAAAAAATACTATTCCACCCATTTTCATTACCAAGTAATGGGAATCAAACAGGGGCTTAATTGAGGTTATATCTTTCAATTTTCTGGTTGAGTCTTTTAGTTTTATTTGTTTCCTATTCTTTTTCCGTGTTCTTGTGTTCTTCGCGTTCTTTGTCATTTTGAGTCTTTGATTCACAAAATTGTCATCAAATTTTCTAAAGTTAATTTTGGGCTAATTTAACCTCCAAATCAACTACCGTCTGTTGTGTTGGTGTCGTCGTTGAATTTTCTAGCAAAAAAAATTGCTATTGTTATTTCCGTCCAACAATTCTTCGTTGTTAATTCTTTTGAGTCATTTATTTCCTCCCAGTCAATTTGAAGTGTCATTTCAATCAATTTTTGGTTTCCTTAGTTCCAATCCAGTTTTCAATTCCCATTGTTCAAATTCCTCTTACAATCGATACTCTTGATTACACGATTACACGCAGTTTGGAATCCACGAGGATAATTCATGTGAGTTCACTTTTTTCTTGAAAGTACTTGGATGAAAGCATTGAGTGGAAAAAGGCAGAGTGGTGAGATTAATAGAGGGTAAAAAAGCCTTATTTTGTGATTCCGAGTGAAATATTGGTCAAGCAGTTTTAAGATTTAGGATGTCCGACGGAGAAGGTTCCACTTCAGGCCAAAATGACAATCACATTAATGGATCGGATGATATGATGGGCGATTTGAGAGGTTGTTGGCAGATATGGGAGATAGGTTAGATAGGCTTGATATATTGGTTATGAACCTTATTAGGGGCAGCGGGCGAAAGTACCTTATCCTAGGAGGCGGAGTAGACGAGAGCCTAGGATGAAAAGGCGGGAGGCGTGCGATTACGGTAGTCATTTGGATGAGGATGAGTATCAACGAGTTGAGATGGGATGAATATGGAATAGACATGATAAGCTTGAACGACGAGGTAGGAATAATCACGGAGACGAGATAGATAGTAATATGGGCAATATTAAGATGCCTATTCCGCCGTTTAAGGGGAGAAGTGATCTCGAAGCTTATCTTGAGTGGGAAAAAAAAGTGGAGTTAATTTTTGAGTGCCATAACTACTCAGAGGAGAAGAAGGTGAAGATAACGGTTCTAGAATTCATTGACTACGTGATAAATTGGTGAGATCAAATAGTCACTTCACGGTGTAGAAATCGGGATAGGCCTCTCAACACTTAGGATGAGTTGAAGGTGGGATGAGAAAGCGATTTGTGCCTAGTTATTACTATAGGGAAGTCCATCAAAAGTTGCAGAGTTTATACCAGGGTTCGAAGAGTATAGAGGATTATTACAAGGAGATGGAGATATTGATGATTAGGGCGAACATGTAGGAGGATCGAAAATCCACTATGGCTCGTTTTCTAAATGGGTTGAATAGGGATATAGCAAATGCAGTAGAGCTGCAATATTACATGGAGTTAGAGGATATGCTGTACGTGGTGATGAAGTTAGAAAAACAATTGAAGAGGAAGGGGACTACTAGGCAACCAGTGGGAACTTCAGGTTCTAATTTATCTTGGAAACTGGAGTGGGATAACAATAAAGGAGATGGACCTATTTCTAAGGGTCGGACCGAGTTACTGAGGGGAAAAGAAGAGAGTGCTAGCAAAATCGTACCTAAAACGGAGTCACAACCATCAAGGAATAGGGATATAAAGTGTTTAAGGTGCTTGGGGTTAGGAACATTGCTTCTCAGTGTCCAAACAAATGGGCAATGGTGTTGCGGGAGAGGTGGTGAGCGAAAGTGAAGGTGAATATGACAACATGCCAAAGTTAGAAGAAATTAGTGATGGGGAAAAGTGAAATATGCTATAAGGGAGATGTTTGTTACGAGGTGAGCTTTTAACACTCAAATCAAGGCGGATGATTTAGAGCAGCAACGGGAAAATATATTCCACACTCGATGCCACAAACGATAAGGTATATAGTTTGATCATCGATGTGGAATTGCACGAATATGGCTGGCACAACTTTGGTAGAAAAATTGTGATTAACTTTATTGAAACACCCTAGACCCTATAGGCTTCAATGGTTGAATCAATGTGGAGAAATCAAGGTGAATAGGAGGGTTTTAAAAATTTTCACAATTGGGAGTTATCGTGATGAAATGTTAATTGATGTGGTACCCATGCATGCAGGGTACGACAGAAAGCTTATTCATGATAGTTACAAGAATCGGTCTCACTTTGTCAAGGACAGGAGTTTCATTACCCTAGGGCCATTAACATCGACACAAATGTATGAAGACCAAATTAAATTGAAAAATAAAGAAGAAATGAGAGTGAGAGAGCTAGAGAAAATAATGAGTTAGTGAGCAATAGAGAAAAATGCAAGGTGGAAAATAAAAGAGAAAATAGTGAGGTGGCGAGTCGAAAGAAAAAGAGAGAGGAGCCACAAGAGCGAAAGGAATGAGAGTCTTCCGAGAAGAGAGAAAAATCTAGAGTGAATTGTGTCGAGAGCAAAAAGGAGAGAGCTAACGAGAGCGGTAGTCGAGAGACTAGAGATTATTGTGTCAGTCTACAAAGAAACACTCCTTAATTTTGAGGAATCTAACCCACCTCTCCCTAGTTTGGCCCAAGTCTTTGTTGCGGGAGTTCGAAGATGCTTTCCTGGAGGGCAATTGCCACCCATTCAAGGCATTAAGCACAGATTGACTTCATACCTGGAGCTGTCATTCCAAACAAACCAGCCTACTAGAGCATCCCAAGGAAACAAAGGAGTTTCAGAAGCAAGTGGAGGAATTGATGAGAAAGGGCTATGTTAAGGAGAGTATGAGTCAGTGCCCCGAGCCAATACTGTTGGTGTCAAAGAAAGATAGGACATGGAGGTTGTGCATGGACTGGAGAGCCATCAATAAAATAACAGTAAAGTAAAGTATCGTCACCCTATCCCTAGGATAGATGACGTGCTAGATAAATTACATGGTGCCTGCACTTTCAGTAAAATTGATCTTAAAAGTGACTATATTCTTGGTAATGCCATTTGGATTCACTAATGCATCGAGCACTTTCATACGTTTAATGGATCGCGTTTTGCATGCTTTTATAGGAAAACTTGTTGTGGTTTATTTTGATGACAATTCTAGTGTATAGCGAAGACCTAAATGAGATGTAGGGCATTTAAGAAGTGTGCTAGTGGTATTAAGGAAAGAACAACTTTACGCTAATTTTAAGAAATATACTTTCTGCATGAAAAATGTTGTCTTTCTAGATTTTATGGTTAGTGCTTACGAGGTAGAGGTAGATGAAGAGAAGATAAAAGCTATTAAAGATTGGCCTACACCCAAGAGTATAACCGGTGTAAGGAGTTTTCATGAGTTGACTAGTTTTTATATGCGGTTTGTAAAAATTTTTAGCATAATCACCACAACAATCATTGATATAGTGAAAAAAGAGTGTAGGTTTTCATTGGGGTGATGAACAGGAGCATGTTTTTAATACTATTAAAGAAAAATTATAT
The DNA here is from genome assembly GCF_002742605.1 of Olea europaea var. sylvestris. NCBI lineage: Eukaryota > Viridiplantae > Streptophyta > Magnoliopsida > Lamiales > Oleaceae > Olea > Olea europaea. Next base: position 9,620,603 of record NC_036252.1, read on the forward strand.
AAAGCACCTGTTTTGGTGTTACCTGATTTTGGCAAGACGTTCGAGATTGAGTGTGATGCGTCAGGAATAGAGATTGGAGTTTTATTAATGCAAGATCGGAGACTGATAGCTTATTTCAGTGAAAAGCTAAGTGGAGCTGCTCTTAACTACCATACTTATGACAAGGAGCCATACTCAGTTGTCCAAGCCTTGGAGACATGGCAGCATTATTTGTGGCCTAAGAAGTTCGTGAAACACACCGACCATGAGTCATTGAAGCACTTGTGGGGTCAAGGAAAGCTAAACAAAAGGCATGCTAGAAGGATGGAGTTTATTGAAACAAATCCCTACGTCATTGGGTATAAGCAAGGTAAAGAAATTTAGTGATAGATGCTTTATCGCCAAGGTATATCTTGATAAATTCGCTAAGTGCTAAATTACTTGGCTTTGAACATATTAAGGAGTTGTATGAAAATGACTTAGATTTTTTCAATGCTTATAAATCATGTGCAAAAGGGGCTATTGATAAGTTCTTTAGGCATGAAGGTTACTTGTTTCGGGAAAATAAACTGTGCATTCCTAATTGCTCAATGCAGGAATTGTTGGTGAGAGAAGCACATAGCGATGAATTGATGGGGCATTTTGGGGTTCAAAAGACCTTAGAAATGTTAGGAGAACATTTTATTGGCCTAAGATGAAAAACGATGCTGAACGGATATGTAGTCAATGCATAAACTGTAAGCCGATTAAGTCTATGGAAAAACCTCAATGGCTTTACACACCTTTACCAACTCCTAGAGAACCGTAGGTAGATATTTTGACGGATTTTATATTGGGTTTACCTAGGAATAAGAAAAAATGAGATTCGATTTTTGTAGTGGTAGATAGATTTAGTAAGATGGTGTATTTCATACCGTGTCATAAAATTGACGACACCACTCACATAGTGGACTTGTTCTTTAGTGAGATAGTGCGCTTACATGGTTCCCTAAGAGACGGTAAGGCTCTTATATGCTTGGACTAATCATTATAAGTACATGACCTTCTTCGATGGTAGGAAGCCGATCATGAGCACTGCTACGTCAAGTCATTCAACTTGTTTATAGATGTAGGATGAACAAAAAAGTCACGACTGTGTACAAACGTCGAGTTATATAAAGAGAAAACAAAAGTGATCAATAATACTATTGGTAGTATAAAATTGCATTACTTTCAAATGGCATTAAGTGTGAGGCTTTTATAATAAAAGAGGTGAAGTGGTTATCGTTGGATGAAAATGCATGTGGCCTTATCTTAACGATCGAGGTGCCTTCTCCTACATGTCACTTTTTCAATCTTAGGTTCAAGGGCATTTAATGTTCTGAAAGGTAAGGTACCCTCTAGTCTAGGCCTAACATATGAAAGTAGGTTCCCAAGTTGACCGAGAGGCGTTTGCTGTATAGAGATCATATTAACCAATCACTCAGAAGATCTTGTACGAAAGATCTCTTGGAACTGGTAAAGCAAGAAGATGCCTCCTCATATTGAGAAGCTAGTCACTTCAAAATGCCTTCGTAGTATGTTGTGGCACCTTGTCAAGATCACAGAGGTCAACCTCATACATGCTTCGATTGAGGTGATGCATCAGTTTCACTGCCTATGTTTGATGGTCTCAACTAGTCCAGATAGGATAGTAGCATGGAGTGCGGGCTCTTGTTGGTTTATTTAACTCTTAAACATGTGGCATGTGTTCGGAGCTTCGTCGGATGAGGTGTAACAATATTCTCCTAAGTACGGATATTTAGCATGGACTTAAAGTTGAATATGAAAGATGTTATCCATGATATGCAATGTGGTATGGATATGGTCATTATTGAATAAGTGATGCTCTGAAATGGAATGTTCTGTCTTTTCTAAGGCCATGTTGGTGAGGTGACCATTTCCTTTGTTGTGAAGGGCATAATACAATAGTCCCCCAAATCCACGTAAGAGGGAACTTATTGTCGATGCTAGACTTGGACCTTATGTTGCAGTTGTTATAAAATGGTAAGGAGGCAAAGCTTTGACGATGGATGCAGCGGCAAGCTCAGAGATAATATAAAGGCAACGTTCTGAAGATAATTATTGAGGCAAGATTTTGAAGATAATTTACTAAGATGAAGCTTAGAAGATAATTGCTTATGTGGAGCCCTAAAGATAATTGCAGACAAGAGGCTTTAAAGAAAGCAGCTGAAACTTTGTGCATGAGAACTCTAAACTGAAAAGATGTTGGTAGGATGCATGCCAATTATTCAACGACTTGCGTGTTTTCAATAAAAGTCAGCTGAAGTGGTGAATGTAAGGCACACATTAGCTGAGGAATTTACTACCCAAATATGGCCTGTCACTTTATATTCTAAGGTCGTCAATACGCATGGGTGTCATGCAGATCCTTACCTTTGATTTGACATCTTTTGCTTCAAAGTTTTAGATAAATTGTCAATCAATGCCCCAAGATGATTAGGATTCAATCCAATGGTTGAGGCAAGTTAACTCAACCTATAAAAGGTAATCTTTGTTCATTTTTCACATAGTAAAAACTCTAACAAACCAATTTATCTCCTAATTCTAGCAAATCAATGATATTTCGACTGTCTCTTTGGATTTTTGGGCAAGTTTCTCTCTCTAGATCATCATTAGGTAAATTGTTCTTCCATTTTGTAACAAGTTCGCTTTTCCTTGTCCTCACATTTTTAAGAAAATGGCTTCTAGATGTGATTGTAGTTCTAGTGGTGTGGGGTAGATCTCCGAGCTATAGCATCCGAGTCGAGTATTGGGAATTTCACGACGAATGAGAATTGGTTGAGGCGACTAGGATGGGACAGTGTTTGGGCGATGCAAGATAAGGTGCTACCAATATGTCTTTGAAGATGAAGGAGAGTACCTTAGAAGAACTTAGGAAAAAGCATAGCATTCATAACACCATAGAACTTTTGGTACTCGATCTTTATGAAATTGTTTTCTATAATTGTGTTTTGATCTTAAATACTAAATTTTTTGGTCATATCAAAATAGGGAAAGTATATGAGATGATATGTTTGAATTGTTTGGTATTACTTATCAATTGTTTGTTACTACTTTGCAATCATCTTGTTTGTCATAATTAAAAAGAATAAAAATGTTGATATATGGTTGATTAAAACAAACAAGTAAATCTTGTTTATTGGCAAATTAAATTTAAGTGATTATAGTTTTTCAAAGCATTCAATGAAAAATTGATCATGATCGTCAAAAGATTTGTCGTCACAAACAGGACGCATAAAGAAGGCCAAGATCGAAGTCAGGTCTTCCAATCATTCAAGACTCCTTCAAATTAAGATCCTAAGAGGCAAAAGAAATTTCAAGAACTAGGCCTTTTTAGATCATGTAAAGGTACTAATTCTTTGATATTTACCAATGAAAGCTTTAAGCTCAAAAAAACTTTTGTACATTAAAAACTATTTTGTGCCCTAAAAGTTATTTTGATCAAATATAAGGATATCTTATAAAATAATACTTGAACTTGAAAAATATCCTTTATCCTAAAAAACTAGTTAAAAATACTTTTAAAAATCTATACTTTTTAAAACATTTGAATCGGATCACATGGGGCCAAAATGTGAAAACTGACATAGCCGATGATCAATCAATGGTGATCAACCAGTGAGGAGTGCTGGTGACTGGAAAGGTCCAAAGGTCCAAATTTGATAGCCTTGAATTTTTGGTGTACAACGGCTATATTGATCTTTTAAACATGAGGTGATCAACCGGTTACTTGTCCGAACTTTCCAAAAAATTTGTTACTTTTGAACTTTATAAGCCCTTGTTGGTGTGGATAAAATTCAGATTTTGAGTAAATTTTGATAGAAAATGAAATGTGTGGTTGAAATATTTTGGGCTTCATAAAAAGTATGGTTAAAATTCATTGTTGAATTTGACTTAGATTTAAATCTAGATTTTAATTTCTACCAAACATGGGCTAAATGTCCTTACTCTTTCCGTTCTTCACATCACTCTTTAAGAGCATTAAATTGAGAAATTCTTGAGCGAAATTCTTGAGCAAAACTCTTTTTAACTTATATCTTATTTAATACATCAAACATTTACTTTGAAAACTTTTGAACTTTTGAAAATCGTATTTTTCATCAAAGTTTTCTCATCCAACACTTGAGTTTCATTTACTGCAACTCATTAAAAGTGTTAGCCTCTCTTATAACTAAATTCATTTGTATCATTTATTAAGAAGGGAGATGTTCAAATTGTGAACTCATTCTTCAAATTTGGAGGTCATATCGAGATCCCCTGAAAGCTCAATATTTTGGGTTGTATTAAGGTTCCGTAAGCTCAATATTCTATAAGGCCATCTTCTTGTTTGTAAGTCACCGAAAGTGTTATAAGGGTTTGAATTGCACCATAAGTCAATCAATATAGTGAAAACATATTGTTCATAATGGAGAGTTTGGTAACGGAGGACGTAGATCATTATTTTGGATCGAACCTCTACAATTATATCGTTTGTACATTCTCTTCCCTTTTATTTATTGATTTTGTATTTGTGCATTTTGCTCGATTGATTTATTCATACCTAACTTGCTTGAGTTTGAATTAATTTTTCGAAAACATTTTTAAAATCAATTCACCCCCCTTCCCCGCCCCTTGTGAGGTTATTATTGGGCTATCAGATAGGACTTGTTTGTTATCCAAAGCCTAGCTGCGTCGTGATTAGCAAAGCCATTTTGAAGGGATAATGTGTCTATATTTGTACCCACTTTTTAGGAAATTCTTAGGTTGTACATGCTAGCACCTAACCAACTACTCCGTAACATATGGAGCCAATTGATGAGGTAAAATTTCCTCTAGAATGAGACCTCACTAGATGAGAACATGTCTCTTCATTTGTTTTAAACAATATTCCAGCCTTAGGCCTTGGATATGAGGAAGAGTCGAAGAGGTGGTACTATATGACCTCTTGGATGGCTCATTCACCATTTGTAATAGATCTTCCTTATTAAAGTTAAAAGGAAACTTGGGCGAGGGAGAGATGGCAGCTGGTAGAAGGTGGCCGCTGGTAGAAGGTGATAAATCTCCTGCTATCTCCAATTTTCCATGTTAAAGTGCTCTAAAGCCAGTGAGTTTCATTTTGAAGTGATAAATATGATTACTTATGTGAATTGCTTTACTTACCTTGTAGGGACTGTTAATCATTTCCAATTGTCCACTTCAGAGTAGAAGATCATCAATGACATCTACAAGCATCCTTCAACATCATGTCACTTTCATACCCATTGGTCGTTGCATATTTTTTATCAAGTTTGATCGTGGCTTTAAGAGGTAATTTACTGAAGCCTTCCATCTTTTAATTCATCAGCTATTCAAATGTTGAGACTTCATTTTTAGCACGAATAAACATGCTCTACAGGATTACCTAAAGCCTGACATGGTGTCGAATAATCAAGGCTACTCCAAAGCCCATGGAGCTGAAGCCGAACTCATCTAGCTATAAGAACCAGCGTGAGCTGGAGAGAATAAGGCCTACTTTGAAAAGGCCTCTGTTAGGGAAACACCCCAACCAGAAAAGGTGCCTATTATGAAAAAGAAGAAAATGTCTGAGGTGTCTACGACCTCCACTATGGTACCCACAGTAGCTCAATTGCCATCGTCTTGGCCCAAACAACAGTCAATTATTGTTCCTACCAAAACCCTGGATGATGAATTGGTGGAGGTGGAAGAGGAGTCCTTGAAAAGGAAGGGCAAGGAGGTCACCTCCTCGAGGAATAGTGAGAAGACCAAAAAATTTTGGGAGGCATGGCAAAGAGGACATAGAGGCCAGGTAGGGCTGAAGGACATCCAAAGGAGGAAAAGTGAGTTCCTTAGTAAGACCAGTAAAGAAGAAAATGAGGCCAAAAAGGCCAAGGTAGTCTAGGCCATAAAGTCGAAAATGTTGAAGATACAACGAAATTGGGCTCTACCTTAGTAGAAATTTCTTATCCGAAGAATGAAGTCCTTGAAATGGAGCTTCGCGTTTGCAATTGTGCTTCACATATATATAAAGAAGCCTCATTCCTATAAATGGGATTTCTTCTCTATATCTACACTTCATCCGTATAAGGAGGTCTTGCTCCTACAAAATGGGACTTCACCTCTGCACTTGCAGTTCGCTTTTACAAGGAGCTCCACTAAAGTTAATGGAACTTCACTCCAGCACCCATTGTCTAAGTACACATGCCTTGTCAACAATTAAATTCCATCCCTTTAATAAATATATGTGCCTGAACTTGGAGGGACTAATTTTTTATGCACTATTCATTTCATCCTTGTGTTTCTCGTAATAAGTATCACTAGAACACTTCATAACTTATAGCAGACAACATGGGTCATAATATTGTCACCTCTCCAACCATGCTAAGAAATTTTTGGACATGTAACGTCAATCACATTCTATCAACCTAAACTTTAGAGACAACTTGTAAGCCGTCCCTTTTTATTTATTATCCCTTGTTTCATTGACTCCTACCAAAGTCCACACCTTATATAGCCCTCGTTTGAGCCCCATTAATTTTCATTTCATTTTTCTCTCTTCTATTTTCAACCACACAATCTTCCATAAAATAATATTACACATAAATCGAAAATTTTTCCTTCTTTTTCAATCACTCATTTTTCTAACAAATACTATTCCACCCATTAATTTTTTCACGTAATGGGGGCCAAACAGGGGCATAAATATTGAAGTCTAGACTTAGGAGACTGTTTTTCCCGTTTTGTCCAGTGAGGTAGATCACGTGCAGCCAGTAAGAAAGAGCAAGAAGTCACGCGAGGCCTAGGTTTATCATTTGAAGTAAAATGATAACATATGAAGTTCCATGTCCAAAGAGAGGCACCACAAGTAGTTGTAGTGTATTTTTGAAGCAATAGGCGTTTGCTGCACAAAACATCTTCATTGACACTGCTTCAACCTAAAGATCTTATGTATGAAGATACTTAGTGTACCGACAAATTTGATACTCTATAGTTGTCTCTAGGACTAAGTATGGTCTGGTTTGATTCGGTTCTAACGAGAATCGAATTAGACCCAAAATTTTTAGGTATTTAGTAAGTAGAACCGTCGAGTCCAAATTTAATTATGGAACCGTTCGGATTCGGTTCAGTTCGAATCCATTCGGTTCCCATGCTCTGTATTATAACTATTTTTTTATATTTACAAAGCTACATTAATTCTACTAATAACATATTTAATCTTAGCTCTTACAAAATAACGTAATCCAATCTCATGTCTTTTGCATCTCTATTTGATAAGTTCTTCATAATTTTGATTGTTAAAATTACAGGAAGAAGAAGATAGCGAGCTTACAATAAATAAGAAAGATACTATCGAGCTTCAATTCGATTTCTCTATAATGATAAAAACTACACAATGGTAGGATAACAGATTTAGGTAAAACTAAGGTCAATTTGATTAAGTTGGGCATGGACTAAAAATTAGAAATAGGAAAATCATATTTTTAGGTTGGAGCTAAATTAATTAGTTAGCAAATTTATTTAAAAAAATAAAATAAACTGGCTTATATAAAAAAATAAATTAAAAAAATTAGGAAGATACGGTTCTTCGATACTTGATCTAAGTTGAGAATCGAACCAAACTCATCGGTTCCCGATTCAGATGCTCGTTCGGGTATTTAACTTGAGAAGAATCGCTCGGTTCAATTCAGTTAGGTTCGGGAGTTTTGCTAACCCTAGTAGGCTCTTTCAGTTTACTTTTCAAGTGGCAAGGCTAAAACGTAGGTTTACCATTTTTTAGTTCATTTAAGTTGACCACAGACTTGGGACAGCTGGGATTGATATCATCAAGTTCGACTCTTGAGCCATTATGATGAAGCCACGTGTCTAATGGACACAACCTCTTCCCTCTCACCATATAAACTCACACTTAGTGTTTTTCAAAATTAATGCAGTTCAACACATCTATAGTATATTGCATGGTATGTTCTCTTCAACATGGATCCCTTTACTCATGTCCATTTTTACTCCCTTACCCATATATTTCACCATTAATTGACTTGAACGTTGAAGTCCTCACGATCACCTCCTTCACTGCTAAAGATAAGGTCACGTACGTTTTTCAAATGTTGAAGAACTCAAAATGTGGATAGAAGTAGAATCGAGATCTGTTGACCACGTATCTTATTGGATTTCGAGGTCAACATTGTGGATATAGTCTTCCAAGCTCATTGGAATAACATGCAAAATGTCTTTTGAGGCCGATAAATAGTATGAAACTTCCACGAAGGAATTTGAAAACAACTTTTCCTATGAGAGGAACCTCTAGGAGTATTATATGAAACATCATTCTTTCTAGAAAAAATGATAAACAGATGCTCAAACACACATTACGAATAAATATGCAGGTGAATGAAAGACACCACAGCTAAATTTCATATGACAAAAGGCAACTACGTATGATTACATTATACTTTTTTTAGTAACTACCTAAAGACATAAATTTTCGGCCAAAAAAAAATGAGGACTACGCAGGTGACTTGTGAAATGCATTTCTAGTCATTTTAATCTTTTAATCCTTCATTTTCAAGTTGAGAAGAATTTGCTTGTTTGCTAAACTGTGGGGAAGCGGCAACATCATCAATTGACAAATTAGAGGTATCACTGGATTCTATGTCGTCTGTGGGAGTTGAGTCAGATTCTGCAACATTTTGTTGCAGGCTCCAGTACATTATGCTAGCTGTCAAGATAAGGATCATTTTTTGGTTCACCTGTTACCAAAAATGAAAAAGAAACCTGTTACAATACAATTTTTGGAGATGATAGTTATATGTAACATAACTAGATGTACGTACCTCCAGAATATCCTCTGGCAATAAAAATATAGAGCACCCAAGCTTTCGAGCAACACTAATTATGTAAGTTGCATTTAACTTCTTATCCTCATCTGTAAGCAAATTACATACAGCAAGTGTGAGTGCCAATGCCAATTCATTATTTCACCAAATCATCAAATTAGACATGAGAAGAAACTTAAGAGAGTAAAGGGAAGACTTGTGCACGTACCTGTTTCCCCCTTTGTTACAAGGCCCCAGTTAACCACCCTTGGCTCCACAGCACTCAGAAGTTGTAGGAAGAAAATTCCAGTTGATAGGCTTTTATCCTGATATTACGTACGTACATGTCATCCATAGTATTTATAAACATACATACATGATGATGATAAAGAAGAAGAAGACGTAATATTACCTTAAAGCTCTCCATTACAGATGTTCTGCCTGATTTTTTAACTTTATCATTTGCCCAATTTAGTATGTCACCATCTGTTATCTCCTTTCCTTGGGAGTGAGATCTCAAGTTTTTCAACAATTGGAGCATAGTAAACCTCATTAACTGCCATAAAAATGCTGGGAGAGAAAAGAAATAAATGAATTTAGTCATATTTTTAAACAATATTCGTAAAACAAAAGACTAAGACAAATTTAAATCAGTATAGTTAAAAGACAAAGTTTCCCTTCTTGCACTTGTACTTCATGAATACGTCAATACAGATATGTCAAAAACTAGAAAGGCATTCAATTAGTTGATTTTCCCATGCACCCTCTACACTACAAAGATCATGCAACTCCATTGTCTGAAAATTTATAGCCGTCTCACTTCCAAAACAAGTCTTCATCATTAATACATAAGTTCATGTCCCTTGTAGTGTGATCAACATCCTAAGCAATTGTCATTGTTTCTTTCCCTATAAGGTTTTATAATTAATCCTTTCTACAACCCCTGAACTTGTACTTTATTCCAGAGAATTTTTGTCAGTTTTCTCTAATAAAGCTAAAATGCAATGAAATATGGGCTTAAAGTCACATCATTTTGATCACCGTTTCCACATTATTTGTTTAATAGAAAATTTCGCCCCTTCATTCCACCCTTTGCTCATCGTCATTCTAGCATTCTATACAGATGTTGCTCTCCCCGGATCAAAAGTAAACCTCGTCCACTTGTCTTCCCACATCTAGCAATTTATTAGCATCAATTCAGGCACCCTGGCAATTCATAAAATTAGAGCAGGTAAAAGAAGGCATTTTATTGCCTAAACAATATCTTCTTGAATGGTTTAGATGATTTGAGGAAGCCATAAATGAGATGGAATTTCAACAAAGTCAAGGAATCTAATACTCACAGAGGGATAAAAACGACCTGTAGCCCTTGTTTGAGCCCCATTATTTGGTAAAAATAGATTTTAGATCAATGAATTTTTTGAGAATGTGTAATTGAAAAGTAGGAAAAAGTTTTAGATTTACGTGTAATATTATTTTATTAAGAGAACATGTAGTCAAAAATGAGTTTGGAGAAAAATGTATTAATAGAAAATTAGGCTCAAATGAGGGCTTAGTGTGGATGATAAAACGGTGATAAGAGTACTCAATGCATTGACGCATATGGTATGTTTTTCTCACATAAAAAATGAATTATTGATCTTATATAGGAGATGGGGATGCTTTCTTTTAAGCCAATCGACATATATTGAGCAGAATCTCAAGCTAGGGAAGATCTAACAGATGCAACCATAGATTGTGAAAGGTATCAAAGCGGTCACATACAAGGTCAAGCAAGAGTATCATACGTCAATTCTTGCATTTTCTAAGGAAAGTTCATCTAAAGGTCAACTATAAGGGGAACTCTATTTAACAAAAACCAATCTTCGAGCTAAGAGCCATATGATTATGCGGATTAGCAGGATCAATGACAAAACAAGATATACATTCATTGGAGATAACTTGATGACATGGACATGCAAGAAACAAACAAATATTGCTAGACCATAGCACAAAGGATTTATAAGTCCTTATCTAGTAAATAAAAGGATTTCTGTTTTCTTTGTATCCCTGAATCACTGGACAAATTAATGCTTAATAGTTACTAACTTCCATATTTTAGTTTACAGTAGCTTTTAAAGGTTGGAGGCATTGTGTTCTGAACTAATGAAACATGCAGGAACATAATTTGTTTCACAAGCTGCATTTTCTTTTACTGGACAATTTATTTGAAAGACGAATAGGAGATTGAATTAGTGGTTGAAAATCATGAAGTGACACTAGAAGAGGATTTTATTAATCTTGTGACAGAATATTGGTGATGTAGGAAATGTATCAACTTGATAATGAACAATAAGAATTGAAAAAGAAAGGGGTACAAAGAGAAGAATCTAGGGCAAGGAAATAGTTATATTCAAATAATTCAGGTGTTTTTGTAAACATTGCCCTAAGTCCCTTTCTATAAAGGATTTCGAAATTAAATAAACTTCTATCTAAACAATCTTGAAATAAAATAACATTATCAAAATCAAACTACTATAATCTAAATAAACTCAAATTCTACTAATTCTTAGTCTTTCGCCTTAAATAGACTTTTCCTTTTTTGCTTGTTACATAATTTCTTCCCAACTGATAAAAGAACTCGACCCAACTAGGTATAGTCCAAGTAGGCATCCAAAAGCTTTGCATCTAACATTCGAAACTCTTCTTCATTAATCCAAGTAGCATCACCAAGCGCTCACCTTTCCAATGCACAAGAAACCTATGAAAACCCCCATTTTGGAATGCAATGATATAATCATTGAGCACCTCATTGATAACATGCTGAAGTGAAAATATGGTAATAGGAGCTCAAGGGGACAGTCAAGAAACTAGTCCTACAGAATGTTAGAAGATAAAATCGGAGGCTTGAATGTACCTCGATAAGGATAAAAATCTGCCATATTGAAAACTGGAATAATATTTAAGCCCACGTTTGATCCCCATTAAATTAAATTACATTACATTCCATTTTTCTCTCTCCTATTTTCAACCACAAAATTTTCCATAAAATAATATTACACGTAAATCGAAAACTTTTTCTTCTTTTTCAACCATTCATTTTTCTAAAAAATAATATTCCCTCCATTTTCATTTTTAGGTAATGGGCATCAAACAGGGGCTAAGTGCCTTGGCAAATCAAGTAGAAAAATGTTAGCTCCAAGCCTTTTAATAATAGAGAAAGGACCAAGTGATCTAGAACAAAGTTGGTTTTTTTTTTTTTTTTGCAGCATGTTTTGAAAAGCGTTCAAGTGCAAGCCATATCATAACAAAATCGCCAATCTTGAACTCTTTATGCTACGGTGTGAATCATCTGCCATTTTTTTTTCTTTTAATTTTATCATGCAAATCACAAATATGATCAGAAAATGATTGAGCAGATACAGTAGGACGAAAATCAATAGGTAAAGGAACTAGGTCTATTGGTTGACATAGGGAAAAACCTTGAATGACCTCAATTGGTCTATGACTAGTAAACCTATTGATAGAACTATCATATGCGAACTCAGCAGTTGGCAATACCAAACCTAATTACCCGATTTTTTCCCCAATTAAGCAACAATGCAAGTTACCTAGACTACGATTTACTACTTCAATTTGACCATCTATTTAAGGGTGGAATGCTCATGAAAACGTAAGAGTCATTACAAACAATTTCCATAGTATTTTTCAAAAGTAACTAACAAACTTAATATTACGATCAGACACAATAGTTAGTGGAAGTCTGTGTCGATGAACAACCGCTTTGAAGAATAACTTAGTGATATAGAATGCGTCGGTAGAATTGAAATAGGGAATAAAATGGGCCACCTTAGAAAATCTATCCAAAACTACAAAAATGAAATCATCACCTCTAGCGGTTTTAGGCAACCCTATTACAAAATTCACACTAAGATCACGCCAGGGAGCATGAGGAAAGGGAAGGAAGCATAAAACCCAGTATTTTGACATTGGGCCTTACCTAATAGACAAGTGTGATATTGTAACACAATGCGAGCCACATCCTTCTCTCGACCAAAATGACCTGGGAGATCTCCTACATGAAGTTCCCAAATAATAAACTCACAAACTGAGGCACAATGGATACATAACTAGGTACCTTTTTAAAAAAGATAACCATCTTTGAGCAAAAAAGCAACGTGATTATGAGATAAGTCAGCTAACAATTCTTGAAAAATGATACCGATGTCAGGATAACTAGAATAATCATCTTTTAAAATTCTAAAGCAAGTGGGTCCAAATGCTTATGTTGTTGACATCCTACCACACCTTGGATGCCACTTTACTTTTAATATTGAGGACTTAGTTGCTTATAAAAGCCATTTCAATCCCTCCAATGATCCTCTTTTACCTTCTTCCGTGGATCCTAATCCTGATTCTTTGGCCACTTCTAACCCAATACCTCATCCCACAGCATACAGAGATAAAATTGATGTTATTTTAGATGAAGAGACTGTGTTAACTAATGATGAAGAGGTTCAACGCTTCTTTGTTCGTTGGATTGATCGTCCAGATTCTGACTGTACATGAATCTCCGAAGAGACACTACAGCAATTGGACCCAGATTTATTGGAGCTCTATCGGAGTCAATAGGATCTTCCTTAGCCCAGATCACCTCCCATCCACTCCGGGAGAGTTGGTCAGGACGGCAAATTTAGACCTCCACTAACACATTTTTCCAGACGTCGAAAGAAGCTTACCCGACCACTCAGCTTATGGTTAGGAAATTGACTGCAGCCTATAGTGATATGTCCACTCAATAGGGTCGAGTTTTCTCCCACCCCAGAAGGGTTGATGAGGACATCATTTACGTATATTTGTTTTATTTTATTGGACTTCTATTTTGTATATTTTAGTTGGACTACTATTTATGGACTTGTGTAATGGACTTCGCCCTTTTTCTTTGGGTTTCATTTTGTTATTCAAATCTCATTTTTCATATAATTGACAGTTGATGAATGAATAAAATTATTTTGATGGCTTGTGGCAATTTTCTCCTCTCCATCCTTTTTCTATTGTTTCTTCTGTGAATTCTTCTCCTACCCCTATTCTTCCCTTAATTCCCTCTTCTCCATAGATCTGTTCTTATTTTCAATTAATTATTCGAGTTGTTGCTGCATCACATTTTATATAGAAGAGGACTTCAAAATTAAATAAACTTCCTATTAAACAAACTTGAAATAAAAGATAACATTGTCAAAATCAAACTAATATGATCTAAATAAACTCAAATTCTACTAATTATCGGTCTTTCATCTTGAATAGACTTTTAGTTCCTTCCTTATCGCATCAATTGGTCCTGAAGTTATACTCGAAGGTATTACAATTAATTGTGACTAAAAATGTCTTCTTTTTCCATAAGGCCTGAACCGACGGCAAGATCAAGGCACTTGCTCGAGAGAACGAAATTTTGCGATAATCTTAACTGGAGTGAAACATGCTATCACATTGAAATATCATGGAATTGTTTCATTCTATAAAAGATAAACCAGAGAATATCACTCTTGAGATTGTGGATAGAATGGTAAAAGAGGATTAGACAGTTCAATGATCTTCCATCTACAATATAGCAGATCTCACCTCTATTTGTCAAAATAAAAAACCCAACAAGAAGAAATATCTAAGTAATTTCCCCCACTCACTAAATGTGGTAGGACAATCTATGCAATTTCAGGATATACCCTTAGAGTTAATATGAATGTTCCTTGTACAATTATTAAAGACATTACTATCTATGCAAAGATCTCAACAAATGTTTACACTATTATGATAGGCCTCCAATACGATTGACTTACTCTAGAAGAATCCAGAAAGATGGAGAAGCAACTCAACAGCTGAAGAATAACTAACTTCGATTTTGTGGAGCATGTGGGGGAAATCAATTTAGTTAGAAGAAGGTTATAAATAGGGGAGGAAGGCTAGGAGCACAGAAAAGAGTAGAAAGAGTAATAGAGTCTAGTTTCTTTATTCTTATATAGCATTCCCGTGTAATTTCCTTTCGGTATTCAATAAAAAATTTCAATTATCATTTCTCTTCTAGCAGAGTCCCATCAAATTGGTATCAGAGCAACATTCCTGATGGCTCAAAACAGGCAGACAACAGAATGGATCTTATAGAAAAAGAAATGGAGGAGATGAAGGGAAAGATATAGTGCCTTCTCGGACTGAAGAAATTAGTGGAACACCTAGCTCAGAGCATGGCCAAAAAGTTACAATCCATGGAGGAAACCAGAAAGGAGGTAGCCGCCCTGTCCAAATCAAAAACTAGACTAAGCAAAAACGAGGGAGGTGATGGATCGGGAAGCAATTTTGAAGGACCGGTGCTTCAGGGCAAACCACCGGAGGGCAGGGAGAACCAACCAATCGCAGGGAAGTGGTCAGAAGGGATAGGGGAGGCTAGCTATGGAGGTCCCACCGCTAATATGACACCGAGCAAGGAAGAGGAAGGGTGGCGACAAATGCGGAAGCTCGAAATGCCCATTTTCTTCGGAGAAAATCCAAATGGGTGGCTGTTCTGAGCAAAAAGGTACTTCAAGGTCAATGGGCTGATGGAACAAGAGAAATTAGGGGCTATAGCAGTCAGCTTAGAGGGAGAGGCACTAGTTTGTCTTCAATGGACTAAAACGCAGTCCCCCTTCCAAATATGGCAACAGTTCCAACAACAATTATTACTGCGGTTTAGGTCCACACGGGAAGGAAACCTCTGTGAACGATTTTTAGCTATTAAACAGGTAGGAAGTGTAGCAAAATTCCAACGGGAATTTGAGTCGTTGGCCGCACCATTGAGAAGGGTGTCGGACGACGTTCTTGAGATTACCTTTGTAAATAGGTTGACACTAGATGTAAGGGCTAAGTTAAGGCTATTGGGCCCAAGGAGATTGGGCCCAATTATGGAAACGGCCCAGAAGATTGAAGACCGTAATCCGATTATAAGGAGCCTCCAGGAACCCACGACCCTAAAGGCAGTCAAACCCAATTCAATGATGTCTAGATTGGAGACCAACAGGTTCGAGACTTTCCCAACAAAAACCGTCACCGTGGGGGAATGGCCGGCTATTACAAAGCGCGAAGTCCTAGTAAGGTGCTTGACCGACGTAGAATGGCAACGAAAAAAAGAGAAGGGTCTCTGCTTCAGATATGATGAGAAGTTTACAGTGGGTCATCAATGCCGACACCGTGAGCTAAGAGTGCTGCTAGTACAGGACGACGACGGGGATGATGACTCTGGGGTCGATTGAATTGGCAAGTGGAAGATACCTCCAGTAAAAGTGGCAGAGAAGGTAGAACTATCATTGAATTTAGTGGTAGGTCTGACAACCCCTGGGACTATGAAGATCAAGGGCATATTACGGTAGAAAGAAGTCGTCATTTTTATCGACTGCGGAGCCATACACAACTTTATTGCCTCAAAACTAGTTTAGAAGTTGGGACTGCCGACTACAGCTATGACAAATTACGAAGTCATTATGAGCTATGGGGAATTTGTTAGGGGACAAAGGATCTATAGGGAGTCGTCTTGGAGTTACAGGGACTTACCGTAGCTGAGGATTTTCTTCCATTAGAATTGGCGGTACAGATGTAGTTCTGGGGTTGCAATGGCTTTGTACGTTGGGAAACATGGAAATCAACTAGAAGCTCCTCACAGGTTCGGTAATGGTTTTGAAAGGAGACCCCGGGCTCCATAAAACGGAAATCTCCCTTAAAGCCATAGTGAAGACATTACAGCACAAAAGGCAGGGAATACGATTGGAAAACGTGCCTACAGGAGCGAAAATCAAGGAGAAGGAAGAGCCACCAGCAATTGTGAAGCAGTTACTTCTACAATTTCAGCAGGTGTTCTAGGAACCAGGAGGATTGTCCTCAACTTGAAGCATCAATCATATAATCAGATTGAAAGACGAAACGGAACCAACAAATGTCAGGCCCTATAGATACTCGCAGATTCAAAAAAATGAGATAGAAAGGTCGGTGCTAGAAATGCTGGCCGTAAGCATCATTCAACGTAGCATATGCCCCTTCTCTAGTCCAATTTTGCTGGTTAAAAAAAAGGGTAGTTGGCATTTTTGCGTTGATTATCGGGCCCTCGACAAAGCCACTGTTTCGGATAAATTCTCGATCCCCGTTATTGACGAATTATTAAACGAGCTACATGGGGCGACGATCTTTCAAAATTGGACCTGAAGTCAGCACATCATCAAATTAAATATTAAAGGAAGATGTGCCTAAGACCACGTTCAGGATGCATGAAGAACACTATGAATTTCTTGTCATGCCATTCGGTCTCACCAATGCACCGGCAACTTTCCAGTCTTTGATGAATGAGGTGTTTAGAAGCTATTTAAGGAAGTTTATCTTAGTGTTCTTTAATGACATCCTAGTTTATAGCAAAGATGTGGACTCATATGTGCAACATTTGGAGCTGGTGTTTCAAGCCTTACGTTGGCACCAGTTATACGCCAATGACAGGAAGTGTCTGTTCACTCAAACCCAAATTGAATACTTAGGGCATCTGGTGTCGACAAGGGGGCTTGTAGCTGATCTAGCAAGGTAGCCGCGATGGTTAATTGGCCAACACCTTGGATCCTCAAGAAACTTTGAGGGTTTCGAGGACTGACTGGATATTATCGAAGGGTCGTGTCTAGCTATGGAACGATATCGTGGCCCCTCACACGGCAACTAAAGAAGGATGCTTTCATGTGGAATCAAGAAGCAAATAAAGCTTTCCAACAACTTAAGGAAGCAATAACATCTGTTCCCGTGTTGGCACTACTAAATTTTTCTAATGTTTTTACAATTGAAACCGACGCATTAGGGTTTGGTTTAGGGGCTATTTTGATCTAAGACCGACAGCCAATTGCCTACTACAGTCAAGTACTCTCAGCATGTTCTCAGCAGAAGTCCATTTATGAAAGGGAGCTAATGGCAGTAGTTTTGGCAATACAAAAATGGATGCATTACTTATTGAGGCATCGATTCATATTACAAACAAACCAACGCAGCCTTAAGTACCTTTTGGAGCAGCGGATGGTACCGAGGGAATTCCAACGCTAGGTTACTAAGCTCATGTGATACGACTTTGAGATCCAATACCGACCAGGTATGGAGAACAAGGCTGCGACGCCTTATCTCGAGTCCTCTCTCCAATTGAACTTTCAGCCATCTCGTTTCCAATCATGAGGAATATGCGGCTAATTCAGAGTCAGATAGGGACAGATTCGATGCTTGTAAAGAACAGAGACGAACTGCAAGTCGACCCAGATTCACGTCCCCATTACTTACTTGAACACAACAAATTGATGTACAAAGGCCGCCTGGTGCTTTCCCATTCTTCCTCTTTGATCCCAACCTTGCTAAATGAATTCCACAGCAACTCCATTGGAGGGCATTCAGGTTTTTTGTGTACCTAAAAGTAGCTGAGAAGTGAAGTGTATTGGCGGGGAATGAAGAAGGATATTAAGAAGTTTGTGGAAGAATGTCTCGTATGTCAACAGAATAAAACACTTGCCTGATCACCCGCGGGTCTTTTCCAACCGCTGTTGATTCCGCAACAAATTTGGGAGGACATATCGATGGATTTTATCGAGGGTTGCCAAAGTCAACTGGGTTCGATTCCTTGTTGGTGGTAGTTGACCGTTTTAAGTAAATATGCTCACTTTCTGCCACTTAAGCATCCCTTCACGACATCTGACGTCGCAGGCCTATTTGTCAAAGAAGTGGTGCGGCTCCATGGCATTCCCAGTTCCATCGTTTCAAATCGAGACAAAATCTTCATTAGTCACTTTTGGACCGAACTCTTTCGCCTGCAAGGAACACACTTTCACCGTAGCACCGCCTATCACCCTCAAAGAACAGATGGAGGTAATCAATAGGTGTCTGGAAACATTTCTCCGCTATTTCTCTTTTAATAAGCCTCAAAGCTGGTCCACACGGGTACCATGGGTTGAATACTGGTATAACACCACTTTTCATGCGCTACAAACAGCACTCCATTTCGGGCAGTTTATGGGAGAGACCCTCCACCATTAATCCATTATGGAAATCAGACCACACCAATACATTCGGTTGAACAACAATAGCAGGACAGAGACAGCATGTCTTCTAACTAAAGGCCCATCTCATCCGTGCTCAAGAAAAGATGAAGATAATAGTTGATAAACATCATCTTGATGTTCAATTAGCCGAAGGGGATCTGGTCTATTTCAAGCTTCGACCTTCCCACCTTCGCTCACTGGCAAACAAGCCAAACAAGAAACTCGGTCCTAAGTATTTTGGTCCATTTGAAGTTTTGAAACGTATTGGTCAGGTGCATATCGTTTGAAACTACCTCCCACCTCAGCAATACACCCTATTTTTCATAATTCACAGCTTAAGAAAGCCTTGGACAGAAGATCACCAATCCACTAATTCTCCCTCACCTCAGTTCCGACCTCGTATGGCACCTCCAAGACACCTACAGCTAGGTCAGAGGCTTCGTAGGAATCAGTAACTCAATTTTGCAACACTTCCTGAACTTCCACCTTGAGGAGAAGGTGTCTTTGGAAACCGGGGGTATTGATAGGCCTCCAATACGGTTCACTTACTCTAGAAAAATCCAAAAAGATGGAGAAGCAGCTCTGCAGCTGAAGAATAACTAACTTCGATTTTGTGGAGCATGTGGGGGGAATCAATTCAGTTAGAAGAAGGTTATAAATAGAATAAGGGAGGAAGGATAGGAGCACAGAAAAGAGTAGAAAGAGTGATAGAGAGTCTAGTTTCTTTATTCTTATCTAGCATTCCCGTGTAATTTCCTTTCCGTATTCAATAAAATTCTTCAATTATCATCTCTCTTCTAGCAGAGTCCCATCATATTCATGTTCTTTGTTTCCTAGAATTTCAACAATTGAGATGCATTATAAATCGTAAAGTCGTTAGTTAACCCTAGGGCTAAGAAAAATTTATTAGAGGTCAACCATATAAGAACTTACTGAAGGGTCAAGTTAATTACCTAATTAAGTTAACTAATAAAATTTGAGAAGAACAACACTTATGGAAAACGTAGAAGTATCAGATCAAGTTTTATGCAGATGGCAAAATCAAATATGGCTTCGGCATGAAATGAAGAATAAAAACAACATTGTAAAGCAAAATGTGCCAGCCTAAAATATGAAATCTGAATAGCCCCAATAGCTTGAACCACTTGAGCTAAAAGCTTAAACTAGTAGATAGCGTCCATTTAGTAGTGGTGGTAGCAGAGACGGAAAGAGATGGGGCTGGGGTGGGCTGCGGGCCGGCCCCAACCCAAAAGCTAATTAACTTGTTAAAAAAATGGAAAATTCAACCCAAATTATTGGTTAAATAAATAAGAAAAAAATTTAGCCCAGTCCATAAAGTAATTTTACACAATTAACTTCATTCCCAACCCAAACCCAATGTTCAATTATTTAAATTTAAATAGTTCATTGATAATCAAATTAATTTATTATATTAGAAATATTTTTTATTGATTAAAGTAAAAATAAATATCTTATTGTAGCATTTCACATGTTTGACTAAGCTTAAAAGTAATTAAGGTAGTGGTTGGTTTGCATTTTCATTTTCAAAACGATTTTTGGTTTTCCCTGAAAACGACCCGTTTTGAGCGTTTTGAGCGTTTTCGACATTTATAACTGAAAACGATAAAAAGTCATTTTGCGTTTTTAGTTATAAATTTTAACTCGTTTTCGAAAATACGTTTTCGAAAACGACGGATTAAACGCGCTTTCCGCGTTTTCAAAAAAGGAAAACGAAAAATGGGTCAAAAACGACAAACCAACCACGGCCTAATTTTTTCTAATGTATTTTTTCGTATATTGCTTATTTACACTTGTGAGTTAAAAATTTATTTACTTCGACCACGAAATGGAAATATGCTTTATATTTACTTTTGTCATTTAAAAATATATTTGTTAGAATTTTGTCATAAATGTTTAAAAATATATCTTAACCCATTTTGTCATTAGTGTGAAGAGTGTAACTTTTTAAAATAAATCTCGAGTAGCAAAGAGCATTTAAGAAAAAAATTCAATTTTCAGCCCATCCTAACATATCTACCTGGCTCCGCCCTTGGGTGGTAGTAATGAAATAAAATTAAAAAATGGGGGAGGGATTAAGAGTAAGATAACTCTCACCTAATATGAGCTTCTTGTTTCCCTGCACAATATCATTTCCAGCAACATTCACCAGCGAAAAGTTCAATTCCTTCCCAATACTTATCACTTGGTTGCAATTTTCAACTTTCCTGAAAGGCATCTTAATAGGAGGTTTTGTAGCATGTTTCCAATTTACTGACCCTGGGGATGTTTTATCAAGCACTTCTAAAAGAACCCATCTGTAGACAAGAAGAATGAAAATCAAAAGTAATTTATAAAGCCCAATATCATCGCAAAGAAGTGGCTAACCCACCCTGTCCTGACATCTTCAAATACGTTATTAACATATGTATCAGTTCCAAGGCTATTAATCCATAGCCGGAAGCATCTCTCTTCCCTTGAAGTTTGAGCATCCTCCGTCATCATATTAGCAAAAGAAAGCTTTGAGTTGTCCACTGATAGGCCATTCCTGCAACAAAATTAACACAATAATCAGTTGTAAATCTACAATCAAACAAGCAAACAACAAGATAAAAATTTATGTGGAATGAGAATTTTTAGAACAAGTAGAATCAATTGCTAAATTGCATTAGAACTGGACATTCTGCTAAACATATACCAAAAGACATAAACAGATAAAGGTGTTTCTGTGCAGGTAACAAGTTAGCACAGCCCCTAGATATGTGTACAAAAGATGCCCTTGCCAAGGAAAGCGTAGTATTATGCAATGTACACAAGAATATTATGCAATGTACACAAGAATGAAATAAAATTATGTCTTCACTATCTCTATCAATGACATCCCTGCCTGATAGATACACCTCTCTCTCGCTCTCTATATTCAATACACACTCTTAACACACAGGCGTTCATACAAGTATATACAGCCAACAAAGGCAGCTCGAATCTCTCGCATGCCATTGTGTACCCCCATCTACCTTCAAACTCCACCATCCACCTGTAGTATTATTTTGACCAATTAGAACGTACATATTCGAAATTGCTCTTTGTTTTTAATCATCCTATTCCAACCTGAGGCCACAATGTCACAAATATAAATTTGATTCTACTTATACCAATTATGGTTTCTAAACAGTTAAAATAAATTATATTGTCATTAATTATATGTTTGTTCACTGTGTACAAGGTAGCTATGATTATTTACTCATTGATAATATGAAATGGATTACTTGGCAGTGCTAGTAGAATAGATGGCATATGGGATGAATTCAGTGAGTTCAGCAGACACGAAGTTCCCATCTGGCACCACATTAATATGATATTGCAATTTAGAGTCTAACCTGTGTTGGAATATTTGAGCGACAAACGCAAGATTTAAGTTCGGTGAGCCCTCAACAATGTCCTTTGAAGTAACATATCTTCTGCAATCCAGTTTCTCTGCTTGCTCAAGAATCAAATTCGCTCTTTCAGTAGGATCTTTTGCATCTAAAGTCGTAGTCGTACCATGTTCTGGAGCCAAAGCATTGAGCAAATGAGCATAAGCTTCCCCGTCCTGCAGGTTAGATAAGCTAGTAACATCAGATTAGAAAAATAGCTACAATTTCGAAATTCTTAATAAGCAGATGACTATGTCGATAATTGATACTTCCAAAGACAAGTCCCAAATGAAAATGAGCACAGCTAATGAGAGTGGGTGCGAACGTATAAGTAAAAGTGCCACTAGGAAAATATGCAGAACTGTAAGAAGTCTGCATATATAATTCAACAGAAAGTGTAATTTTTTCTCTCAATGGAACAAAAGTTTATGGTCAGATTACATTACAATACCTATGACTATAAATTTGATGTTTCCTAATAAAATTTGCTTCGTATTGACAGAAAAGAGAACAAAAATGAAGTTAATTTTTTCAATATCAGTTGGCTGAAAGCCTGTATTACTGATGGCTTTTAGTATTGTGAGTTTCAATTAGCAATTTTTTCTTCATAGGATTCTGATAAGTCTTATTCATGATGAAAATATTGACTTTATTCTTTTATGTTGTACCATTATTTGTCCATTGAAAGATTG
The DNA here is from genome assembly GCF_002742605.1 of Olea europaea var. sylvestris. Taxonomy (NCBI): domain Eukaryota; kingdom Viridiplantae; phylum Streptophyta; class Magnoliopsida; order Lamiales; family Oleaceae; genus Olea; species Olea europaea. The sequence continues at coordinate 9,643,567 of NC_036252.1, forward strand.
GTAAATTTGACAGTTCGCCTACGATGACTTCAATAATTATTGCAAAATCCTTGACAATCCCGATTTTACCTCAATCGGAAATATAAACTAATATCAGCGGACAATTTCATCCAAACTCATTTATAATCCTTGTTGAACTAGGACTTACTCATTATCTTTCATAATCATTCAACAAATCTAAATCGTAAAATCAATATCTATAAGAGTCTGTAAATTATGATGTAATCTCTTGGTTTAGAGTAGTACACTACTTTACATCTTTTAATGGCGAAAGAGAACTTCAATTTTTCAAGAGTAATTCTAGAAGGCCGTGAGAAGATTCTAAGGATCTTTTTCTTGCCTAGGAGATATTACCAGGTGCCTCTAATAATTTTTTCTTTTTTCTATTAATTTCTTCCAAATTCATTTCTATATTCAACTATAACTTTTTGACTTTTCTCTGATATAGTTTAATTTTGTATAAAGAGGCGGTCATGCATCACTCATCCAGAACATTAAAAATGGAACTCATTTAAAAATATACATGCACCTGAACTTGGAGATAATGAAATCTTACTATGAGTTTCAGAGGCATTGTTATTCAAAGCAAACAGAATATCCTTATAAAAGTCTTTTTTTTTAGCAATCCAAAAAAGAAAAAAAAAAAATTACTAGATAAATAGAAGAGTAATGCTATTCATTATGAAAGACTATCAATAGTTGTTCTACGTGGCAAACACATTGCAGTTTTTTATTTGATGCATAAGGTAATAAAAAATTACCATATTAATGCGTCAAGTAAAAAACCGTCATGTGTATACCACGTAGAACGACTGTCAATAGCCTTCACTATAAATAGCATTATTCTAAATAAAAACACCCTAGCCTTTGTAATATTTTTATTTCATTCTATGGTATGTCAAATAATTGGTGAATTTGCTGATAAACTGTCAATAAAACAAGATGCGGTGCAGTGAAGAAAAAGAGAATACAAAATTTCATAAGAGTAGACAAGGATACCCTATTTGGGAGAAGGGGAGCCAAGGCTGGGGGATGACTGAGGAAGAGAACAAACAGATTCTATCCCATCATTCAACTCAAAACGATACTGAAAACAGAATGTATTTTATGCTTCGATACTAATTCATTTTGGCTGGTCCACGTTGTCTACTAAAAGTTTCATCATGAACATGCATCACCTAACTCATTTCCAAACAAGCAAAAATAACAGGAAAAAACTTAGCAGATATCATCATATTGAATTAGAAGATCATAAAAGGTGCAAGTTTGACCACATATGTCTACGTCAAGTTTATAAGTGCAAATTGTTTCTGAGTGACGCATTTCGCAAATATATACAACAAAATAAAAATCTATTTCAACTCCATGTTTTTTCTATCAAAACCATGGAATTTCTAGCTGAAATTTAATTACACTCTGTAGATGTCTTGGCAATGAGAATTCCAACTAGTAAACTTGTAGCAGATATTATAACGTTAGAACTCTTATTACCTTGAGATCAGATGAAAAATTTGTAACCTGCTTTTTATATCCTGCCTTCTTCAAATGAAAATTCATCCATTTCAGAAGAACTTTCTCTGGAGCTAAGCTCATGAGCTCTTCCACTTCCTGCAATTAGTATTACCATTCTATTTTTTAGGGTACGATGAAATTTTGGTTAACATTTTAGATTGAATTTCTGACCTTGCTATCTTCCACCAATTCAACAAGTTGAGGAGTCTTTTTCAGATTCAGATCAGCTAACAATTGTATCTGGTAATTCCACATTATCAAATTTAACAAACGTTAAGACGATTAAAACTTGATATCTTCCTGGTATATAGCAAAACTGATCAATTGAAGCACCATACCTTGATTATTTGAGAAATCAACCCAAGGACCAGATGGGGCTGTAAAATAATCGAAAACACTACCATCAGTAACATATATATGCGAGATATAATAATATTTGAACATCACTAATTTACTTACTCTTGCTTCAACTAGGTCTTGAGTGCCAATGTTCACCACAGTGCATCCAATTGCCTTTGCAGAATTGAGGCACAGGGTGTGGTTCTCGTTCCTCTCCCACGGATTCAATACCTGCTTGGTATTGATAGCTCGCTCGTCTATTGTACCAGGGACAGCCACATTAATGAGTTTACTGGGAGAAATGACTAAATTGATCAAAAACCAGAGAGTTAAAATGTCATGTGTATATATTTTTTCCATATTATCAAAAATTACTTTAAAGTACCATAAAAGAACTCCATCCTTTGCTAGGTCAAAGAGAACATTGGTTGCTGGATCTAAGGGTAGATACTTCTTTAAGAATGGATCTTCACCAAGAAAGCTATTGATGTGAGCAACATATGAAGATTTCTCAGGTTCACTAATGGTGTGACGAAGTGTGGTTGTGGTGGCTTTGAGGAACGAAGACGAAGTTTTGGAATCACCAATTTTTGCTGTGGCTCGTGCTTGAAGGTTCAAATATGCCTGTCCAATACTAAATACTTCCATTGCTTTCCCCCATTTCTTTCAAATTTCATCCACAATAAGAAAATGTCAATTAAATTCCATATTCCATAATCAATTCTTGGTTGAAGTCAGAAATCCGACTCGTTCAGGATATCCATAATCTCATCTTGAGTTAGCATGTCGCTGACAGACTTCAGTTTCACCATAGCTGCTGGCAAATCTCTCAGTCTGACCTTCCTAGATTTATCACCCACAGAAAGAAACTATACCCAGCCAGAATGTAAGCTAACCATGTCAAAACAAACTATACAAATCAATAAAAACAAGACATTGTATACTATAAGTAAATTACATGAAATACTTCCATTGCTTTCCCCCAATTCTTTCAAATTTCATCCACAATAAGAAAATGCCAATTAAATTCCATATTTCAAGCCGTAAATTCACAACACTTACCCGAAGGAAAGATTCAAAATCAATATCTTGGTTGAAGTCAGAAGAAGACTCGTTCAAGATATCCATAATCTCATCTTGAGTTAACATGTCGCTGACAGCCTTCAGTTTCACCATAACTGCTGGCAAATCTCTCAATCTGACCTTCCCAGATTTATCACCCACAGAAAGAAACTATACCCAGCCAGAATGTAAGCTAACCGTGTCAAAACAAACTATACAAATCAAGAAAAACAAGACATTGTATACTGTAAGTAAATTACGTACTTTGGATTTAAGGCTGCGAAGCTCGACTTGAGTGAATTGGCTTTGAAGCCATGGATCAGAAACAAGAACGCCCACAAAACTGGACATTTTCTCGTGTATTTGCTAATAGTGTACAACACAAATACTGAATTCAGTCAATTTTAAAATCCATATTATTTTAACATCGATGCATGCATGTTTCAAATCAATTGGAAATTTTTACCCCCAAAATAAAAAAACAAGATTCAGATAATCAAAATGGGTGCAAAAAAAAAAAAAAATGTTGAAACTTACACAGAAAGCTATTGATGGGAGAAATTAGTCGATGAACAAGCCCATGTCTAATGAATTTCACTTATTTACTATTTGTTTCAGGTGCCATTTTTGCAATGCGAGTAATGGAAAATGAAAATGAAAATGAAAATGAAAATGAAGGAGAAAAAACCGTTTTGCCTTGTGAACATCCGAATACCGAGGAAGGCAAAGGGCCAAACATAGGTGTAGCATGGATCTTGATTCTTCCTTTTTCAAGGTAAAAACATTGCCTGCCAAGTTTTGCTCGTTTAAATACCCTTTTTTTTTTCCTGTGGGTTAATAAATTTTGTAATATTGAATTTTTGGAGGATATATGATTAAAAAGTAAGAAAATTTTTGAATTTATGTATAAAATTATTTTTATTGAGAGAATGCGTGATTGAAAATGAATAAAAATAATTTATTTAAAAAAAATAGAGCTCAAAGACGAACTACTTTATTAAATACTTAATGAATTCTGAATATTGACCAAATTCAACTTGAGTATATCACAACAAAGAGGTTTTAAATTCAAATATTAAGGGCCGTTATAGAAAGTCTTGAGTGGTAAGATTGATTGATGCTCTTTCAAAACACATAATACATAAGATATAATGACTTTGGCAAAGAGGATCGAATTGTTAAAAGGGAAGTGTTATATTTACATAATTATTTACATAATAGTGTCCATAATTACACATAGCACTGGATACAACCTTTAATTCAAATCTCACACTTGCACATTAACAACGAGACGATTGTCACATTACATTATGGACACCATTATATGTAATAATTATGTACAAGTAGAATTTTTCTTGCTAAAAAAATATGTGCTTGGGCGTTATATCTAGGGATGGGGAAAAATCGATCAAATCGATCAAACCAAATCAAGTCGGGTTGGCTTGAACAAATAAATCGATTTTGGTTCTATTAATTTAACCATTAAAAAGTCGGATCGGCAACCAACCCGTCAATTAACTGACAGAACTAGCTAATACATTTTTTTATTTTAAAATTCATATTTTTAAAATTAAAATATAAAATAATAATAATAATATGAATATAATTCTTCTTAAATAATTTATTTACTGCCTACGCTATTTCTACCAACTTTTCAATTTTAGAAAGAAAAGAAAAGCAAAGAGAATAATTGTTTATTGTAAACTCCAAATATAGATTGCAGCTACGAAAGCAAAAGAAAAAAAAATAACATACATGTGTGTGTAGACAAATTTTTAACACAAAATAGGTAGGAAATTTTCAACTCGGACAAATGTTCATCTTGAAAGTATAGTTTTCCTTGGTCATGTGGTTATGACACAAGGGATTGAAGTAGATCCTGCTAAAATTGAAGCGATAATCAATTGGCCTAGACCAACGAATTAGGTGAAGTTCATAATTGTTTGGAACTAACCGATTATTATTGAAAATTCATGGAGGGTTTTTTTCAAAATAGTTGGGCCAATGACCCAACTAACTAGAAAAGACGTAAAATTTTGATGGACTGAGAAGTGTGAGAAAAGTTTTTAAGAACTGAAATAGAAATTAGTCACAGCTCTAGTTTTAGTTATACCGGAGGGTTCAGATAGATTCGATATGTACAGTGATGCATTCAAATAGGGTTTGAGATGAGTACTGATGTAATTTGGGAAGGTGATGGCATACGTCTCAAGACAATTAAAAAATATATATGAGCAAGACTACACTATACATGATCTAGAGTCGACGATGGTAGTACACACTCTAAAGATATGGCATCGCTACCTTTACGAAAGAAAGTCCGATATTTATACAGATCATAAGAGTTTGAAATACTTCTTCACTCAAAATGATTTGAATATAAGACAAAGAAAGTCATTGGAGTTAGGTGAGGATTATGACTACACTATCTATTACCATCCATATGAAGCTAATGTAATTGCAAATGCTCTTAGTGGGAAGACAATGAGACAACTAGCAGTTTTACCCACAACTCAAGTGCAGTTGATAAAAGAGTCCGATAATGAAGTTAGAGGTTGTTACTTCGCCAGCTTGGGTTACTTGAAGGATTACGGCATTAAAGATTCAACATACTCTTAGAGATCGAATCCAGGATGCTCAGGACAATGACCCATTTTTTAAGAAAATCAAAGGGAAAGTTGATACAAGTAAAAGAAAGGGTTTTACAATAGTAGATAATAATGCTTTGGTGTTCGAAGGAATGTTATGTGTACCGAATGATGAAGAGATAAGAAAAGAGATATTAGAGAAAGCTTACTATGCCCCATATACTGCACATTCTAGTAGTACAAAAATGTATCGAGACCTTTGCGATATATTTTGGTGGAAGAACATGAAAAAGGGGATTGGTTTTTTTGTTAAGAAGTGTATGTTATGTCAGCAAGTTAAAGCAGAACGTCAAAGGTCATCAAGACCATTAAATCCATTAGAAAATTCTGAGCGGAAATGGGAGCAAATAGCTATGAATTTTACTGTAGGTTTTCCAAAGTCAGCAACACCCTTGAATTTTTTTACTATTTATTTTCATATGGGTTTAAATGTAATGATGGTCATTTAGAAAATTAAATAGTCCAAATCAAGGCTCGTTGTCACACTAAATCCAAATTTTAAAAAATAAGCTCAACCCACTTATTTGCATAAAATATATATTTCTTATATGCATCTATATAGAATTTATCGTAAATTCTATTTGGATTGAACATACAATTATTTTAGAAGTTGACAAAATATATTAAATATTATACTCGTTTTATAGCTCGTGTTAATTAAATAAATTGAGCTAAAAAAATTGATTTTAAACTAGCTGCATCCAACTAGTTCTAGTAAAAAGAACAGTGTCATCTTTCAATAATTTATTAATTTATAGACACACATATAAAGAAATATATATATTGTCTTCAAAATTTTCTATTTACAAAAGAAAAAGAAGTTACATAAAATTTTACGGTAACGTGGAAGAAATGAAAAGGACAAAATGTAATTACCATAAATCCTATTAAACCGAGGATAATGAGCCAATTAATTAATATCAATTACCTTGGTTAACTTGAAAATTGTTCACAGTTCACGCACGTACCTGTTGAAGAAGGAAAAAAAATGTACCATTTAAATAGTATTTCACAAGCTTTAATTTTAGATTTTTGATATCAATTGAGGTAAGAATACTTTGTACAAGTGGTAAATTCTTATTTTCTTAATAATTTTATAGACTTTAACATGAAATACTATAAAGCCTTCAGGTCGATTTCTATGTTAAATCCTACGGTATGGATCTCGAATATGGAAATCCTATGGGATGTAGGAAATCTAAAAAAATTTCTTGAGATATTGGGTATCGCGACCGGTTACTCTAAATCTAAGAAATGACACTATGTTATTCCATTTTATATTTATATCGTGTTAATAAAAATATGGACATATTTTTCTTGGGTGTTTTCAAAATACTCTTTCATATAATAACCTTTCAAATTAGAACAAATCGTGTGGACACATGAAAAATTGATCGAGTGATGCTTATGGGGTCACCAAGTAAAATCTTAGTAATGATTATTGTCAATTTTATTTTAAGAATAAATTTTATGTTAAATTTCGTGCACGTTATTCTAGTAGTTTTGACGTTCAAGCCTTGATATCCCATGTTAAATTGAATTTGACAAATTTCAATTTTCATATTTAAGATTTAATTAGATATGCAATTTGTCGTGTAAATTGTTAATTTAAAAAATTTATCGATATAATCCCAATATTTACATAATAATGCTAAATTCCGTATGAATTAGATAATAATGACATTGGTAGTACTTCAAATCCTCATTTAAAAAAAAAAAAAAAAAAAAAAAAAAAAGAGGATGACATATGTATTAGATTTGAGGCGTTACAGATTCTCTCCCAAGACGTACAATATGTACTATCTAATGGTTCGGGTGGATGCTAGGATCATTGCTGGACCAACGAGGTAATTTTTCTCACCATTTTAATTGGAGTTTTACTTGAGTTGAATAGTCGACAAAGGTTATATTTCTCTTTTACATTGTGCATATTTTGTCCAAAATAGGATGAAAACAAAGGGTCGATCAAACCATTGGTCAAGGCAGCATGTGTTGGTCGTAGGTAAAAAACTCTTTTGACTATTTAGTTTGTGGTTTGTAGGGACCAAGGGACAGAGATATACAATGGTAAAAACATTGAATCTGAAATTGTAACCACAAACTCATAGATTTCAATTCTCTTTAATTCTGTAGTTAATTTGAATGTGAAATTGTAACAGAAAATTCATGAGTTTTAATTCTCTTCAATTATCTAGATAATTTGTATTTTGAATTGTTGGTTACAAGGCCTCGATGACTATTGTAACATAATCTGATGTTAATACAAAATCAATTATGAAATTGAAACTTCCTTATTCTAGTACTATATGAAGAGGTGTTCTCCTCCTTATTCTACACACTACACCAAACTTTGAGAGCTCTCTTATCTATCTAAATTTATCTCTTAACTTTTTATTTTCAAGAGTTTTTTTCTTTGTAACTTAAATAATTTTTGTTCTAGTTCGATGATAGAAGTGTGTACATTTTCAATTCCCCCAAAGTAGTGACAAGGTACTAGTTATCTACTTTCAACTTTTGAATCATGTGAGGTAGACGTCTTCAATTTTCTTGCCCCACAGTGGGGAACAAATATTTTCTAGGAAAAGTGTGCAAGAAGGCATTGGTTCGTTCCAATACCGCTACTACATCAACAATCATATTTTCTCTATTTTATTGTTACATTGTTTGTTATAATATTTCTTTTTCATTTTTTTATTTATATAATTCCAATGGTATTTCTAATTTCCTTTTGTATTTTTCCTAAACTATTTACAAAGGTAAAGTTTCTTACGTGGCCTCTTCCTTGTACTTAACTTTGTTGGAATACAAAAGCAAAATTATCTAAAATCAAAAAAAAAATGTTTAATTAAATAAAACAAGATCGTTTAGATGTTCATGACTATATTACATAAAGATAAATGATTCAAATTTTTACCTAAATTCGATTATGGATTCTTGAATAAATTCTAAACCATGAACTTCCAATTTTTAATTGTAAAAACTTGATGTTTCAAACCTCTAAAATTTCTATGGTAGTCTCCAAAATCAAAACTATATCGATGGGTAGGAACTTTCTTTTAATTAAATAAAGAAACTAATTTTTGAATTGAACAATTGAATAAAATTAGAAAATAGTTATTTTTCTCTAACTTTAACACTATGAAATTATGTATTATTAGTTATTGTAGGAATTATAGGTTCTACCTAGTCTTTATTTATTGAGATGGAATAGTTTCAATCATTTACAATAATAATTTAACATTCAAATAGGAATTTTAATTAAAATCCAAGTAGGAGTTTTTATCAAAAGTCTACATTCAATTAGTTTACATTTAATTACATGTGTAGTCCTAGTATTTCAATTACAATTATAATTAAGTTTACAACTTTATAGCAATTACAACTAAATACAAAACATTATTGCATTTACAATTAAATTCAAAACTATTATAATTACCGTAATTAAGCCTCAATACTTTATAGAGCTACCTTAGGGACCTAATTAGATATATATGATCCAAGCTCTAATAATTAGATCTTGTCTAGTCTATCATAGACCATTTAATCTAATTATTAATCTTTATTTTTTACATTAAAAGCAAAAGGCTGAACTCTTATAATTTTTAAAATCAGATAAACCAATAAATCTATAACAATTTCCTCCTAACTAAGTACATGTATTTTATTCTCGATTGAAATTCGATAATTAGGCATGAGTGTAAATGACTGTCTTGCCTTTCCAATTATTCTTACTAATATAAGTACCATTTTCTTCAACAATCTTGTGGACAAATCATAGATATCAAAATTTTTTTAGCCATCTTTGACCACTTAGCTCAAATTTTAAATGTTCAACAAAAAATGCTTAGTAATCACTCTACCAATTTTTCAAAGCAATGGTTACTTGCATGAACTTATGTTCTCTATATCACTCATTCTCAAGTTTCCAACTCACCAAAATATTTAATCAATCAAACGATTTCATCTATTGATAAATCAAAAAACCATTAAAATTACGAAAAAGATATATATAACACTGTCAATAGATTTAGAGCATGTTTGGTTTAAATTAAAATTTGATATAAGTCAAAGTCAAACAATCAATATTAACAACATCTTTCAAAGGTCCAACAACTTTTCAACCACATATTTCAAAAACTTTTATCACAATCTACTAAAAATCTAATTTTAATTCTCACCAAATACACTCTTAGATGAAATACAAAGGCTCGTTTGGTATCCATGTTTTTCAAAATGTATTTTTCTCTCTCTTCTTTTCAATCACACATTCTTTATTAAAATAATATTTCACGTAAATAAAAAAAATTTCCTTATTTTTCAACCACACATTTTCCATCAATTTACTATTCAAAAATGTATTTTTACATAAAAATGTCTCTCAAACACCCTCATAGCGATCAAGAGGAATTTAATTATTCACACGGTCATGCTATATACTTCAACTCGACATGTGGTCCGTTCAATACACTTCAAGTACTAGTGTCATCTTTAACTCGAATACTGAATTGGTCAACAACACAACTTTTAGTATATGTGGTCAACCCTTATACTTTAATTGTGAATAAATTATTTATGATTAAAATACAAATTGGATCACATTGTACTTCTTAACACAATTACGAAAATTATATTAATACAAGTGATTACAGACACTTTAATTTGTATACTCAATAATAAATAAATGCAATATATAGAATAAACACAATTTTATGTAATATAAAATATTATACTATATGGGCACACGATCCAACAAATTTCATATCAAAAGAAGGTCGAGAAATCCAAATCTACACACTGGGTCTAGTTTGTGATAAAAACCCAACCTAGACGTTAATGGTGTTCATTTATATAAAAAGAAGTCGACAAAGTAACAATTTTTTATACCCTCTTTTTCTCTTTGCTTTTTTTTTTTTTAAATTTTTTTTTTGTGAGCCACAATGTCCTCTCTATTAGCATAACTAACATGATACATACAACAAGAGTGCTTGAATCGAAATAAAAATGAGAAAATTTAGCACAGGAAAACGTTTGATCAAAGTAAAGTTGGATTGCAAACCATGATTTTGCTCTTTTAGATGAAAATCGGCGCTCGAAAAGTAAAGAGCATGTTTTTGGGTTGCTTAAAATGTAAGGTAGTGTTTGATTGAATCAATTCAATGTAGTGTTTGATTCACAAAATTTTCCATGGAATTTTATTGGAAGTTGTGTTATTCCTTGATTTTTTGGAATTCCAATTCTCACCATAGAATTGGAATTCGCGGCTACTGTAGCGAATTTTTTTTTTTTTTTTAAGGCAATGGAAACTAATTCTAAGAATTATTGTAAAAAAAATATTTCTCTTTCATTGATAATTTTCATGTAAAACAAAGTCAAACGAACATTAAAAAATAGATGATTTTCTCGAATTTTTATTTAATATATTTTTTTTTTGGCGATGGAAACCAATGCCATCCATAATACCAGCAAATTCTATCCTTTTAATTGACAATTTTAATGTAAAAGAAAGTCAAACAAACATCAAAAAACACTTTTATTTCAACATTTTTCATGTGAAAAATTATATCAATCAAACACAATAATTTACAATTCTTAAGAAAACAATTCTAGGCAATTTAATTCCCTGAAATTCGTTTTCCACCCAATTCAATTCTATTTTTGCAATCAAACGGACCCTAAGTTGAATTAAGGAGCCAAACATGCTCAATAAATATACATTTGCTCCTTAAAGTTACGCTAAAATTTTAAATTGGTCGTTAGAGTTTATTTTATTACAAATTAATAGCTAAAGTATTATAATGGTCCTATTCTGGTCAGTTCGTTAGAAAGGCATCACATATGTCTATGATGTTAGCGCCACTACGTACTTTACTTGTAGAACATTTTATTCCATTGTCGTGCCAACCTATGTCAAACAATGAAACACATATTCCTTTCAGTTGATTTCACGATTTATTCAAATCTAATATTAATATTTGAGGGCCCTTAGAACACACTTCAAGGCTTCATTGTGCCATATGTAGAATAATTGCAGCAAAGAGATTGCGTCTGATTACAAAGTGTCATTAATATATATATATATATATATCCAAGAGCTCATGGCCAACCTGGCTTGGCCCTTAACGAGAAGGGCCCATGGCTCCAACAAGGCTTGGCCTCTAAGTCAACGAGCTAGTTCAAACCCAACTCATTGGTAGAGTTGGTCCTGGGTGTTTAGACTTTAGAAAGTGAAAAAAGATGATAAAATGAGTTGGAATGCGGAAGCGGAATTATTCAAAAATTAAAAATTTTCTTTAATTTAAAAGCAAGATCGTCTAGATATTCACGTGTATATTATATCAAAAATAAAGAATTCGAATTTTTACCTAAATTCGATAATCAATCTTGAAATAATTCTGAATCATGAAATTCTAACCTTTTAGATCACGAACTTCTAGCCTTTTAATTTCAAGAACTTGATGCTTCAAACCTCCAAGTTTTCTATGGTATTTTCCAAAGTCAAGACTACACCGGTAGGTGAGCAGGTTCTTTTAATTAAATAAAGAAACCAATTCTTGAACTAGACAATTGAAAAATCAAGAAAAATAATTTTTTCTCTCTCCAAAATTTGAACACCATGGAATAATGTATTTTGAATGTTATACACTTTCATTTCATAGGATGTCTAGAACCCTCCTAATCTCTATTTATAGATATAGAAGAGTTCCAATCTATACAATAATAATTGCACATTCAAATAAGACTTCTAGTTAAAATCAGGAGTTTTAATTTAAGCCAAATTTCAATTAGTTTACATTTAATTACATGTGTAGTCATAAATCTTCAACTACAATTATAATTAACTATACAACTTTCATATTAGTTACAATCAAGGACAAAATTTTATTGTAATTACAATTAAACTCAAAACTATTATAATTGTCGTAATTAAGTTCTAATGCTTTATGGATCTACAACAGGGACCTAATTAGACATAAATTTTTTGAGTTTCAATAATTAGATCATGACCACCCAATTTAATTATTAGTCTTTGCTTCTTCTTTTTTTCATTAAAAGCAAAATACTGAACTCTTAGAATATATAAGATCACAGAAGTCAATAAATCTGTAATACTTTTCTCTGACCTGCCGTATATGTATTTTATCCCCATCCGAAATCCGATAATTAGGTACAAGCATAAATAATCGTTTTGTCCCTCTAATTATTCTCACTAACTTAAGTTTCATTTTCTTCAACGGTTATGTGAACTAATCACAGATGTCGAAGTTTAGCAGTCGCTAAACGCTGAGCTCAGACTTTAACCATTCAACAAAAAATACTTAAATAGTCATTCTATCCATTATTCAGGGTGACAATTCACGACACGAATTCATATTCTCTACTCCGTTCATTCTCAAGTTCCCAATTCATCGAGATATTTGACCAATCAAATTGATCTCGTCCATTGATAAATCAAAGAACAATTAAAATCGCGAAAAATATATATAATCCTGTCAAGGTATTCAGATGAAATACACAGTGGTCAAGTGAAATTTAATTATGCACACAATCATGCTATAGAATTAAATTCGACATGCGATCCGTCCAATACACTTCACGTGTACTAGTGTCATCTTTAGCTATTTCTGTGATAAGGATAAATCACAAACCTAAATAGTGAATCGGTCAACACTACAACCTTCTAGTGCAAGATACCAATCCTTATACATTGATTATGAACAAATTATTTATGATCAAAATATAAGTTATGTCATACTGTACTTCTCAACATAAGTACTTAACTTATATTATCTCAAGTGATCATTGACACTTTAATTTGCATGCTCAATAATAAATAATGTAATAAATAAATAAAACCACAATTTATTTATTATAAATGATTATTTTATCACAGCAATATATATTATATGAGCACACAACCCAACAAAATATACTATCAGTCTGTTTGGGCCCGACTTTTTCACCAAAAAAATTGATTTTTTGACCGTTATTTCACTATTCTAGCCGTTATATTTGACTTCTTCTCTCACAGGTAGACCCCACTTTTTTCCTAACGGTCAAAAAATCAATTCTCAAAATCACTCCCAAACAGACTCTATATTTTGTCAGTAAGATTGCTCCTAGAATAATCTTGTAGACTTGTTTACTAAGAGCCTATTGGCTAAGTTTTCGAGGAACATCTACATCACAAATGGTTGCAAGACATGACACATATACTCTTGGGCAAGTGGGAGATTTGTTAGGTTGTCTGTCTATATAGTATATTTTGCTATGATGAAATGATCATTTATAATAAATAAATTATGGTTTATTGCATTATTTATTATTGAGCATGCAAATTAAAGTGTCTATAATCACTTAAGATAATATAAGATGGGTACTTGCATTGAGAAGTACAGTGTGATACAACTTATATATTGATAATAAATTATTTGTTAACAACCAATGTATCAGGATTGACACCTTGTACTAGAAGGTTGTAGTGTTGATTGAGTTACTATTCAGGTTTGTGATTTATCCTTATCACATAAATAGTTAAAGGAGACATTAGTACATTTGGAGTGTATTGAACGGATTGCGTGTCGAATTTAATTTTATAGCATGACCTGCGAAGAATTAAATTCCACTAGACCGATGTGTATTTCATCTAAATCCATTGATAGGACTATGTATATCTTTTCGTGATTTGAATGATTTTTTTATTAAACAATGGGTGAGATCAATTTGATAGATCAAATATCTCGATGAGTTGGGAACTTAAGAATGAGCGGAGTAGAGAACATGAATTCATGTTAGAAATCGTCACCCTGAAAAATAGAAAGAGTGACTACTTAAGTATTTTCTGTTGAACGGTTAACATCTGAGCTTAGTGTTTAGCGATGGCTAAATTTTGACATCTGTGATTAGTTCATAGGACCGTTGAAGAACATAAAATTTAAGTTAGTGAGAATAAATATAGAGGTAAAACAGTCATTTATGCTGCTACCTAATTTTTGGATCTTGGATGGGGATAAAATACATGTTGATGGAATGCGAAAGCGAAATTATCGAGAAATTAAAAATTTCTTTAATTCAATAAATAAGATTTTCTAGATGTTCACTTGTATGTTATATAAATAATAAAGTATTCAAATTTTTTTTTTTACCTAAATTCGATGATAAATTTTTTAATTAATTCTGAATCACGATCTTCTAGTTTTTTAATTCCAAAAACTTGATACTTCAAATCTCCAAATTTTCTATGGTATTCTCCAAAATCAAGACTACATCGATGAGTAGACACCTTCTTTTAATTAAATCAAGAAACCAATTCTTGAACTTTACAATTGAAAAATTCAAGAAAAATAATTTTTTTCTATCCAAAATTTGAACACCATGAAATTATATATTATGAATGTTATACAATTTCATTCCATAAGATATCTATGATCCATCTAATCTCTATTTATAGAGAGAGAATATTTCTAATTCTTATACAACAATAATTCTACATTCAAATAAGAGTTCTAGTTAAAACTCAAGTTAAGTTTAATTTCAATTAGTTTACATTAAATTACATGTGTAGTCCTAAAACTTCTATTACAATTATAATTAAGTTTACAACTTTCGTAGTAATTACAACAAGTACAAAACTTTATTGTAATTACAATTAAACTCAAAATTATTATAATTACCGTAATTAAGCTCCAATACTTTATGGAGCTATCACAGGGATCTGATCAGACATATATTTTTCAAACTCCAATAATTAGATCCTATCTAGTCGACCATAGACCATCTAATCTAATTATTAGTCTTTATTTTTTCTACTAAATGCAAAAGACTGAACTCTCAGAATATATAAGATCACATAAACTAATACATCTGTAATACTTTTCTTTGGCCTGTTGTATATATTTTATCCCTGTTTGAGATCCGATAATTAGGTACGAGCATAAATGACCATTTTGCACCTCTAATTATTTCCACTAACTTAAGTTTTATTTTTTTTCAACGGTCTTGTGAACTAATCACAAACGTCGAAATTTAGTCGTCGCTAAACACTAGTACTTAAGTAGTCACTCTTCCCGCTTTCCAGGGTGACGGTTTTCGACACGAATTCATGTTCTCTACTCCGCTCATTCTCAAGTTTCCAACTTATCGTAATATTTAACCAATCAAATTGATCTCATTCATTAATGAATCAAAGAACTATTAAAATCACAAAAAGATATACGTAGTCCTACCAAGGAATTTAGATAAAATATACAGCGGTCTAGTGGAATTTAATTCTCCATACAGCCATACTATAGGATTAAATTCGACACACGGTCCGTTCAATACACTTCAAGTGTATTAGTGTCACCTTTAACTATTTCTGTGATAAGGAAAAATCACAAATATGAATAGTGAATCGGTCAATACTACAATCTTTCAGTATAAAATGTCAACCCTTATACATTGGTTGTGAATAAATTATTTATAATCAAACTATAATTTGTGTCACACAGTACTTCTCAATGCAAGTACCAAACTTATATTATCTCAAGTGATCATCGGCACCTTAATTTATATGCTCAATAATAAATAAATAAAACCACAATTTATTTATTATAAATGATTATTTTATCAAAGTAAAATATACTACATGGGTTCACAACCCAACAAATCTTCCACTTACCCTAGAGTATATGTGTCCCGTATTGCAACCTTTTGTGTTGCAAATGTCCCTCGAAAACTTAGCCAATAGGCTCTTAGTAAACGAATCTACAATATTATCTTAGTAGTAATCTTACTGACAACCACATTTTCTCTGTTAACCATCTCTCTTAAGAGATGATATTTTCGTTTAACTTGTTTACCGTTTGATGACTCATGGTTCTTCAACGTTTGCCACAATTCCACTGTTAGCCCAATATAGTGTAAAGATGTGCAGATGCAAGCACCGCCTCGATGTCCATTAGAATTTATAAGTCATAGATACCAATTTGTACATTATAAAATTAATAAGTTAAGAGGTTGATAATTTGACAAAGAAAGCTCACCTGACTCTACATCAAACAGTTTTCTTGAAACTGAAAGTCTTACCACTAAAGTCATTAAAGTATTATATACCTAATCTGCCTTTTTCTTATTTTATTACCATCTTTTCTTTTATATACGTCTTCCTTGCTCTCTCCAGCTGCATTGGTGTCCTCCACCGACGCCTCGGTATCATCACTTCTTCGAGTTTTTCTCGATCTTTTTATAATTATAATTTTCTTCAGTACTGTGCTTGTTTAATTTTTCATCCTCTGCTTCTTTGCCAGATCTTGTTTTGAACTTGCTGTACTGCATTTTACGCTGATGAACTTATAATTGTCGTCCGTATGTAATTTGATCTGAAATTGACACAAAATTCACGTTTTTACAGTTTCTACCATTATTAGTATGCTGCAATTCTTAATGCTATTCAGAATTTGCAATCTTTTCCCTTTTGCTTGATGAGTAGATCTGCATTTTGAACTTGTGAAGTTTTTGATTAATTATGATTTACTTGGATTTAGTTCTCCGAAATGGGATCTCACAAAATTGGGTGATTTTGAATCAAAGATGTGACTTAGTTATCCGTTAAAGACTAGGCTTATCTTTTAAGAAGGTTGCTTTTCTTGACAGCAGCTATCTCGAGATCTAATGGATGATTCTTTCTTAGAAATAAGCTAGACGAAACAGGCTTGGAAGTATATGTGACTTAGTTATCTGTCAAGAGAGCATGTTTGGCTTAGCTTATTTCCAAGAAAGTTGCATTTCTAGATAGTAGCTATGTCAAGATCTGATGGATTCTTCTTTCTTAGAAATTAGCTAAGACAAACATGCTTTAAGTATAATATGTTTAATATGCTTAGATCTGATGGATGCATTAACGATTTTGCAGAAACTTGGAAGTTTATTCAGAGTTAAGAGGCCAAGAAATGGGATTTGAAATGAATTTTATGGCCTTTATTAGTGCAATACTAGTTGTTTTCTATTTTGCATCAGCAAATTCACAATCTGTTGTAGCTCCAACTCCAACTCCAACTCCTGCCCCTGCACCAGCACCGGAACACGTAAACCTGACTGACTTACTCTCCGTTGCCGGTCCATTCCAGACTTTCCTAGGCTATCTTCAATCCACCAAAGTCATCGAGACTTTTCAAAACCAAGCCAATAACACTGATGAAGGAATTACTCTTTTCGTGCCGAAAGATGAGGCCTTTGCTTCACTAAAGAAGCCCTCTATTTCTAACCTCACACAGGACCAACTCAAATCTCTATGCCTTTTCCATGCTTTGCCACATTACTACAAACTGGCTGATTTCACGAACCTAAGCCGACAGAGCCCCATTCCTACCTTTGCCGGTGGACAATACAGTTTGAATTTCACCGATAACTCTGGAACAGTGCATGTTGATTCGGGATGGACTAAAACAAAGGTTATCAGCGCAGTTCGTGCCACTGATCCAGTCGCAGTTTATGAGACCGATAAAGTTCTGCTCCCGGAGGCAATCTTTGGCACTGATATACCCCCAACCCCGGCTCCAGCTCCGGCCCCAGTCCCAGATACTGCTCCTGTAGCAGATTCTCCATCTGAAAAGGAGGGAAGTGAATCATCGTCGCCAAATTCTTCACCTTCGTCTTCTCACAGCATTGTGAATTCGGGTAAATTGAGCCAGTTGGCTTTGGCTTTTGTGGGTGCAATGCTCATGTTCTTGTGAAAGACTGTTTTGATGATCAGTTAATTTGTCATTTGTTTCCTACACATTCTTTTCCCATGTATTTTTTATTATACCATTATGTATGACAATATGAATTTTGGTATGCTTAAATGCTCTCTTGACTAGAGTTGCCTTATTATTGCAATTTTTCTTTGGGTTCTTTCTCATTATAAATTGAACAAATTGTGTATATGCCTCAGTGCTAGATCTAAAACGCGAAAGGGAATTCTGTAATAGGTGGAGTTTTACTTTATTGTCCGACACATCCCTCTATATATCTAAACCCTTGTTGGTAGTCGCAGTGTGGGGGGTTCGATTCCTGAGACATGAAATTGGACTCCTTGTAGGAGTAGTGTACATGCAGCTCTTGTTCCATGACCTATTGGGGTACATCTTGCAATTTATCTCCCTCACAAAACTCTAAGAGTCGAGTAGTGGAGGCCCTCAAGTTTGGGGTTCAGCTTTTTTATAGACCACAAGACCTTTCGATCCCATCGCAAAAAACGAAGGAGACCAGCTAAGAGCGTTTGTACAAGTACTGGGAGCGATTCCCAAAATCATGTTTGGTGAAGAACTAAACTACAACTCAAGTCTTTCCTGTGCCTAAGCGTTTCTAGTATTAGTTATGTTCGACTGTACAGGCAAGATGGCTTTTTTGTTATATGTATTTAGTTCGAAATTCTACCCATTGGAGTTCATAATTTTATTATTAATTAAGATAAAATCAATTATTTAACGTTAACAGCATGTAAAACCCACCAAAATATTATGATTGCGATGTAATCAAAAGTGGATAACCACTAAGATCACGACCAGAGATCTTGGGACCCACAAAACTTCCTACCTTAAAACGGATTTTATTTTACTTTTTAAAATTAACCAAAAATTATATATATTATTATTTTTTTTTAAAGTAAACTTTTTTATGTTAACCAAACATGCTCTCCTTATAACGCATTCGTTTGGCCGGTTGGAAGCCACATTTTCATGCATCATGTAACCCACAAGGAATTTCTGTTTCTAGCGTGTATTCAAAGATTAAAAAATGAAGCTTGTTTCAGATCCAGGCCTAGGGACAGGCTTAAAAACAGGGA
The DNA here is from genome assembly GCF_002742605.1 of Olea europaea var. sylvestris. NCBI lineage: Eukaryota > Viridiplantae > Streptophyta > Magnoliopsida > Lamiales > Oleaceae > Olea > Olea europaea. The sequence goes on from NC_036252.1 coordinate 9,662,932, forward strand.
GGTGAGGTGGGTGCACCTTACCCCTTGATTTCCCTTGAATCAATTGAAATCAAGGACTGAGGTGGCACAGGGCTGAGGTGGGTGCCACCTCAGTCCCCTGTTTTTAGGCTTGGATGAGGAGCATTTTTGTTAAAAAATTGAATCGTCTCTAAATTTTACATTTCGTCCATAAATAATAGTCAAAATTTAATTATCCAACTTTATAATGGTTCGTTGATATCGATTCCGTGAATTCAAATTAACAGAGGCTGATTTGACGAATGGGATTTAATTATCCAAGTCGTTATAGTTGCATCATAACATTGACTAGTTTTGGGGTTTAATATACGTTGCATCCATGGCATCCATTATTTATATGTATAAAAGCACGAAGTACATAAAATTGTACAATACACACCAAGATCGCGAATTTCACAAGATTTTTCCCCAAATTGTATGAACCCTAATATTCTACTGTTAATGGGAGTAAACATGACTAAATCTTAAATTTTGATGTTGATTGACCGTTTAAAAAAATTCCTATAAGTTCATAAATGTACTGGGTTTTAGTGATGTTAAGAATGGCATTCTCCTTTATTGTCAAAATTCGGTTAGTGACGTGAAAGGATATTGTAAAAATCAATGGCTATAATCGATGCCATGTCAACGGATGTTAAACTTAGGCCTTATTTGGTAATAATTAAAATTTAAATTTCAATTTAAATTAAAATCAACAATTCATTTCAACCATATATTCATGGGTCCTACAACGTTTTATCCATACATTTCATTAACTTCTATCCAAATCTACAAAAATTTAATTTGAATCCTAACCAAATGGAGACTTAGAACCCGTTTGATTTTCATTTTTTTAAGAATGAGAATGAAAAATATAATTGTTACGAAATTCACACAAGATATGAAAAGTCAAATATGATAACTTAACGTGATGAATAACAATTATTTATTCATTTTTTTTTTTTTGTTAAAGAATGAGAATCAAACTATCCTTAATATAAAAGTCACTGTACACGCGACATGTTTCTTTCAGTTTGGATCCGTTCTTTCTGACATCCTTTTTTTTTTTAAAAGTTAATAATAATAATAAAATTCTAGATAATTTTCTTGGAGTAATTGAAGAAATTTGTACTAATTTGCAAATCAAAACAGAAGACTGTGACCTTAATTTCCATGAAATACACAATACAGTAGTCTATCGACAAATCAGAAAGGAAACTGCCGTAACCAGAATATATGCCTAAATTCTGGTTACCCTACATGTGTAGACCATTCATTTCAACAAATACCTTGTGTGCATAATTTGCTAAAACTGCGGATCGTGCGATGCAGAATGGGGAAGATGAACAGAGATTTCGAACAAAGGTGTTGCGTGCAAAATTCGGTTACAGATTTCTCACATAAAGATGGCATATCTCATGCTGTCTCTAACCAAGAGATGATTCACCTCGGAAGTTTGCGCCAATTCACTCGACACCCACACACCATCGGTGGCGTTCATACGCGGGTGCGACAGGCACGAAAGCAGCAAGATCGGCACCCGTGCAATACCGTATAATACGGAAAGCCCATTATTCCATCGTCGCGTTCTGATTCTCCTATCTACAAAAATAGGCAATTCTACTCCGTCCTCGTTGGGCAAAATGTTCTCATCCGCCACGCGTGAGCTTTTCTTCATGTTGTGGAGGTTTCTTCGTATCGCAGAGAACATTCTCATCATATTCTTGGATCGAATTTTGAGTGCAGACACCTCAATCTCAAACTGGTTTTGTGTTTGAATTTAGGTCTTAGAGTGAATACTTTTGCAGTGGTATCACGATTGATGGTGGGTTAGTGGCTTAGTGCTTATCTTAGTCCTGTTTGGCCTCCATTTTATCTAGAATTTTTTTTTAGTCTTTTTAATCACATATTTTTCAATAAAATAATATTACACATAACTCAAAATTTTTTCTTTTTTTTAGGGGCCTATTTGGGAGCGATTTTTCCTCCCAAAATATTAATTTTTTGACTGTTATTTCACTATTCCAGCCGTCATAATTGATTTCTTCTCTCACAGGTGGACCCTACTTTTTTCTTAATAGTCAAAAAATCAATTCTCAAAATTACTCCCAAACAGACTCTTAACCTCACATTCTTATTAAAAAAAAAAAAAGCATTTTGCCCAAAACACATTAAAATGGGGCCCAAACAAGGGCTTAGTGTTTGTTGGGGTTGGAAATTCCATCGATGTAATTACACGTTGATTTCGCCAATGTTTGAGCCCCAATTTGGCGGTAAATAAGTTTCTTTTATATGATTTTTTTTTTAATTTTAAAAATGCGTCATTAAAAAGTATGAAATTTTTTTGAATTTAATGGACTTAACTACAAAATTATTTTAGTGAAAATCACAACGACCCATTTTTTTAACTTCCAATTTGAAAAATAAGATTTAAAATCTTTTTAATACAAAAATCAAATGAAAATTTAATTTTTAATATTAAATAATAATATTATAATATTAAATTAATCTACTTATTCGTCCTACCCCATTCAATATCTTACACTCATTTCACTCCAAACTCCGATTCATTTTTTTCCTTCTTTTTCTCTCCATCCTTTTCATTTACTCTCTACCTCTACTCTCATCGTCATTGGCATCGATGCTCATAGCAACAAGCACATCGGGGCAATGACTGTTGTGAGGATTTCGTTGCTTCAGCATTGCGGTAATGCTCACAACGGAGTGTTGCTGCAGCGACGCTAAGATCTAACATTCTGCGGCGATTGCTCCGCCACAGCAGCATTTAGATTTGATGCTACAACAATGCCGTAGTAGCCTTAGTAAAACCAAATCTATTCTTCTTAAGTGTGATTTCTTCAAAATTGATGCTGTGGAGTCGTAGTTATCGTAGTTTGTAGTGATCGACGATTTTTTATATTTTTTGTGGAGGTTTGAGATGGTGATTGCTGCTGCACAAAGCAGGAATCGACGATGGTGCAGTGCACAGCGATGATGGTGCCGTGGTGTTCACAAGACAGTGCAATGGCGCTGTGTTGTGCGCTGCTGTGGTAGTGTATTATGCGATGCAATATGGTGGTGGTGTTTACAGTTGCTAGTGGTGTAGGTGGTGGTGATGGTGATGACAATGGTAAGCTATTTGTGATGGTGCTAGTTGTGGTAGGTTGTTGGCACTGGTGGTTTAGGTGGTGGTGATGGTAGAGCAAGGTTGGGGTACGATGCAGTGTAGAGGAGATGAGTGATGTGGGTGTTTATGACCAATTATTTTCATGATTGTGAACAAATAAATGATTAATTTGTGATCAATAAATAATGTGTGTTAAAAAAGGTGAGATTGCGACTAAATTTGTAATTGTGACTTTGAATTTGTTAAATTACAACCAATTAATTTGATAAATTGTGACCTATAAAATTTTTGATTTGTGACAATAAATAATTTGTGATATATTAATTTGATAATTTGTAACTTTTTGACCACCGAGCTCCGAATCTCATAAAATTGTCATTTACAGGCCCCACCCCAGCAAATGTGAGTTCAGTCACAAAAGTTCAGCTCGGATTTCTACCGCCGTCATCTCAAGGAGACATCATGATTACCTCCTATCACATCATCCTCTCAATCATATACACTTGTAAAAGATTATATCCTCACCATCCAAAACCACCAATCCGAGACCTCAAGCCTTCAAATCATTTGCAGGTTATCATTGTCTGAGGAAAATATTGACACTTGACCACCGGCGTCATCAACCAATTACAGGAGAAATTCTCGACCCGACTTCCGAGCTTGATCCTATTCTCGATTTGATGTAATTTCGACTATAGCCATGTATAAATAGTAGAGAAACTGTTTTGTAGAAAGAGGAGAGAACATTCATACAAGTATACCACACAATTGAGCCTTCTTGAGATCACCATAAAATATGATAGATCATCCTTTTTCTTAAAGTTGACTCAAGATTAACTCTTGCAAATTTTGACGTCAATAGTTTGGTACTAGAAGGAGGGCTGCATTGTGAAAAATAGCCCTATTCTCCCCACAAAAGTAGAGTCATGAGTCATAGCTCCCGCACTAGAAATCCTCCTGTACTCATCCCCATGAAACCAATACCCTGCCTAGTTCTCTAAGACAGTGAGAGCAGAACCGAGCTAACAACCACAAATGACCGCCATGAGAGAAGCTCTAGAAAAGCTGACAAATGCAGTGAGACGATTGGAATGGAGCCAATCCCCCTTGTCCCCACCAGAAATCGAGGCGGAATCCCCAGCAAGGACAAGGGTAAGACGTTCCCCTACCAGGAGGACCCTCCATAAGTTGGACTGACGAAGTTAGGAGCCAGGAACAGATTACAAGGAGGACTGGCAGTGTATTTGACAGGTTAGGAACTCAGTATTTGCTAACCCCTACGCGAGGACAAGATGAACCCAACCTAAAACATCCTCTGGAGAAAGCAGAACCCAAAATGAGGGCTTTGAAAAGACGGATAGCTGACTTGGAGCCAAAAACAAAGGCGGTACCCAAGACTACAACACCAAGCGACATTCCCTTTTCACCGAAGACGTCCTTATCGAACCATTACCTGAAAAATTAAAGATTTCCCAGATGACCGCATACGAAGGAGAGAGTGATCCTCTCAGTCATATTGATAAGTACACTTTGTGGATGGAGCTATAGGGGGCAAGTGATGCCATCATGTGCTAAGCTTTCTCGCTAACCTTTGGTGATAGAGCTCAAAGATGGTTCAGAAGATTGTACCAGAGGTCGGTAAAAAATTGGAACGACTTGGCCTCCGCATTCCTTGCCTAGTTCATGGGCTCCAAAGCCAGGACTACGCTCAAGAAGCGGCTGGTGAGCATCAAGCAAAGAAAAAATGAATCCCTCAAAAGCTATTTGAGTAGGTTCAATAAACAATCCATGGAAGTGAAAAAGATATTTGCTAACGCAGCACTCACGGTCGTACTCACTGGGCTGAGACTTAGAACGAGATTCTGGTGGTCATTACATGAGGATGGACCCAGAACCTACCACGAACTCCTGAACTGAGCTGAGAAATACATAAGTGCTGACAAAGCAACCTTTGATCAAGATGAGGCCAGATGTGATCCCAACCTCAGCAATATGGCTAAGAGAGAAAGTTGAATGACAATCCTCCACCCGAAAGAAGGATAAGAGAGAAAAAGATCGCCCTAAGACTCAGTCGTATAGGTTTTGGGAGTATCACCCATTGAAAGTTCCCTTAGAAGAGGTATTCGTGCAGACTGGTGAGAAAGAAGCATTTCGCAGATCGATGCCCTAGAAGAATGGATAGGGAGGACACCACCAAGGGCGATACTGTCGATAGCATAGAATGGCGGGACACGACACCGACAATTGCTAGGAATTGAAAAAAGAAGTTGAGTCCTTGATTCATAGAGGATGACTGCAAGATTTCGTCTCCAGACCAAAGGAGGTCGACCGACCTCAACCACAACAGCCTCAATAGTAAAAACCTACTACATGAGCTCAGCAGGCAGTTCATAATCGAAATCCAACTCCACGAGCCGAGATCAGAATGATGGTTGGAGGAAATCAGTATATTGATGGGTCCAGAAAGACAAGGCGAAGATAAGCATGGGACGTGCGAATAATGCCGACCTACGAAGAACAAGCTCTATGGATTGGTATAGGCCTCTGGTTCACAGAGGAGGATTCTCAAGGGATCCTCCAAGACCAAAGTGAGGCCTTGATAATTACCATGTCAGTAATTGGGGTAAAAATGCATAGGACACTAGTAGACAATGGAAGTTCGGTCAACATACTGTACTCGCGGACTTAAGGCAGTAGGAAATATCGGAGCGCTATCTTCAACCATATCCAAGAAAACTGTAAGGGTTCTCCAGAGATCCCATCGAAACCCCAGGTCAGATTGTCCTCATTGTGGAGCTGGGCAAAACTCCTCGCCAAAAAAGGATTCTAGCTAACTTTGTGGTAGTCGACTTGCCATCCAATTATAATGCAATATTTGGGTAACCCATATTGCACGAACTGAAGGCCGCTACATCAATCTATCATTACTGCATGAAGTTCCCTACTCTCTACGGGACAGGAATTGTGCGAGGAGACCAAGTTGAAGCCAGGGTATGGAATGTCGACCTGCCTAAACCCCAGATCAATATGCTAAGGAATAGGGCAAACACACAATTCGGGAAAGCTAGACTGAAAAGGCCAATCGTCCCAGATCTCTCCGAGATTAGCATAACAGAAAAGCACCTCAAGAGGCCCACGGATGACCAATTGTCCTTTAACAAGAAAGAGGCAGTTCTGATCCTTACTCGGAGTCCTTGTAGTCTCAGTACCCATGGCAGAGGCAGCCATTCCATAGGTCTTAGTTGACACAGGGAGTGCCCCCAACATTCTCTCCAGTAACACTCTCAAATGCATGGGCTTACCCGCTAACTTCCTATGACCATACTCAAATATGGTCATCGGACTATGGGAAGCCCTGACCACGGCTAAGGGATCGATCAAACTCACTGTTGAGGTCGGATCAATGCCTCGTCAAATTAAGATGAACTTCGAGTTCATGGTATTCGACATTCCGTCGCCTTACGATGCTGTCATAAGAGATATTCGGTTTGAGAGCAACAGTGCCCCTGTATTACTATTCGATCAAATTTCCCACACCCATGGTGTAGGAAAAGTTAAAAGAAATAGGAAACTTGTCAAAAAGTGTCAATTGAAAGCCTACACCAACCATCAACGCACTCTTCTAGGAGTGTATAATACCTATTTATGGGAACCTGAACTCGGTTCACTAGACTCGCGGATCAAAATCAAAGGAGGAGAACCCGTTGAAGAGTTGGATGAAATTCAAGTTTGTGCAAACAACCCATCAAAAGAACTCAAAGTGGGACGCGAGCTGCATCCCTCTACCCATAGTGAAATCGTGGATTTTCTCGAGTAGAACCTCGATGTCTTTGCTCGAGACCATAGAGACATGAGAGGGATAGACCCTCAAAGTTGCATGTCACAAACTGCAGGTGGATCCCTTAGTTTGGCCAAGGCAACAAAAACATCGTCCTCTGAATCCAAAAAGATATGAAGCCCTCAACAAGGAAGTGCAAAAGCTATTTCATTCGAGAAGTAAAGTATCCCAAGTGGGTTGCAAATCCAGTTCTCGTGAAAAACTACAACGGAAATTGGAAGGTGTGCATAGATTTCACTGACCTCAACAAAGCATGTCCTAAAGATAGTTATCCCCACCAAGGATAGATCAAATGGTGAATGTCACTGCAAGACGCGAACTACTCAGCTTCATGGACCCCTACTCCGGATACAATTAGATACCGATGTACGGCCTAGATCAGGAGCATACCTTATTTGTCACAGATCGAGGGCTTTACTGCTATAGGGTAATGCCATTTGGTCTCAAAAATGCTAGGACCACTTATCAGTGAATTGTGAATTCTATGTTTGCCCAGCAAATCGAAAAAACAATGGAAGTATATGTTGATGACATGTTGGTCAAAAGCGCTCAAGCCAGAGACCATTGCTGGCATCTGGCCGAGATGTTTGATATCCTAAGAAAGTATGGAATGAAATTGAATCCAAGAAAATGTGCCTTTGGGGTTAGCTCTGGCAAATTCTTGGGCTACATGGTGAATAATCTAGGAATCGAAGCGAACCCCAAAAAATACGAGCTGTTATCCAAATGAGGGCCCCAACTAAGCCCAGAGAGGTGCAAAGTTTAACAAAAATAATTGCTACCCTCAGTTGATTTGTCTCTAAGTCCACGTATCGATGCAAACCCTTCTTTGATACACTGTGAGGAGGGAAGAAGTTCGAATGGACTTCGAAATGCGAAGAAGCCTTTAATGAGCTAAAGAAACAACTAGCTCAGCCCCCGATGCTCTCAAAGCCTAAAACAGGCGAGATCTTGAGGATGTATCTATCTGTTTCATAAAACGCCATTAGTGCCGTCCTAATCCGGGAAGAGAATGACATCCAATACTCAGTATATTACGTGAGCAGTGCACTCCATGATGCTGAGCTTCGATACTCACCTCTAGAAAAATGGCATTTGCTTTGCTAATGGCAGCCCAAAAATTGAGGCCATATTTCTTGTAACACCCCATCGAAGTCCTTACCAACTTTGCATTGAGACAAACTTTGCAAAGACTAGAAACTTTATGTCGGATGGTAAAATGGACAGTGGAACTCGGACAATTCGACATAAGGTATGCACCCCATACCTCCATCAAAGGTTAGGCTCTCATTGACTTCGTCTCTGAATTCAGCAACATGCCAGGAGAGGAGTCACCGAAAGAGACCTATTGGGAACTTTTTGTTGATGGTTCATCCACTGGAGGTCGATCTGGGACGGGTGTTGTATTAATCAGCTCAGAACGACACATATTTTGTGAAATGCTACCATTTGACTTTAAAGCTTCGAATAATGAAGCCGAGTACAAATCTCTTATCGTCGAAGTAAGAATGACTTCAGGGTTTGGAATTCCCAACTTGAAAATACACAGCAACTCCCAGCTAGTCATAAATTAGATCAATGGCCTATATCAGGTGAAAGAAGAAAGAATGGACAATTACCTACAGGTCGTAAGGAAAGAACTAAGGAGCTCCAACACTGCCCAAGTCAAGCAGATCTCCCGATCTCATAACAGCCATGCTGATGCTCTAGCTTGTCTAGCTACCGGTGAGGGGATTAAAGAATTTGACAGCATCCCCATAGGGAGAATATCGTAACCTGCCACTGAGTTGGCTGAAGTGACACTTATGATGATAGACACCAAACCGACCTGGAAGGATGGATCATCGCACACCTTAAGACTGGAGAATGCCGTGAATTAGGTCGGCTAGATACACTCTAATTGATAATGCCTTCTACAAGCGGGGATATCTACACCTCTGCTGAGATGTTTGAACGAGGAAGGAGCACAACACGCTCTACGAGACGTTCATGAGGGAACGTGTGGAAACCATTCTGGTGGACAGTCCTTGGCCTATAAGATCACACACCAAGGGTACTTCTGGCCCACAATAAGGCACGATGCCCTCGAATTTGTCAAAAAATGTAACAAGTGCCAGCACATCATCCCTAACATCAATACTTTATCGTGCGAACTAAACCCAGTGACAACACCTTGGCCCTTTGTAAAGTGGGGAGTAGTCCTCATTGGACCTATGCCCATTGGAAGAGGAGGCGTAAAATTCACCATCGTTGCGGTAGATTATTTTACTAAATGAGAGGAGACGAAGCCGCTTGTCAAGATTATCGAACAAAAGACAACTGACTTCCTATGGAAGTCAATCATCTATAAGTTTGGCATACCATACTCCATCATCATCGACAATGGAAAGCAGTTTGAAAACACCCGTCTTTCTGATTTCTATGAAGAGTTCGACATCAAGAAACATTTCTCCACACTGAACCACCCACAAGCCAATGGCCAAAGTTGAGGCCATTAACAAAATCATCAAGTACACGTTGAAGGCAAGACTTGATGCACTTAAAGGGGGATGGGTTGAGGAACTCCCTAGTGTGCCGTGGTCATATCAAAGGCCCAATGAATTGGGATTTCCCTATTGGTCTAGTTCATTTTGGGGCGTACCACCACAAGGACTAGTATAGGAAAAACCCCGTTCTCATTGGCTTTCGGTGTAGAGGTTGTAATCCCATTGGAAATTGACATCCCTCGTTTCGCTTAGCTGCCTATAGCGAGGAAGTGAACCAAATGACTCTTCTCGGAGAACTCCACCTTGTTGAAGAAAAGAGAAATAACTTCGAACTTAGAAATGCCATTTATAAGCAACGAAATGCCAGATACTACAATAAAAAAGTATGGAAATAGGAATTCGAAGTTCTTACGAAAGGCATTCCTTGCCACTAGGGAGGCCGAAAGTAGATCCCTGGGCCCAACTGGGAAGGCCCCTATCTGGTCACAAAGATATTGACGAAAGGAGCATACGAACTGGAAGACCTGGGAATACTCCTTTATCCTACCCTTGGAACACCAAGCACCTTAGATAGCATTATTAGTAAGGCAAGGAAGGTCCATGATATGTGAACATTATCTGTAATGTCGATTGCATAAATAAAAGGGACTCCTTATTTTGAAAGTATCGTTCAACACTCAGTCAAATTAGTTGAAATTTTTTCTTAAGAATTCTGAAAAAAACCCTGCTCCATGTGCAGACCGAGCTAAGGTCGTAAGTGCTATAACACTTAGTGGAAATTCCTCCTTAGGAATTCTCAAAATCCTTGCTCCATGTGTAGGCTGAGCTAAGGTCATAAGTGCTCCAATACTTAGTGAAAATTTCTCCCTAGGAACTCTGAAAAACCTTGCTCCATATGCAGGCCGAGTTAAGGTCGTAAGTGCTATGACACTTAGTGAAAATTCATTTTTAGAAATTCTCAAAAACCCTACTCCATGTGCAGGTCGAGCTAAGGTCGTAAGTGTTACGCCACTTAGTGAAAATTTCTCCTTAGGAATTCTCAAAAGCCATGCTCCACATCCAGGTCGAGCTAGGGTCGTAAGTGCTACGACACTTGGTGAAAATTCCTCTTTAGAAATTTTTAAAAGCCCTACTCCATGTGCAGGCCGAGCTAAGGATCGTAAGTGCTACGACACTTAGACAAAATTCAAAAGGACTCTTATATAGGCAGTATTATCAAACCACAATGGTTGCGATAAGCTCATTATATAATTTTAATCAAAATCGTACAAAAGAAGGCAAGTCAACAAGAAGTCATTGGACGAAGAAAGAAACTGCATAAAGTGTACCAATTCTAATACAATTCATAAAGCATTACAAAAAAAAATATCTAGAAAGGACACCTTAAGGGATACTGGAGAGATGAGAGTCCTAAAGAGTAGGAGAACAGCCTCAAATCTTCCTCAGCTGGAGATATTCGAACTCCTGCTTCTTTGGAAAGCTTCTGTAACTCTAACCTTTGTTCTTCCAATGCCTCCTCCAGGAAAGCAACGTCGAACTCGGGCCTTTCCCTCCTAATATGTTTGATAAGCTCTTCCAAGGCAACAACATAAGCATCCTGGGCTAAGGTGTCAAACTCAGGAGATCTTCTCCACGTCTCCACAGCCTTGATGCCTTAGCCTTCGTCTCCTCAGCTCTCTTAGCCGCAGCCATGGCCCTCTCATTCGCCTCCCTTACCTTTTGAATGGCCTCCTCAGATCATGCTCGCTTCTCATCAACCCTTCTCTCCTCAACGATGGCATGCTCGTTAGCTTTCTCCCCCATATCTTAAGCGCTTGATTATCGTCCAGGAGGTTCAGCTCCGACGAAGCTTTCACCTCTAACTCCACCCCCATTCTGTTGAGACGGTCTTCGTACTCTCTCTTTTTTGGTAAACCAAGCCATTTTCACCTCCATGTCCTCGTAGAGTTTCACAGCTTGGTCTTTGGCTTTAAGCTTTTTGTCCGGCTTTGACTTAGGACAACAGAATTTGACAAATCAATGAGCACAGAACAGAATTCAAAATCATGAAGCATGTGAGATCAAATGAATACCTTATTTGCCACAGACATCATATACAGATGGATCTATGACTGTGAAGGTGGGCCCCCACAATAGCCTCCCCCACTGGCATCTCGGTAAGGAAGCCTTGTTCCTTCTCATTCCAAATCCTAGTAAGGAGCGTGGTGGACTCACGGAGGAAAGAAGGAAGGGTGGCTATAGTCTCCCTTGTTGGGAAAAGGGCATGAAGAAAATTGAAGAATATTTTAGGGCGATGGCCAAGCAGTCCTTCTAAGGCTGACCTCTGTAGGTCCAGGCAGAGCTCCTGTGACCTAGTAGAACTAGATGCAGCAGCTATTGAGGTAGGAGGAGGTGGTGAGACCGACACAACCTCAATAGCAGGAAGGGGAGATTGGGGTTGCTCCGTCAGAGAGATCGGGACCGGGGTCCTAGCTCTTGGCACTTCAGAATGATTTTTTTAGAGGCGAAATCTCCTCCACTTCCACCTCTGTCTCCTCAGGGCAACTAATTGGCCGAGCTGGGGGATCTCACTTTTTTTCCTTTCTGGGTCGCCGTTGTTTTTACCGCCTTGTAGCCCAACATATTTGAGTCTCGACCTGAAAGATATATATATATATATATAATAAAATGAATAATAATAATATGAGAACATCCCTGAAAAAAGACCATCTTGACCCGAGATAGAAGGTGCCAAAGTCAAAGTAATGGCGGCTATAAGAGTGATTGGTGATGGCTGAGATAACCCTGCCAAAAATAGGTGGGAATCAGAAATCAGAAATTTACAAGACCCCCTTCTCTTGGGCCAAGACGTTATTACCTCTGCTTACCTTCGCATAGCTAGAGTCAAGGTGGCTTTCTTGTAGACAGTAAAAAGAAGGAATATTAAAAACTTTCTATTGCCGGCTCGGTAAAAAAAAGACGATGGGGTTCAAACTTACATAATGAGTGATAGAGAGTGGGGACAACATCTTTCCTATCGCCTCGGCAGGATGAAACTGCCATTCCTCCAATACATAGAAGAACTCTTCCTTCCACCTCTTGATGGAGAAAGGTTTATCTAACACTAAGGAACCCCCAGTCCTAGGCCGAACACTAGTATACCACCAATCGGAGTCCTTCCCATCTACTTTAAATGTGAAAAGAGAGTTGAACTGCTCGACGCTAAGTTTAGGGTTTCCAACTTGGTGCCATAGAATGAGGATGGCAATTAAAGTCCGCTACCCGTTGGGACATAACTGGGTTGGAGCAATATCCCAAAAAGAAATTAATTTTCTCATTATCCTAGGGAAAGAGACTCTAAGGCCAGCACTCAGAATAGCTGAATTTAAGGCCACACATTTTATAGGAGGGACATCAACACGGTCTGACGGTTCAGGAACTACCAATTCTACCAAACTGGGAATACCATACTTAGACCTCCATCCTACTAACATATCACTGGTCACTATTGACTGTATGAACTTGCCCCCCACCCATCTGAGTTACTCTCTTCACTTTCTCCATGAGACCCAACCTTGTCTCCCCCCGAACCCTCACAATCTGAACCCATGTTCATCGGTCGTCCTAGATCTATTGGGTTGGCAATCGAAATAGGGACCGGATGAAGATCTCTTGACAACTCGACGAAGGACTAGGGGTTAAAGGAACTAATTCTTCCTGCTGGTTTTCCCACGAACATACTCCGAACTCGTCTGAACTCATGAAAATGTGAAAGAGAAAGGACGAAAAGGGGGGAAGCAGAAGAATACCTGGGAAGTGGGAATAAACGACCTCACTTAGAAAGGGGGAAGACGCACTTAAAAAAAATTCTCTTGTTGCTTGTGGAGAATTCTACACCCAAAGTGATGAAATGAAAGGAGAAAAGAATTAAAAATAAAAGAATACCAAGGGGTCTTTTACTTGGATCGTTGAGTAAGAGAATGGAGGGAAAATGGACGGACCAGATTGATCCAGCCAAAGCTGCACCGTTTTTGGCAAAGCTTCCCCAAGAAGCAATTACAAGATGCTGGACAGCTCATACCAATAAAAACAAGACACTTGGCGCTGTAATAAATGCATCCCTCGATGAAGGTCAGTCCTCCATTAAAGCAGGACTAACCTGGGAGGTAACTGTTGACCACTGAGCTCCGGTCTTATAAAATTGTCATTCGCAAGCCCCAGTCCAGCAAATGTGAGTTTCGTCACAAATGTTCGGCTCAGATTTTTGTTGTCATCATCTCAAGAAGACACCATGATTACCTCTTGTCACATCATCCTCTCAATCATATACACTTATAAAAGATGATGTCATCATCACCCAAAACCACCAATCCTAGACCTCAAGCTTTCAAATCATTTGCAGGTCATCATTGTTTGAGGAAAACATTGACATGTGAGCACTGGCCTCATCAACCAATCACAGGAGAAATTCTCGACCCAACTTTCGAGCTCGGTCCTATTCTCGATTTGATTGCTTTGATGTAATATCAGCTATAGTCATGTATAAATAGTAGATAAACGGTTTTGTAGAAAGAGAAGAGAACATTCATACAAGTATACCACACAATTAAGCCTTTTCGAGATCACCATAATATACGATAGATCGCCATTTTTCTTAAAGTTGAATCAAGATTAACTCTTGCAAATTTTGACGTCAACATAACTAATAAATAAACTGTTAGCTTCAAAATTTGTAATCTAGAAGTAATGCCCGACCAATTAAGTTGACAGTTTATGATAGATAAATAATTTGTGAATTACGAAATTAGTCATTTGTGACTTTGATATTTTTTGATTGTGACCATAAATTGTATAGTATTGTGACCTTAATATATTTCATCAATAGAATGTTTTTAATTATCTATTTTAATTTATAAAATTTAATTATGACCTGGTTTTTGAAGTTTTAAAACATGTTTGTTAATTTTGAAATTGTATCTTCTAACCACTTTAAACGTGTTGTTCCATTATTATTTTTTTTCAGGAAAATGTAATTAAAATTAAGTTTGAGTGAAAAAAAACGAGATTCTAGAAAATGGGCTTCAAAGAGGACATGTCAATGGTGTAAATTAAAATCGAAGTTTTAGTAAATTTTGACAAAAGTTATTGAAATGTTGTTGAAAAGTTGTAGGTCTCAAGAAATGTATAAATAAAATATTATTGACTTTGATTTGATTCAAACAAGGATAGGGGTATTTCAATTTGTTCAATCAATTAACGATATTTTAGTTAATTTCAATTAGTAAGTTTACTTTAATTTGATTTCAGTTAAATAAATGATGGTGATCACACTTAATAACTTGTCGACATAGAATAAGTACAACTTTAGTTAATAAAAAAACAACCATCACTTTTTTATTGTCATGATATTGATTTCCGTTATTGGAAGTGTCGAAATTGGATGTAGTTATCCAATTGAAATCAAATTTAATTACAATTACCCAATTGAATAAAAATGATTTACAATTCCATAATTAACTAAATTAAATTATAGTCAACGGGAATAGGATTTATCCAATTTTTTGGTCACTGTACTTTTTAGTGAACTCACAATCGTGTTTGCATTACTCCACTTTAATTTAATTTCAATATTAATCACTATGTTGGTCAATTTTTATTAACTTTTTAACCATTATACTTTATCGATTATTTATCAAAATTTAATAAAAATATGATTTTTAACTTAGCGGGGCTAAATATTTTCAAAACAATTGCAATCTGACTTGCTCTAGCAAAATTGTCACGTAATTATTTCACAACTACAATCATGTATTAAGATCAATTAAAATTCATCTTACGAAACACCAGACGTAATTATGTGACATACGAAAGGGTGACTAGTGATGTTTTACAATGTTAAGTTTAGTAATGAGATCTAATTGAATTACTAACATTGAAAAATAAATTGAAATTTAGTAAATTTTCTGCAATGGATTAAAGTTAATTGACTCAAATGAGATTTCTTTAAAAGTGGAGTAAACTAAAAATGTGCTTTCAATTTTGGTTCTTCTTTTTTCCTCACAACTTGGGTGGTGGGGGTATCCAAAGCCTAGTTGCCAAACAAAAGGAAGAGTTGAATTATTATTTCTACACTGCAATTAGACTGGATAACCCTAGAGATATTCCACTATAAACTTGTGGGACTATTTTCATAAATAATGATTGCTCGTGTTGTTTATAAATTCACAGTAATGATTATTTTACCAGGATTTAACACATATTTATTAGAGAGGAAGTGGATGATCTCCATGGAAGAACTTGTTTGGTCAAGGTTAAATCCCGACCAAACAATAGGGCGTCAGTCCCCAATAGCGGCCCCTCCAATAGAAGGTGCCCATCAATGGGATTTGACTCTAGCCAAAGAGCACGTTTGGTATAGTTGGTAGACATTAGAAAAGAAAAGTTTTTTTTATGAAAGTCAAAAGTACATTTTGCTAACGAAATTTTGATAAGATTTTGTACCCTTTGGAGGGGAATTTCGTCGGTTTTTTGGGGTAAGTTCTTTGTACAAAGAAGAAAGATAGATTTCTCAAAATTATTTGGCCAAAAGTTGTATTTCAATCTCATAATTTTAAGATTTTTAAAAGTGTTGGCCCTTAATTTTGCCTTTATCCAATGAAACTTTTTAGAGTGAAAAATTAGATCTTAGATTTTAAACCTCTAAATTGTGCAAATGACCCTATTTATCAACAATTTTTAAAGACTTTATTATTATTATTATTATTATTATTATTATTATTATTATTATTATTGTGAGTTGACACCATCTTATTTATGTACATGAAAATCATGATTAATTTCCATTTTCAAGATTCTCATTGAGTTTTTTCATGCAATTTATTATGTGCACATAGAGATATATTCCACTAAAGTTTGTGTTGATTTTGTCAGAATTTACACATAAATTATGTCCATGTTCGATGTCGAGCTGATACCTCTAATTTCGTAGTTTGTCCGAGGCTACATAACCTCGATAAGGAGAGTCTCTTAGGTTTAGCATATTATTAATTCATCATGCTTCAAAGGTCTATGTACATTCATTTTATGATGTGTGTACTAAAATGCGGAAGCGGAATCATCCAGAAATTAAAAAAATTCTTTAATTCAATAAATAATATCATATAGATGTTCACATGTATGTTATAAAAAAATAAAGGATTCCAATTTTTACTTAAATTCATTGGTTAATTCTTGAATGAATTCCGAATCATGAACTTACAGTCTTTTGGATTACGAACTTCCAACTTTTTAATTCCAAGAATTTGATACTTCAAATCTCCAAATCTTCTATTGTATTCTTCAAAGTCAAGACTAAACTGGCAGGTGGGCACCTTCTTTTGTTAAATCAAGAAACTAACCCTTGATTTGGACAATTGATAAAGGAAATAAAATTAATTTTTTCTCTTTTTCTCTCTCCAAATTTGAACACTGTGGAATTATGTATTATAAATATTGTATAATTCCATAGAATGTGTACGCTTCATCTAATTCCTATTTACAGTGATAGAATAGTTTCAATCCTTGTATAATAATAATACTTTCACATTGAAATAAAAGTTCTAATTAAAATAAAAGTAGGAGTTTTAATTAAAGTCCAAATTCAATTAATTTACAATAATTACATGTACAATCATATAACTTTAATTACAATTATAACTATGTTTACAACTTTCATAGTAATTACAACTAAGTAAAAAAATTTATTGTAATTACAATTAAGTTCAAAACTATTATAATTAACGTAATTAAGTTTCAATATTTTATAGAGCTACCATAAGGACTTGATTAAACATATATTATCCAAACTCCAATAATTAGATTTTACTTTTTCCACTAAAAACAAAGGACTAAACTCTTAGAAAATATAAGATCACAAAAGTCAATAAATATGTAATATTTTCTTCTGACCTTTCGTATATATATTTTATCCCCGTCCGAGATCCGATAATTAGGTACGACCATAAATAATCGTTTTGCCCCTTCTAATTATTCTCACTAACTTAAGTATCATTTTCTTCAATGATCTTGTGAACTAATCACAGATGTCGAAATTTATTCGTTGCTAAATACTGAGCTCAGATTTAACCGTTCAATAGAAAATATTTAAGTAGTCACTCTACCCATTTTTCAAGGTAACGGTTTCTGACATGATTCTCAAGTTTCCAACACATCGAGATATTTGACCAATCAAATTGATCTCACCCATTAATGAATTAAGAACCAGTAAAATCATGAGAAAATATATGTAATATTGTCAAGAAATTTAGATAAAATATCCAGCGGTCAAGTGAAATTTAATTCTCCACACGATCATGCTATAGAATTAAATTCGATTACATTTTATGTGTACAAGAGTAACCTTTTTATTTCATATGTGAAATAATTTAAAATATAAAGACAATTAATCAAATGTATAGCGCAAACAGGAACTTTATTCATTAAAATGCTAATCATATCAGATGCAGATTTTATAGAATAATATTGTCCTAGTAAATCGAAAATAGAAAACCTAGACGAAATAACACTTATTAAGAATCAACGCCTACCACATTTGAAATAAAAAAAAATAAAAAATACTCTTATGCTTTTGTCAAAACTATTGTTCTTATGCTAATGATGATTTTAAACTTGCCTTTATTGAGTTTTCTACTTTCCTAAAACACCCGCATTTTGCTTTCTAGCTGGTGATCTGGGCGATCTTTCTCCAATATCCTTTTCGACTGTAGTTGGAATAATTGCCTCAAGACTTTTCATCTACTTCTGATTTTTTATTGTTCTCATACTTATTGATAGCTTTCTTCATTTTCTCTCCAAATCTGCCCTTTTGGCTCGGAAACCAGAGGAGCCAACAAAAAATGCACTAGTATCGTCATTGTTAAGACCACTTCCCCCATTACAATTCTATCATTAACTCAATCATGATATCTTCATCTTGTGTAAGTGATAATCCATGTTAAACTATGAAAAATTATCAGGTAAAGAATTTAATATCATGCCAAAAACGAAGTATCCTTGATAGATGGTTGCATCTAGACTCTCAGCTATGTTTGAAGGATACAATCACAGTCAAATTATGAAACTTCACAACACTTTGGATTTCATGTGGATGCTCTATTAGGTACAAATGGCTTCAAAAGAATCTTCCTACTTTGATGACTAGACATGCCTAGAGGTTCTGTAGTATGTCATGAGAGGTACTCTGACTTTCAAGCATTTTGTTGTAACATGTTTGATATCAAAGTCAAAATGAAACTAGTCATCTTGTCTACAGTCACCCACTCAACATATGCAGCCTCTTGGACTTATCACATGGTCTCAGTATGCCCATCAGGACATCCGTTAAGCACAAAGTTAAGTTTATCTACATTGAGCATAAACATTGAATTACGTTTTCAATCCACATAATTTTTCCCAAATAATTGGTTTTGTTTTAGAATAATGAAAAAAATTGGCCAGGTGATATTTCATATAAAATAATCATAAATTGCATATTAAAATTGAGTAGCAAACAACAATTTAGCATATAATGCAAGAAAGTACATGTAGATCCATCTAACTACAATAATGCAATATTACTTGATCTTTGTGATCGAACAGGCCTCCCTATAGAAAAGGTAATTGTATCCACTAATCAAGTTGGGACTTTTCTATTAGACAAACCATATCTTACAATAAATGTCTATTTAAGTCTAGTATCGTTTTATTTGGTCACCAAGATCATAAACAAAAGTTTCTCTAGGACGTTCGTAGATTATCTCAATTTGAGTGTATAATCTTTATCTAGACTTCTAGATACTTGAAAATAATTTTGCCATCTACAGGATGATCACAAATTATATTCTTATTTAAACGATCTTACCGTGACGGAATCCAATCAAGCAACTTGAGATACGCAACCATTCTATAGGTAGTTCGTTGCATTATCAGCACGAGGTAAGCACGTTACTTATGGATTGACCAAAGGAGACATTTGAGTTTTTATTTAAGTAAATACCCACTCCCACTCAATATTAAGTAATGGGTTTTATTTAAAATAATTACCAACTGTTGATATTATTTAAATTAATATATAGTATCATTAATACACATTTTTCTTCCAAAAAAATTAATATAAATTAAATTAATTAAGAAAATCTATAATAATTATAAACTGTTCATAGTAATCAAATTAATATACAATTTAACTATTACGATTTTCAATCTAGAAAAATTTAATCCAAATTAAATTAATCAAGGAAATTTAAAATAATTATTAACTGTTTACACTAATCAAATTAATATGTAGTTTAATTATCATGAATTTTCCTTCCAAATAAATTTAATCTAAATTAAATTAATCAAAGAAAAAATTGGTGTTCAATGATATGCATCCTATTTATGTTATCACGAGCGATGTCATAAAATATTTTATATGTCATGATATCAAGAATGACAATATTTCAGATAATAATTTAAAACATTTATAAAGCAACAAATTGACAATTATTTGTGGCCAAAAGATTCAAGAATTAAATTAAAAATTAATTGGAACCAAACATAATAATTAATCTAAATCTTCAGCCTAAAAAACTTTCAAGGATTTAACAGTAGCAACCCAAACAAAAATAGGACTCCACCATCATACTCGAAAAAATTAATTAATTATGACCTCGACTTATTCAGATCTCATCCAGTCTATATAAAAATAAACACAGATTAAAGTTGAGTAATCTGCAGAGCTAAACGTAACAAACTGCTGCCCAAACAGCAGCATCGCGACAGTAGCAAATTGCTGCTCGGCAAAAACAAATTGTTGGTGCCGGCCTTACAACAGCCTATTGCTGCTAGCCAAAAACAGATTTTTAATTAATCTTTTTTTTATCTTGAATCTTTCGTCTTTTGTTTTCAATCTTCGATCAATTTACAAAACTCAACAATCACAAAAATTACATAATTCCTATGTCCCAGTAGGCTCACAATTTTGAATTTAATTGAAACAAAAATTAAAACTAGATGATGGATTCGTAATTCATCTATTTTGTTACAGACTCGAAGCAACGAATTATATTAAGAATTGGCCACAAATAATTGGATCACAATTTAAAATAATAAAATCATTCAATCATTACATAATAAAATATTGCTAGACACCGCTCAACTAGATCAAGATTTAGAAATAACAAGCATGTGAATGCTCTAGATTACTCTTATACCAATTGTTGGAACGTGGATGTGAAATTATCAAGAAATTAAAAAATTTCTTTAATTCAATAAACAAGATCATCAAGATATTAATGTATATGTTATATCAAGAATAAATTATTCAAATTTTTACCTAAATTCGTTATTAATTTTTGAATTAATTCTAAATTATGAACTTCCAATTTTTTAATTTCAAGGACTTGATTCTTCTATGATATTATCCAAAACAAGACTATACCGGTGGATGGACACATCTTTTTAATTAAATCAAGAGACTAATTCTTGATCTAGGCAATTAATAAAAGCAAAAAAAATAAAAAAAAAATAACAATAAAAAAATTTCTCTTTTTTCTTTCTCCAAATTTAAACGCCATAGAATTATGTATTATGAAAACTGTAGAATTCTATAGGATGTCTAAACTTCATCTAACTCTATTTATAGAGATGGAATAGTTTTGATCATCGTATAATAATAATTCTACATTCAAATAAGAGTTCTAATTAAGTGCCTGATTAGCACCTTTTAAAATTTTAAATTGTTTACTGCAGTATCATTCTCTACAAGATATTTACGCAATAAAATATTCTACACATGTCGATGGAAGATGCTTCGCTTATTCGTTCTTTGCAATTAAGCACGAGGTTCCTCCAGCGTTCAATGTACTCCGCAATAGGCTCCTCCTTGCTCTGCTTTGTTCGAGTAAGTTCTAGAAGGCTGACAGTTCACTGGGGTGCTGTAGAAGCATGTTAGGAACTCTCGCAAACTAATAGTTTTTTATTTTTTAACAACACATTCTTCAAAAAATACTATTCAAAACTTTTTTATTTTCCAAATACTGGATGACAAACAGGGGCAGAATCCAAGTAGAAGTTTTAATTAAAGTCTAAATTCAATTAGTTTATATTTAATTACATGTACAATCCTAGAACAATTACAATTAATTTTACTACTTTCATGGTAATTACAATTAAGTACAAAACATTATTGTAATTACAATTAAGTCCAAAATTATTATAATTATCATAATTAAGTTTCAATACTTCATGGAGCTATCATAGGGACCTGATCGGACTTATATTTTTAAGCTCCAATAATTAGATTCTGTCTAGTCGACCCTAGACCACCGAATCTAATTATTAGTCTTTGCTTTTTCTACTAAAGGCAAAAAATTGAACTCTTGGAATATATAAGATCACAGAAGTCAATAAATTTGCAGTACTTTCCTCTGACATTTCGTATATATATTTTATCTCCATCCAAGATCTGATAATTAGATCCGAGCATAAGCGATTGTTTTGTCCTTTTAATTATTTTTACTAATTGAATAGCCATTTTCTTCATTGGTTCTGTGAACTAATCACAGATGTCGAAATTTATCCGTCGCTAAATATTCAGGTTTTAACAGTTCAATAGAAAATACTTAAGTAGTCACTTTATCTATTTTCAGGTGACGGTTCTTGACACGAATTCATGTTCTCTATTCGTTCATTCTCAGTTTTCCAACTCACCAAGATATTTGATCAATCAAATTGATCTCACCCATTGAAGAATTAAAAAATATTAAAATCATGAAAAGATGTACACAATTCTGTCAAGGGATTTATATAAATTACATAGCGCACAAGTGAAATTTAATTCTTGGCACGGTCATTCTATAGAATTAAATTTGATACGATCTATTCAATACACTTCAAGTGTATTAGTGTCACCTTCAATTATTTCTGCGTTAAGGAAAAATCACAAACTTGGATAATGAATCGATCAACATATAACCTTTCAGTATAAGGCGTCAATCCTTATACATTCGTTGTAAACAAATAATTTATGATTAAAATATATGTTGTGTCACACTGTACTTGTCAATGTAAGTGCCCAACTTATATTATCACAAGTGATTATAGGCACTTTAATTCCTATGCTCAATAATAAATAAATAAATAAATAATGCATTTTGGAATAGTAGAATGATGGAGAACGTATATTTAAAAAATAAGGAAAAAATTTGAATTTGCGTATAATATTATTTTATGAAGAGATGAAAAATGTTTTTTTGAAAAAATGGGGATCAAACAAGGGCTATAAATTATTATTTTATCATAGCAAAAATATTATATGAACATACAACCCAATGGTGTGGACTTGCCATGGAGTCCCTTTCTGGTTGACACCGAGCTCATGTATAATGATAATTTCATAATGTAACATGAGTCCTAGATGTCCAAGATTTATATTAATGTCCTAGATGTTCCCTTTCTAGTGCTAGTTCTAATATTTTGGATTGCTGGTTGCATGGCTTTGCCTTTCTTTTTCTTTTTTTTTTGTACACCGGATAAAGGTCGAAGAGAAATAAATGGACTTCTATTGATTCTGATGTACTCTTACCAAAAGGAACCCAAAGTCAATTTTCGGTAATTCAGTGCCACAAGTACTTAAAGGCAACATATGTTAAAAAGAAAGCCAATCCTATAAGGATAAGGTATCTTGAATCGTGAGCTAGAACTTGGAAGCTTGCGATTGGTTTTAACGTGAGTGATGATCTTGTAGGGCTTAAGGGTCCAACAAGCCTTTCAAACTACTAAGGCTATGATGCTGACTCTTGTCCTTGCCATTAGATAATTAATCACAGCATAGTTACCAAGGACTTACAACTTATCTAGTTGTAGCAAATTTGTTCGAGACAGAAGTGTCCCCTAGTTGTTGTCACCAAAGCGGGTACCAAGGAACATTGGCCTTCAATAATAGAACATAGATCTAGTGAGTATGGGCTTACATTCAGTCAAAATCTCCAACATTAGAGACCATCTTGAGCTAGGGTGGTGGATAAAGTTGTGGGCTTGGGTTAGGCCTAAATACAAACCCAATTTACTAGTCCAAAATAATAAAACCCAAAAATAATAAAGAGGTGTCCTCACTATCATCCAAGTCATCAAAGTCTTCAAGCTTAGGTTCATAGACTAGATCTTCTAGGTTGTGATAGTCCAAGGCCTTCTTCTCCATATAAAAGGCCTATGGTGTGTTCGCACACCCCTGAGTCGATGAGAAAGAAAGGATTTCTCGAAGCAACTAGACCTAGGAGTCAACTTTCCCGTATGAGCATTCGGTCTTGAAGAAGTACAACCAACCCAAAATTAAAGATGCCTTTTCACTTGGCTTGCTTATAGCCTTGGCTTCAAAGATGACCATGACGCTAGATTTAGGAATCTTACAGCTTCGACTTCTGTGACAATTGATCCTACTTAATCTTTACTTTGTCAACCTATAGAATGTTTGAAAAGAAGACATCCATGTCTTGTATGACAATGTCTTCAATATCATAATTCTAATAAAGTAAAAGCTTGTTCGGCCCCATTAAATTAAGTTTTATTTTTCTCTCTCTTATTTTTAATCACACAACCTTCCATAAAATAATATTACACATAAACTGTAAATTTTTCTTTCTTTTTCAACACCCATTCTTCCAAAAAAAAAAAACTATTTCACCCATTGAAATTAGAAATAATGGGAGCCAAACTGGGGCTAAGTTTCATGTTGTCTTGTTACAACCCCAACTAATATTTTCTTTATACAAGATATTTATCAATCTTTATTTGATTTTAGTGAGCATGATTGTCAGGTGAAAAAATATTTGTTGCTCTCTTTGGGAGCATGGTATACAATTTACAATATACTAGAGTAAAATCATAAAGCTATACTGAGGGTAAAAGTCTTTTAGGTTATGTATATACATTACAAAAAATATGTCTCATTAAAATCTTATTACGAAAAAATTTGTGGAAAAAATCCTAATTAAGGAAAAATAGTACATTATTCCTTTGAATATACTACAATAATTAGACTCATTAAAAAACTTACCAGAAAATCAATGGGACAAAATCTTGATCAAGGAAAAAGAGTACAACGCTTATTAACCCCCCACAATAATATCACTTGAATTGTATGCTTTATTCATGTTAAATCTTTCAAGATTAATATTAATAGCCATACCAAATATTTGGCTATAACTAAATTTATTATGCGCACATCAAATTTGATGCATTGTCTAGATAACAAGATATAGGTTTATAATTACAGGGGTGTCCCCAACTAAAATTTTGATAAATTTTTAAAAAATAAATAAATTATGCTGGCGAGTCGGTGGAAATGGTGATACCAAACCCATTTGATCGAGCAAATACTCCGCCGGTGGGATTTGTTTTGCTTTGAACTCTGCCATTCTTAATGTCGAACTTAAGCTCTCTGTCCCTATGGTTATCAAGAGGTTTCTTTCCTTCTAGGGTATAGGTCCTACCTAGCTATGCCCCAATGGGTGAGGAACCTCAATTTCCACTCTCATCCTATGAAGTAAGTCAGGGAATCTTGAGATGAGTGTTGAGCAATTCAATTCCCTTTTACATTCAAAAAGGATGTGAAAAACTTGGGTTGGTGGTATACCAGTGTTAGGTTGAGGATGGGTGGCTCTTTAGCACTATCCACTCCTTCCTTGATTAAAAAATGGAAGTAGGAATTCTTTTTCGTTCTGGGAGAGTGGCAGTTTCATCCCACTGAAGTGGATAGAAGGGATGTCGTTCCCAATATTTATCACCCACTATGTAAGTAGTTTTTCTTTCATGTTTGACCGGCCTTACTGATAACGTATCCTTGACCATATCATTCCATTTTGTAGATTACAAGAAGGTAACCTTGACTTTAGTGGTCTAGGGACAAGCTGAAGTGATTAGAGCTTTGCCCAAAAAATAGAGGTCCTGCAAGTGTGTGATCACTAACTCCAACCTTTACCTTGCGAGGTTGTTGAAAGCTCTTCCCCCATCCTCAATAGCTGGTGCTTCTTCCTCCATTCCCACCACTTTCGGTAAGAGTTAACTGATCTAAGAAAATTATGGGTGGATTTTCATATAGGTGCTAAACTCTCTCTTCTTTGGTTTTTTAGTAGATTTTCATCCAAACATGTTGAGGTACAAGGCTTCAAAGGCGGCAACTGAAAATAAGGGCAAAAATAGGGAGGCCCCAGTTCAAATTAAAAGCCGACCTCCCGTGTTAAGGCTGAGGTTAAGGAGACTCAACCCCTAAAGCAGAACAGCCCTGAGGTGCCACCACCATGGGAGCCTATATTGGTTGTATCTATAGAGAAATCATCTCCAATATTGCCCACCCAAAAGGTCGACCTCTGTATCTTTATCCTTTCCTTCTGTTAATGGGCCAGCTCTTAGAGGTCACACAAGAGGTGCCCAAGCCTACAAAGACAGAGTTTAGATAGTTTGGTGGGCCATCACCCTAATATACTGCTGGACTTCCTTAACGTTCCCTCTCCATCGAGGGAATCTCCAGCTACACTTCCTCATTCCTTCTACGAATCTGCCAATCTTCTCACTAGAAATTGGAACGAGAAGGAGTAGAGCTTTCTAGTAGAGATGCTAGTCGGGAGAGCTATTATCTATGCCCAACTTTAAAGCCACAGATCCATCTTATACATGATAGCTATTGTTGATAACGTATATTATTGAAATCCTAGCTTACTTCATATTAGGACTCTAATTATTTTATGTTAGGACTCATAGCACTTCTATATTGTTCCAGGTGAAGGTGGAGCCCAAAGAAATGCTCGATGTCAAGAACCAAGTATAGGCCTCTACTAAAGCGTGTAGGTAGAGAACGCAAGGTTTATTGAGAATGAGAGAGAATATGAGGACCGCCTTACCATGATGGGGATGAAGCTGGAGACAAAGTTAGCCTCTGAGCTAAGTTTGATGGAAGATAATAAAGCACTAAAAATATAGAGGGAAAAAGCCTACCAGTGGGCTACTATAGAGAAGAAGAAAACAGAGGATGAGGGAGCTCGGGCTGATGAAGCTACGAAGAGAGTCGAGGAGGCCACCAAGAGGACAAAGTAGGCTATGGCAGTCAAGGCTATAAACCTATGGAGGGAGACTCTTGAGTCGGATACTTTACCTCAAGATGCCTCTGTCGTGGCTTTGGATGAGCTTGTCAAGCATATCGATAGAGAGAGGCCGAACTTTGACCTCGCTTCATTGGTGAAGTCTTTAGAAGAGTAGAAGAAGGAACTATAGAGGTTATGGACGCAGAGGGAGTTCTTACCTCCCTTACTGATGAAGTCATGGAAGACAATGTCCCTGCTTCCCAAGATACCCTAGCTCCTTAGTTTTCCTCCTCAATGTCTTTTGAACATTAAACTTCACGTTTAAACATTATGTAAATTTGTGAATCTTTATGTGCTAATCTTTTGTTGAATGAATTCGTTGTTTGGGTATTATTTTCATGTTTTGTACTTGTGCAAATTGTTTGTGGGTAAGACCTTAATGTCTTGGAGGGAAATTGATCCAAGTTTTGCAGCTCGTGCAACCTTGAGTTGACCTGCTATTAGAGTAGGCTTCAAAGATTTCCTTGACAGGAAATTTTTCTAAGTGTTACAATACTTGCAAGCTTAGATTGACCTGTTGTTAGAGTAGGGTTTCAAAGGTTTCCTTGATGGGAAACTCGTCTAAGTGTTGCAATACCTGTATCTTTGCTGTTAAAACAGGGCTTCAGTGATTATTTTGGTAGGAAATTCATCTAAGATTGCAGGACATGCAACCTTAGGTCAGTTTACATAGAACATTCTAAAAATAAAGAACTCCATGTTATTAATAACATGATTGGCATAGTACAGTGGATCTCCATTTTACTAATAGTATTGCCTGAGATGCTCAGCATTCCAAGGATGGAGCATGGGTCTTTCTTCCTGTCTTACAGTCTCAGACTCTCCTAGGTAAGATTTTGGTCACTCGATAAGGTCCCTCCAAATTAGGACCTAGTGATCTCGATCTGATTTCCCTGGTGGCGAGAAAGCTCTTCGTAGAACAAAGGATCCAATTTCTAAAGCCCATTTTCGTACTTTCTGATTGTAATATTTGGCATTGTGTTGTTTGTACATAGCATTTCTGAGTTCGGCCCCATTCCTTCTTTTTTCCACTAAGTCTAGTTCTCTACGAAAGGCATTCTCATTTTCTATTTCATTGTAGAAGGCTAAGGAGGATGGAGTTTCTCCCATGCTAGTTCTTACGATAGTGTAGTAAGACCACAATACATTGGGAGCTCTTCAACCCGTCCTCTCTTAAGAATGTCAAGCTTTGCCTTCAAAGTGTGTTTGATAATCTTGTTGATGGCCTCGACTTGGCCATTTGCTTGCAGGTGGTTTCATGTAGAGAAATGTTTTTTGATATCAAATTTTTCACAAAAGTTTGTGAGACGAGCATTATTGAACCATTTCATATTGTCAATTACAATACAATGAGGTATCCTGAACCTGTATATGATGAATTTTAATTGGAAATCGATAGTTTTTTGTTCAGTAATTTTGACAAGTGGTTTTGCTCGGCCCATTTAGTAAAGTAACCAACTGTGACGATTGCAAAATTTGCCCCTTCTCTCTCGTAGGCATGGGGCCAATTAAATCGACCTCCCACTTTGCAAAGGGCCTTGTGGAGTTGCTTTGATAAAAGGAGCGAGGAGTTGACACTTGTCACACTTTCACACAAATTTGTGTGCATCCTGTTTTATTATGGGTCAGAAATGCCATTGACGTATGATTTTGTGGGCCAAAGATTGCCCACCAGAATGGTTTCTGCACATGCCTTCGTGCACTTTCTGTAGAGCATATAGTGTTTCTTCTTCATTTAAAAATTTTAGAAAAGGCATCGAATACCCTTGTTTTTAGAGAACATCATCAATTAAGGTATATCTAGCTGACCTGATTTGAAGTCTTCTTACTTCAATGGGATCCTCGAGACATACCCCTGTCTTTAGTTAGGAGGTGATTTCGTCTAGCTAAGTATACTTCAAATCTTTTACCATTGACATGGATTTTACCCTTTCGATGGCAGGGTATAAGATCCTTCCACAGGAATGTTGTCGAACTCTTCTACTCTTTCGCTTGTAGCCAGCTTGGCTAAGGCTTCAACATGACCATTTTGGGATTTTGGAATTTGCTTGACCTGAAGGCTCTGAAAGTTTTTGAATTCCTACGTAAAAACTTGAAGGTAGTTGTTCACCTATCTTCCTCAGTTCAATAGGTTTTGTTGATTTGGTTAACTATCAACTTTGAGTCGCTATACATTGCGAGGTAAGCAATTCTTACCTCCTTAGTTATCCTTAATCCGGTGATTAATGATTCGCATTTAGCTTCATCATTGGAAGTCTTGACATCGAAGGGTAGAGCTTTGCGAAACAAGTGTTGATTAGGATTGATCAAGACCACCCCAGCTCGGGATTGATTTTAGTGGAGGTACCATCTATGTAGAGTTCCTAAGGAATATTGTGCAAAAACTCTTCTACAGGTTCAATGCGAAATACTGCCAAAAGTTGACAAGGGCTTGACCTTTTATGGAGGTAAGTGGCCTATACCTTATATCAAACTGACCGAGTTCCACTTCCCATTTCATCATTCGACCTGAGATGCCAGGTTTCTATAAAGTTTGCTTTAATGGGTGATTAGTAAAGATCTCAATAGGATTTTCAAAGAAATAAGATCTTAACTTCCTAGCCGTCATGACTATGACGCAGGCTTATTTCTCTAGTGGAGAGTATTGAAGCTCGGTTTCATGGAGATCATTGCTGATGTAGTAGACGGGATGATATATTCTCCCTTCCTCCTTAGCTAATACAGCACTGATTGCATGTTTCAATACGGTATGGTACAACATTAAGGTTTCTCTCGTTTTAAGTTTGGATAGGACATGTGGCTAAACTAGCTATTTCTTTAGCTCATCAAAGGCATTTTGGCATTCAGGAGGTCCACTCAACCTCCTTCCCTCCTTGTAACACATGAAAAAATTGTTTGCACTGGTTCATGGATTTTAAGACAAAATGATAGAGGGTAGCTATTCTTCCGATTAGGCTTTAAACTTTCTTTGGTTTTGTTGGTGCTTTCATTTTGATGATAGCTCATATCTTTTTGGGATTTGCTTCGATCCCTTGATGACTCACTATATAGCCTAGAAATTTCCTGAACTCACGTCGAAGTCATACTTTTTTGGGTTCAGCTTCATCTTGTATTTTATCAGTTCTCAAACATCTCTGCAAGGTATTGCCGATGGTCCCTATCATTTGTACTTTTAACTAGCATGTTGTCAACGTACACTTCCATAGTCCTACCAATTTGATGGGCGAACATAGAGTTTACAATGCGTTTTACATAGCTCCGACATTCTTGAGTCTGAAAGGCATCATTTTGTAATAGTAGAGTCTCGGTCAGTAATAAATGAGTTGTGTTTTTGGTTCGGTTCATACATGGGTATTTAATTGTATCCCGAGTATACATCCATGAATCTGAGTAGCTCATGTCCAGTCGTGGAGTCGACCATCTGATCTATCCTTAGCAGAATGAAGCTATCTAGTACATGCCTTCTTGAGGTCAGTGAAATCTATGCACACTCTTAAGTTCCCCTTATTTTTCTTCACAAGGGTGGGGTTAGCGACCCACTCAAGATATTTGGCTTCTTAGAAGAACTCGTTGCGGAGTAGATTTTGTATCTCCTTGTATAGACCTCCTACGTTTTTTGATTTAAAGGACGACGCCCATGTTGCTTCGACCGGACCCAGGGATCCATATTTAATCTGTGGCAAGCAATTCTAGGATCAAGTCCTTCTATGTCTTCATGACTTCAGGTGAAGACATCAAGGTTCTTTTGGAGGAATTCGATTATTTGTCCTTGAATTGGTGGCTATAACTTGTGTCCCACTTTGAGTTCATTTAATGGGTCACTATCACAAAATAATATTTTATCTAGTTCTTCCACAAGTTTCCCACCTTTAATTCTTGAGCGTGGGTCCAACGGCTTGAGGTCGGTTTTAAGTGGGCACGCCATATGCACACCTGGGAGAGTGCGCGTATTTTGACTGGTAGGATGAATTTTCATCTGACACTTTTTAGCAAGATCTTTGTTGTCCTTGATTTCACCTACGCGATGAGGCGTAGTAAGTTTTAGCGAATAGTGGTACAGAAACACAGTGGCTCTGAGGCTGAATAGTAAGGGTTGCCCCGTGATAGCATTGTAGGCTAACTCAACGTTTAATTTAGTTCGTTGTGGTGCTTCATCAGCTTCTACTGTGAGCTTGATCGATCCTTTTGCCCTGGTCAGAGCTCCATTTAGTCCGAGAACCATGTTTGAATAAGATTGCAAGTGAATAGGAACACCATCCATTTTAGTTCGTTAATACTATAAGATTCCATAATTCTATAAAATATTTGTAAAAAAAAACAAAATCACATATTTTATCAGGGTTCAATTTATGCATTACTTCATTCTACAAGGCTTATATTTGCCCTAAAGAAAACAATCCTACGTTGGATTTGGTGTTGGGGGAGGAAGAGAAAGGGAAAAAAAACATTAAATGAATTTGGCTCATTTATCACGAAAAATCATTTGGTATAAAATTTGTAGAATTTTGAAATTATCTGTTCAGATTTGATTTTAATAAATGATTTTCAAACGGTAGAACACATAGGCCATATGGACAACAAGTCAGTTTTGTTATGCACATGATCTCCTATTGTCGTAGTAATTCTCACGGCTTGAAAACGTTGGGTCCAGTCCAAGTTAAAATTGCAAGTCATTTATTATTTGAAGTTGTCCAATTCAAGTTGGATTTGGTTACTTTTTGTTGAATTTGGACAATAAAAATAAAAATTGAAACTTCTTGAAATTGTAAAGCATTTTTTTCCACAATTTTTTTGGGAATTCATTCATATCATCATCCTTTCCTTAATTATTAGTTTATCGTCAAATAAACTTGCGTTTATAGACGTTTGTACATTTAAAGTCCTTCTGTTATCTCTACTAATTTGTCTATTTAGGTTTTTTCATTTTAGGATTTTTTTTTTAGTTCTTTGGGGTTGGGTTAGATTTTAATTCATAGCCCAAAATTCAAGTCGACCCAACTTGACCTCAAATTTGATTTACCAACCCAAACCCAACTCAATTGAACTTCAAACCAACTTAATCCGATTAGATTGGATAGGTTGCTTTGACCAGTTGAGGTTGGTTTTAGCTTTTACCCAACCATATAGACGATGCTCTTGTAATTGCATAATTATGTTTCTTTTGTTTTTCTAGGCTCTGTCTATTGGTGTGAGAATGTGGCTTCGGAGTGTGATCTATTAGCTTACAACCCAAGCTAGACACTTAAGGCCTTGTTATTGTGTAAGATAACATCAAGAAGAGTTACCCCCTAATCGAATATGTCTTTAATCTTCGGGCCAAAAATATAGTTGGGAGCTAAAAATAACCTGTATAGTTTACAACGAGCAGTGAAATCATCTTAAGCTGGAGCCTTTTCTGACGATGAAGAAGTGTCAAAACCACATCTTATCATTTGATGCTAGAACCTACTAGAGGTCAACAAAATCAGTTCTATGATTTTCGAAGCCTGAGGCGAACATCATAAATAGGATCCAAAATTTTTGTAAGCATGTAAAATTCATAAGTGTATCATAGAGTCAATAGTAAACTTGTTAATTTAAAACTTAACAATAAAATAACAAATAAAATGCATTATACAAATGATTTATATTATAATCAAATAATAAAGTCGACAATATTTCAAACGATCAATTAAATACTATTCATCTTGCGATTTTAGACGCAAAAACATTATTGAAATTTGAATGTTCTACCTGTCCAATCATTTTTTTCTCAACTGAAAACATAGTCAATCAATTCTATCGCTCAATTGATAACGTATTCGATCAATTCTATCTTTCTTGTGATATAGTTGATCAGAGATAAGATATGGTCAACAAAATTTTGTAAGTAATATAGGCATTTGAGTTGTCTTCAAATATTATAGCACTTCAATTACACTCGTTGCTTTATTTAGTATATAGCACTTCAAGACATATAACTCAGAACATAAATCATCTCCATTAATATCCGAACGTTCATTATGTTCCCGATACTTCTCAAGATCCATACAAAGCTTCAATAAGTTGGAAAAAAATTGCATGCCTTAATCTTTCCAAATTTAATAAAAATCCAAATATCTCTTCATATTTTTAAAATTGTTCAAATATAATCTAAAGAAGATAGAGCTTGATTAATTATAAAAAGAAAGTATACAACTTTAAAAGATTCTTCAACTAATTGATTTACCTAATCACTACTACTTTTGTCAAATTTATTCTTTATTCAAATTATACAGTTTTATTGGAATGCATCTTCAATACCTTTTTTAGTTTATCCATGACAATGACAAATTCAATTTCTCTATAATTTTCAAGAAATGAAACATCATCATAAGAGGTCTATAACACAATCAATATCCATATTTTCGATTTGAAGAAATTTATTCAGAATATTGACTGTAAGCAATAACCTGAATCAGATTACCATATTAAGTAAGAATTCCAAAATTTGAAGTTCATGTGTCGTTAAAAACTCGAGTTTACTCTTTATTTAAGGATCTTTGTTAATTTTTGCCAATTCTAGTGAAAGGTCTCTTATTTTAAACAAATAAATAGAATACTATCAATGTGATGAACAAGTTGAGTAGAATTAAAAAATCACTGCAACATAAGTTGGAGAAATCCTATGCCGCTTGTCCCATTTTGTTGTATTTGAAATGGACCTAATTTATAAATGAAATTACAATGAAAAAATGTTGTTGGGCCTTATTTGTAAATGGAATGGAATGGACCTAATTTATCAAAGTGTTAATAAAAAATAGTGGTGAACCTAATTTACCAAAAAAAAAAAAAAAGGGAAAATGAAATAGGCTAAAATTTGAGCCCCCTCAAATATTGGGCCTAAGGAGGGGGCCTCATTTAACTCTATGCAAAACTGGCCATCGAGGTTGGGATGGGTAGTATGACCCAGGACTTGGAAGTTAGCCCAGCTGCACAACATTTACAAATTTTGCAAGGGCAAAATAGAGAGTTCACCAATAAAGTCACCTCATTCTCAAATATGGAGGCGGAATTGAAGAAGGCAAGGATTGTAATGTCCCAATTTTTATAATTAGTGAATGTTACCAGAAGAACATTCATTTTGCTTAACAACTTGATTTAAAATTTATATGAGCTTTTACAACATTGCATTTCATTTATTTGCCATGTCAAATGGATCAATGTGCATGTAAAAATTTGGATTCACTACCAAGGTTCAAAACAAAATTATAATTGATGTTACCAATAATCGTCATATTTTGATTCTCAAACTTGATGATTGAGGATGATCATAGACGAAATCTTAGGTAACTGAAACAAAGGTATTGATGTGTATTCTCGTCGCCTCTCTGATGCTTATGTTAGAGAAAGGGAAAAATATAAGCGTAAAGCTAAAAATTGAATGTAAAAACATGTTTGAATAATGAATTAAAGCATATATTTGTAGAGGTAGGTAGCACGCTTTTGATAGGATTAGGATATTTGAAGCTTATCTGTTTAAAAGATATAAAATACTTGAGTATTTCAATAGGAATATGAGTTGTAAGCTAGTTAGGATTCAATCTTATCGGAGTTGAATAAGTTTGAAGATGAAAGTAGAGTCCTACTAGATTATGTCTCTTGAGATAGAAAATAGGACAAACGTAAAAACCTAAGGTGATGTTGAATCATCATGTGCGACAATTTAGCCAGACGAGGACACCTTGGGAAAATTTTCAAGATGACTAGAAGCAACCCCTAGCATTGCTGCTCGGGTTTGATCAAAATATGACCATATCATCATAGGTCCCCCATGCTCCATGTTCGAGAATCGTAGTGTTGCTTAGAATGCTCAAAGTTTGAAGATGAGATGCAGAATGCTCGAGTTGAGTGTTGACTACTTGAGGTTGAGTAAAGGATGTGTTGATAGCCCTCCGAGCATATAGATCTAGGTAGGAAAGCGTTGGGCTTATAAGATCGATCCTTTTATATGATGATTTTTAGGACTAATTTTACTTGGATGTATGAAGTATTTGTAAGGGTGCTTGCATGGGGTAATACTTTAACTACTTATTCATGGACAAGGATTTAGGTGCTTACGCGAGACAAGGCTTTCAATGCTTGCATAGCGTAAAGCTTAGGTGATTGATCGAGGCAAGGCTTAGAGGTGTTTGCTTGGGGCAAGACTTGTAGTGCTTGCACTGGTGGGAGGGGACGAGACCTAGAGGTACTTGTGTGGGACAAGGCCCATGGTGCTTGCGCAGGACAGAGCTTAGATTCTTATGTGGGGCAAGCTTTGAGATGCTTGCATGAGGGTAAGACTTATAGTGCTTGCTTGTGGGCAAGGCTTATAGTGATTGCACGAATTTAGGCTTATGGTACTTACGTGGGACAAGGCTTATGATGCTTGCTCGTGACAAGCTTTAGCTTTTGATAATAAGAAATTCACAAGTTAGGGCTCGCCTTCAATGATGAGAAAACCACGAGATAAAGTTCGCCTTTGATAATAAGAAAATCACGAGCTAAGGCTCACATTCAATAATAAGAAAACCATGAATTAAGGCTCACCTTCGATAATAAGAATTCCACGAGCTAAAGCTCGCCTTCAATAAATAAGAAAATCATAAAATAAATCTCGCCTTTGATAATAAGAAAACCACAAGCTAGAGCTCGCCTTAGATAATTAGGATGATCAATGAGGCCTTGAATAAGAGATATCCAAGCTAGGGAATTTTTTAACATCTGAATTGCATTGTAATAGTCTTGCAATTTTTCTTCCCCCAAATTGATAATTTTTTTATGTCAACATACAGATAAAGAAGGTAGCTGTAGAACATTTACATAGCTCCTTGTGCTTAAAGCTTGCAACGAATTTGGTTGAAGAGATGGAAATCAAGAATAATACCATCTTTCGTTGTGTGTGTGTGTGTGTGTGTGTGTAATATATATACACACACACCCAATGGACTTCTATTTTGGCATATTCTATACGTTGTCTTTTCCAGGCCATTAAATTTATGATTCCATTTTTAAATAGTTGTTTAGAAAATTGACTTCTTGAGCATTTCAGCAATTAGCTTACATATATTAGCTTTGATTTTTACTATTTTTCCTTGATTGTTGGTGGTAACTTCTTTTGACCATCTTCGTCTTTCCTCTCATAAATTTGCCAGACTGCCAGTGAAAGAGTTCTAGTAGCCAAAGAAGAAGAACCAATCCTAAAGAAGTGCCAGGTTTAAAGAAAATAATTTCCCAAATATAGTTCCATGTGGCCCAATCAAAGCTTAGTGGTAGCAAATGGACGATAAATCTAGATTTGAGAATATAGGAACAATACAAAGTTAGTACATTATAAGAAACGCATTTCATAACTAAAAATTTTACAAAATAATTTCATAAATCAAGTGGTAATTCAAATCAATAAATTTAATGATATATATAATATATACAACTGTGCTTCCTCACTGTCACATGATTTCACCTACCAACCCCCATTTTCTACCACGACACTCTTTTTCTCAAAACCATACTCTCTCTCTTCACAACACTGCCATTCATCAACCACTGCACATCACTGGCCACAGATCCTATCACTACACATCGTCGATGAACCGCTCTCCATTTTTAAATAATGTAGTTAGGGCTGCAAATTTCCAAAATAAAAAATCTCATCAGAGGAAATTATAGTGTCAAAATCTTTAAAAAATACACTAGGGTAAATGGTGTCTATTTGTAGACAAACTCATTACCAAAAAACATAAAAATTATTACTAGGAAGTTGAGGAAATTTTCTACTACTAATTATGATTTTGCTGGAGTTTTTTTCGAGTAAATAGCATCACAAAATGTTTGTTGGAAGAAGATATTTTGGGAATAGGTGGTTGGGGTGAGCGTAGGGTGTGGCTAATCCAATCCGTCAAAGTTCATTTGAGCAAATGGCATCAGAAAATATTTGTTGAAAGAAGATATTTTATAGAGATAGGTCCCTTTTTGAGGACTAGTGACTTCTCTACGCCGATAGACTATGGTTCACAGCCCGACTGTTGAGGCTTGCAATGGGGTATGGTAATCTAATGTAAATGTTTAGAAAGTGGAAGTGTGTGGTTGTAGTGGGATGATCTCATCGTCAAGCATATAATGATGTCTTTACTTATTTCAACATTCACCGTCTCTTTTTGTACTGCATGGTGACAGTAGTGATGTGTTGTTTGTGATCAAATTTCTCTTTAATGTGACTATTTGTGACTAGGTCAGTTTAAATCAAGACTGTATTTGACTCACTGTTAATTTGGTAACATACTGTAACAATCATTCACAACTAACGCGGACTGATCATAAACAGTCACAATTAAATAGACTTGGTCATAGGGGGTCACCACCGGCAAATTCGCACACACTACAAGCCAATAGCACAATTCACCTCCACCTCCAATGCATCATTACTACTACCTTCAACTCAAATTTAGGACCATAAATACTACAATCACCTCAAATTCACAATAACAATCATCACGATCACCACCACCACTTCGACTAACAATCAACATATATGTTTCCCATTTTCTTTAGATTTAGAATTTTTCTGAGGATGTCCTCCACAAATTTAAAATTTATCATGGTGGAAAGTAATTGGGCCAATTTTGTAGTTTGGAAAACTATATATCATAATTAACACGGATAGACTTGGTAACGACCAATCACAATTAATAGAGACTTAATCACAAAAGGTCAAATATATAAATGGTTGCTACCATCGGTACCACTACTGCACCACCACTATCACATCACCACCAACACTACAAAACCATTATAAATGATGTCTGACCAACTTATAAACTTTAGCTTGACCAAACATACTCAAACAAAATTAGGATGGTAAAACAAACAAAGTAAAGAGATAAAAGAGATTTGCATAACATTTATTAATACAATATTGTCATATGGCTTTGGACAATGGATGGTCTCTTGGTCATGGGAGACAAGAAGTACACTTGACAACGAACTCTACTTTTTTGTCAAAAGTGAAATCCTTGGAGAAGAAATAATCAAGTCTTTTATTATACATCTGCAAAACTCCTACACATCTTTGTCAATTAGCCAAAAACCAGCCCATTCTTCTAGCCACTAGTCGCCAACAACTCCCCTATCAAACACAGCATCTTCAGTTAACACTAGGAAATTAAAACCCTACTAATACTCCACTTAAATTTTATTAAAACAATCATTATTTCCCTTTTCCAAAGCCCTATAAATTTGTAAATTTTCAACTTATCACAAGCCCCATCTCCATTTGAATTTGTAAATTCAACTCTTCTATATATAGCCGCCTCGTTATATGTAGAGATGGTGATGTCCGACTTTTCTTTCAAAGCCCCATAACAGCAGCGATTTGAAGTAAATTTTCTTCTTCCTTTTGTCATCAGCGCTAGCTATTTTTGAGGTTGTGTATGTGATGAGGAGAGAGAAAAAGTTGAGATGTTGTTTCTGTGATAAGGAGAGAGAAATAATGAGATATACATTTAATAAATATTAAATAAATAATTAACTTCTAATCTGTGAAACGAAAAGTTTAAGTTTTGATATTTGAAATGTATACTTAAATTATAGGTTTTTGGGTAATTTTTCCTCAGAATAATATCCCATAGGCCTAATGAAATGACTTGGATCAAATAAAAGTACCCAATCAAACTTATAAACTTAGACAAGCTAAGACTTGGGAGGCCAAAATAAAATAAAATAAAATTATTAGAGCCCAAATTTTTCATAATTGAAATGATAGCCCATTAAAGAAACTCAAGTGGCAAGAATTCATTACATATAGGAATGATCCCAAGAAATTAAACTAGTAGGTCCAGCCTTTATAACCACTTGAACCCATTAGTCAAATGGGCCGAATCTGAGGTCCCATTTGGCATTGTAGCTTTCCCATCACAAAGCTGTTTTCATGTCTTTGATAGAAGTTGTTCTTGTTAAGATTTAATATCTATACAAGTGGCAGTACAATTAAGTTGCATTAAAAGAACAACACAGCCCTTCCACAAAAGGGGGTACTTTTTAATTGGGCCTATTCAACATAACCATTTTTCATACGGGCCAATTTTTTTTGCAATTCATCACAATGGCTCTTTATTGATTATAAGACAAATATATCCTTAAGTAAGTTATGCAATTACAAAATATGGGGTTGTTTAAAAGACAATAATACCCTTTAATTTACAAGTAATACAAAGTAGAAATCAAACGCTTTCTACTTAAAATTTTAAAACGAAGCCACTTTCCTTATTTGTTTACTCCAACATAGATAAAAACTGTTTCATTTTTCATCTGTTTCAATCTTGAAATCTCTTAAATTTATCAAATGCTCAGTGATTTCATTTTTCATCTATTTCAATCTTGAAATCTCTTAAATTTATCAAATGCTCAGTGAAAAAATATTATTTCTAGCCATCACTTCGAATCGGTAAGTATATTTACCTATTTTTAATTTCATTTTCGTTGAATCAATAAATTGTTTTAATCATTCATTAAATATTATTTTTACTTAAGCAGATAAATTTTTACAATCTTAAATAGATTTATAATTTTTTAAGCAAAATCGAAAAAAAAACATCTACATAGATAAACAACTAGTTGGGAACAGTTGGCCCCAACCCAGACGGTCAGCTGGATCACAAAAGGCCCAGACGATTTGCCATCCCCTTTTTTATATCTAAATTATATTTTTTTTGACAAATTATGTTTCCTAATGTAGATATGGAATCAGCTGCAGTCCTAATTTTTTATTTTGGAGAATATGAAATGAATGAAAATGATCGATGGGTGTGGAAATGAACGAATAAAGATGTGGTGCTACTGTAATTGTGATAAGATCAAGTACATTGTATGCAGAAATGTACCACGATTTATAGAACAAGTTTAATGTCAATCCCTCTAAGTACGACATGGAATTGAGATTTCTATTCAACGAGCATACATCTATTTCAATTCCACTTGTAATGGTTACTTCTGAAACTGAGATGAAGGTTTTAACTGAATTAAACCAAAATCGCATGACTCATATTTGTGTAACTCTAGTTATAAAGAATGTCCCTGAGAGTGAACATGAAGATTTCAATGGAGGAGATCGTAATGTAAATTATTTTTGGGACACGGTAGAGATAGTTCGTGAGGATGATGTGACTATTCTCAATATAGTTGTTCCTTACCATGATTTCACCGTTATGCATAGAATTTCCTCGATGTTTCAAGATAACAAGGATGAAAATGAATTTACAAATGAGGATTTGATTGCGTTATCTCGTCAGAGACATGAGTCGGATGGGAGCTCACAGGTTGGAACGAGACATGGTCCTCTAATTGTTCGCATGTAGTTCGCGATGATGAAGATGTACATGTCAAGCAACTGTTTGAAACAAAGAGAGACTTGTAGAAAGCTGTGCACCGAATTCCTTTGAAATACAACTTTGAGTTTAAAGTGAATAAATCAAATAAGTCGACTCACACAATTATCTGTGTTGATGATAGTTGCCGTTGACATTTGTGAGAGACGAAGACGGACATGAATGAATTCTTTGTAGTTTGTAAGTATGCATAGAAAAATAGTACTTGCGAAGTTGATATTCGTCAAAATGATCACAAACATGCCAGAGCATGGTCTATTAGTCAACAAATAATGCACAAGTTTCAGGATCCATGAATGATCTATAGACCATCAAATATTATTAACAACGTCCGTCGAGAGTATGGAGTGGTCATGAGCTATCAGAAGGCCTAGAAAGCCAATGAATGTGCATTAAGGGATTTGATGGGTTCAATCGAGAGTAGTTATGCTAAATTAGTTATATATTGCTATAATATGAGGATGATTAATCCTAGATCGACATTTTTTATTTAGACAGAGGGCAATAATTGCATCAAGTTTTTCTTAATGGCCTTTGGATAATACATTCGAGGATTTTAAAACGTGATGCGACCCCTAATTCTAGTTGTCGGTACAACCCTTAAGACTAGATACGAAGACGAGTTGATTATTTCAACATGTCAAGATGCCAACATCCAAATTTACCTTCTTGCATTCGACATGGTCGACAGAGAGAATAATCAAGCGATGCATTAGTTCTTCATGAAGTTGAGAAAAGTAATTGGGGACATCGAAAACCTTGCATTCGTTATTGACTGGAGCAGCTAATAATAAATGGTATCCCCGAAGTCTTTTCGAGGCGCATCATGGTTATTGTATGCACCATATACAGGGCAAACTGAAGACTAAAAATCGAGACAGTGGCATCGTTGCATTATTTAGGAGAACTGTAGAGGCTTACATTTTTGAAAAGTTTGATAAGTTTAGGGTTGAAATAAAAAGTAAGTCACCTGGTGCATGGGAGTAGCTAATAGAGATGGAGATCGAACAATAGATACGATCATATTTTTCAAGATGTCGATACAACATGATGACATCAAACAGTGCGGAGTTGCTCAATGCATTATTCAAGAATGATCGAGAGTTATCAATTCTCACAATGATTGAGCATAATCGTAATAAGCTAAAGCAGTGATTTTATGATCGATGTGAGAAATTCTAGAGTTGCACAAATGCGCTGACCCCGGCTTGAAAAGATAAATTCTTCAAGACTTGGAGGTAGCGAGAAAGGCATATATGGAACCACTAGACCAATTTTTGTTTCTTCGTAAGACGTGAGCGTAATATCGGATACTTCATGGACTTGAATGATAACACGTATAGTGCAGAAAGTTTTAGTTGGAAAGTTTTTCATGTATGCTTGCAGTGGCATTGGCTATGCATAGAGGATTTCTAGCACACACCTTATGCAATTATTATTACAAGGTTAATTATTGCAGAGCATCATATGCTGAAATGATATTTTTCTGTACCAAATGAAGAAGAGTAGGAAGTTCCTAACCACATTTTCCCACTTAATAATGTGTTGCCACCCAAAGTTGGACCACATACTCCTCGACGTAGACATCCATCTAGAATACCATTTGTTGGAAAATTTACCCAACCTCGTAAGTGCGGCAAGTGCGACGTAATAGGGCATACTAGCCAATTTTGTACAAGTCAGATTCTCTACATAACAACTACCCGGATGTGTAATGGAACACTCCAAATTTGTACTTAATATTTTCACATGGCCTAAATTTAACGTTGGTTATTTGTTGAAATAGTCTATTATTTAATATTTTTTTGTGTTCGAGCATTTGGCGTCCCATGCTAAATTTAAGGATAAATATATATGTACAGACAAATGTATACAAAATGCGTTACTTACTCTCACAAACAAGCAACCCCCACGTGAATTTGAAAAACGTCGACTCGTGGTCCCCACCTCCTATTGTGAGTAGTGAGTAAATGATTTTGTAAAAAAAGAGTGTAAGTGTAGCATGATCCTAAATTTAAATTGATAGTTTGAAATCGTATTGTATCAAGATTTTTATTTGGTAACATCTCAATCTATTGTCATAAAAAATAAAATAATAAGACTAATTTTTAACTACTTGTTTACTTATATAGTGAAATATTCTCAAAATTACACATACAATTGTTTTATTACAACACGAATCACAACGAAGTAAACAATATATACATTTTTTAATACAATAATACACAATGTGCTATGGATCACATTTGCACTCATACAAATCAAGCTAACTTGAACCTCCACATAGCTATTCAAGATTAGTTTATTGTATCAACCTTGCAACTAATACTCAAAAATTCTATATACTTTATTGTGAATATATCGCAATTGCGCCTGCAAGTAAATAATGATATATAAGTTCAACACATATAGTTAAAAAATAAGTTTTCAAATTAAAAACTACTAAATCCTTACGATTCTCCTTGTCTCGCCGTCATCATGTCTCGCACAATGGCTAATCTATTATCTACTCGAATCATCATATATCTAGCTATCATGGGGAAGATCACAGCCATCGGCTCTAGTATTTGCTTCAGCTGAGCTTGTGTCAGATAGCTATGGTTGAAATCGTACACATAGATAGCGGAATTAGCGAATGCAATCTCAATTGCAAAATAGTATGAGTTCGCGATTACTGGAACATACATATGTGTACAATCTGTCCATAGCTTTCCACACGTCGGCTCCAACTCAATGACCACTGCAGCATGTACTCAAGCACTATATATCCATTACCCTAGCGTAGGAGCGAGCCATGCTCAATATCGATTGCAATGCAAACCCGGAGCTCGGGATAAATCGGCCAGGAATGTCAAAAGATCTCGGGTGTCTTCAAACTCGATCTCGCAACATTTCCATGGTCATGTCGATGTATTGAAGCAAAAATACGAATAGAAAGAGAGAGGATCATTTAATTGACTAAAATAATAAATTACGTAAACATAAGAATAACAATGAGAATACACTTAAATCATCGGCGAACCAAGTTGACTTTGTCGGTACATCTTTAAACTACTTTTTAGTGTTCGAAATCATCTTTTCCCTGTTCTTGTAGCTATCACTGAAAAAAAAAGTGAGATGTTACAAAAAGCATAGAAGATCTTACATACACTTCAGTAAAATCATAAAAATACTTACTTGGGCTTAAGGGATTTAAACAATTCATCAAATGCTTTGTGGTTCACTGAGTAGACCTCACGGAATAGATTGGGAAACCTCCCATCCATGAACGTCCTTCTCTGTGCCCTGGTCCTGAAGGAGGAAACGATATATTGTGAAAGAGATCTCGACCTCTTATCGACTACTAGCTTCGGCAAGATAACAGTATGCTTTTTTCCTTCCTCACCACCGTCACCTCCTCCGACACAAAGATGACATCCTTAGTAGTGTCTGGCATCCTCTCCTCCTCCGTCACTTCCTCCTCTTGTACCTCCTCGCCACATCCCCCTTATGTGCCATATCCCCATCCTATACCTCTTCAATCGCCTCATCTTGTACTCCCTTTATC
Organism: Olea europaea var. sylvestris; assembly: GCF_002742605.1. NCBI lineage: Eukaryota > Viridiplantae > Streptophyta > Magnoliopsida > Lamiales > Oleaceae > Olea > Olea europaea. The sequence goes on from NC_036252.1 coordinate 9,706,441, forward strand.
GCTTCCATCAGGGCCATATGATCCGTCATATATGAAAAAAATTATTCGAATGTATCATCCGATGGCCACGACGAATCATCATACCCAATATGACCATCTTCTCCATCTATCCTTCGCCTAAGAGAACTACCAATCCCTTCGTCACCCCATCCATCTTGAGAACCGTCGATCCCTCCATCATCTTCTACATCCCAAAAACTACCAGTCCCTCGTAAGCCTGCTATGTCACCTCGTATCGCTGTGATCTCAGCATGGAGGTCTCCTAACTCGGTTTATAGCATTGCAAAATCTTCTAACTCCATCATGTCACCTCTCATCTCCCTCATAAATGTAGTTAGAAGTTTGAACAAATCATCCATGGAAGCATTGCGACTAAATTCAGGAGGTGATCTCCTCAACGGAGGTAGTATCCTTAGCGGAGGTGATACTGGATGGTGCTCCTAAAAAAATGAATATTATAAATGAATAACTTAACTTTAAAAAATCAAAACGACAATTAACAAATTACATTCAATTAAGTTACCCTACCTCGATCCATGCCTGGCTCGGGTATCTGATTGTCTAGTGCAGTCGGAAGAAACAATCTACGAAGATAACTCTGATCCTCTTCCTTGATCAACAGTGTCAACTCGGTGAGGACTTTAAACTAATATACTGATATTTCATTGCATTAATGACCGTGTATCGGAAGGACATGCAAAGTACATCACAAATGTATAATACGTACCTAAGATCGTCAAAGCGGGTTGATAATTGTTGGGCAAGTGGCTTGTCTTGTAGTCATATATCGGCTAGCCAAGTAGCTAAGATGGGGACAGTTTTATACACTTAGCCCCCAATTTTTTGAAAATGAAAATGGGTGGAATAGTATTTTTTTGAAAAATGAGCGGTTGAAAAAGAAGGAAAAGTTTTCGATTTACGTGTAATATTATTTTATGAAAGATTGGGTGGTTGAAAATAGGAGAGAGAGAAATAGAATGTAATATAATTAAATTTAACGGGGGCCAAACGCAACAATTACAGTTATTATATATAGAATTTAATAGAAAATTAGATAATTCAATATTTTAAACATTTACCTGCAAAGCTTTCAATAATGTTGTTGAATACGAGGCATTCTTAGTTAGACTCAAATTGTTTAAGAAGATGTAAGTTAAGAGGCTGGTTATCAACGGTGACTTCCAACTAGTAATGAGCCAACTCAATGGCAATTTTATCGTCAGAGACAAAGGATGGCTACATAACTCAAACTTGTCATGGACTTTCTCCCTAGTTCGAAAAGTTTGAGTTGACATAGACCCCGCATCTTGAAATTACCCATGTCGATACCTTGTCAAAATTGGCTAGTAGTAAGGATTTTGAACTGCTTAAGATCGTCCCTATTTAGTACCTAGGGATGTCAACGAGCCGAGTCGAGCCAAAATTTTGGGCTCGATCTCGGCTCGAGTAAATGATTGAGCCTTTTTTCGAGCCCGAGCTGGGCCGAATAAAAGCTCAGCCAAAAAAAGGCTCGACCCGAGTAAGCTCGTTGTTTTGTTGAATTTTTTTCCCTATAAACATGACAGTTGGTTGCTGTCATGTTTGGCAGCAACCTTCTGCCTTAATTTTAAGGCAGCAAATAGCAACCAGCTACCTAAAATAGGCAACACCACGCTGCCTTTAAAATATATTTTTTAAATAAATATAGGCTTGTAAGCCTGAGCTGGCGAGCCATACAGGTCAACTTGGGCTTTGCCCAGCACTCCAAAATGAGGCTCGGTTCTTCCAAGCCTTGACCCGAGCGGGCTCGAGCTTTCTTTAAGCCGAGCCAACGAGCTCGATTGCCATCCCTATAAGTACCTCGTCAAGCCATATATTTCTAAAGGAGAAGAAGTGATATGTGTGGAAGGCACCTCACGTGGATGCAACTAATTATTGCCTTTCACAAAGATCATTTCTTACCTATAATAAATATGAAACCTACAAGCTTAGGAGAAGAGCTACACATTTTGTTTTACAAGATGATGTTTTATATTAAAAGAAGCTTCTCATCTCCACTCATTTGATACATCAGAGAAAAATAAACGACCTGTGTTCTCCGAAAAATTCATGAAGGGATATATGGTAACCACTTCAAAAGACCGCACCAGCACACAAAGTACTCAAGCAAAGATACTACTAACCTACTTTAAAAAGGATGCAATGCAATTTGGGTGCAAATGTGATAAATGCAAGCACTTCTCTAATGTACAAAGTCAATCATCCTAGGAGCTAACTGTTGTATCAAGTCCTTAGCCGTTTTCCAAGTGAGTGATGACCTTATAGGTACCATGCCTATGAAGAGATAAAGTGCAAGTCATGCCAATGTCGCCATTGACTACTTTACCATGTGGGTTGAAGTTGAAACTTATGGCCAATATTAGATAAGCTAAGCCAAGTTCATTTGGAAGAACATCGCTCAATAGACAAAAGTTCGACAACCACAAGTTCAGGAACCTTTATGATAAGCTAGAAATCAAAAAGCACTTATCGACATCTCATCACCCTTAAGCGAATGGCCAAGTCGAAGTTATGAATAAAATCCTCAAGTATACCGTGAAATGGAAATGCAATCCATCTAAAGAAGCATGGATTGATAATCTTCCTCAAATACTATGGGCTATACACACCACCAGCTGAACCGCCATTGAAGAAATTTCCTTCTCAATGACAATGGAATAGAAGCTAAGACCAGTGGAAGTTGGATTATCCTCTCCCCATCACATTCTTTTCAGGATATGATGCATAACGAGTTGAGAAGGCATGAACTCAATTTTTATGAAGAAAAGAGAAATGATTCCTAGTCAAAACTCAACACATATCAGCAAAAAATGACAATTTTACAATATACTAAGATGAAGAAAAGGCCATTTGGGATTGGCGGTTTTGTGCTAAGGAAAGTGTTCCTATCCTTTGAAAAGCTAGAATTGCCATGTAGGTCCCAACTGAGAAGGTCCTTACTATATCAAAGAGGAGTTGTGAGTTGGCACTACAAAATCAAAGATCTAGATGTTAAAAAAAAGCCACATCCATGGAACATCAAGCACCTCAAAAAAAATTATACATAAACTTGGCGAGGTGTGTTATACCTTTACCGTGGTCACCTATTCTTAGGATGTCCACTTCGAACAAACGAGGTGCACGATATTTCTACAGGGATAATTTTTTCCTTCAAAGATGTCATCTTCTATGGATAAACCATCCCCCATCGAGGACACTCTTGATGAGGTACGTGACACTTTCATTGGAGCTATCTCTTTAAGCATGTCCACTTCGAACGATGAGGTGAATGCCACCCCTACAAGGAGTCACCTCTAATCATTTATCATGGAAGAAGCCCTCAACAAGATGTATGACACCTCCATTAAGGTCGCCTTTTTCAAGGATGTCCATTATGAATGACAAGGTGTACAACACCCCCACAGAGGTCATCTCTGATTTATTTGTAAATAATTTGATGAGCAATCCACATGGAGAAACCCTTGATGACACCCTATCGGGGTCACTTCTTCCAAAGATGTCCACTTTGAACTTCTAATATCATTGAAGATGACGCCTTGCATGGATGAACTATTCACTATAGAGGAAGCCCTTGAAGAGGTATGTGATATCCTCTCTAGGTTACCTCTACCAAGAATGTCCACCTCGAATGGCAATGTGCACGACACCCCACAGGCGATTACCTATGATTACTTTGAAGATGACTCTTTTCATGGATGAACCATCTACTATGGAAGAAGTCCTTCATGAGGTACGTGACACCCCACCTAGGTCAATTCTTCCAAGGATATCTACTTCGAATGATGAGGGTCACCTCGATTCCTTCATAGATAACGCCTTTAATGAATGAACCATCCACCATGGAGAAGCCACTTTGATGAGATGCGTGACACCTTTACCGAGGTCACCTCTTTCAAAGATGTCCAATTTAAATGGCGAGCTGTACAACACCCAATTCCTTTGTAGATGACGTCTTTCATGGATAAACCACCTACTATTAAAGAAGCCATTGACGTGGCGAATCAGTCTCATTCAAGGATGTAAATATACCTAATCGACGTTAACTAATCAACTGGATATAAAGATACAACGAAGTTAATTCACCCCTTACAGAGTGATGACATTTATCAAATGTAATACAATTATATTGTTTTTTGAAGTTTTAGTACTCGGTAAAGTTTGGAAATTATTATAACTATTACAAAATGATAGCGATAAGAAAAGTTAAGACAATCGTATAAAGATGTCTTGAAATGCAAAAATTTGATTAGAATAAATTTTATTAATATTTAAATGATTACATCAGGGACCAAGGACATTACATCAAAATTTTAAAATGAAGAGCCTAATGACTTACTATTCGTGCCTCTTTCCCAGTGACCTCTTCCTCCCTGCCTACACCTTCAGCCATCCCAGTTTCTATATTAGGACGACCCCGTAAATATGCCAGACTCTTCTTTTAAGAAATTAACATCCCATTCAAGGTAAACTTTCCTAAGATGAGCCAGCACCTACTGAGGATTCCACGAGGCCCAGTAGTTGGCGAAGCCATCATACTCCTCCGTTTTTTCGAAGTTATCAGTATCCTTTTGGACTGCCACTATGCCAGCTATCCTAGCTTTAGCATTGAGGAACTCAATCTCTTTCTTTGATGCATCTACAAGCTGCCTCAACTTATCCATTTCTTTATTTGAAGTCTCCAAAGCCTTACAACATGGTGTTGATGGTCATTGGACTGATCAACCTATTTTGCTAGAGCCGCAACTGTAGATTCAACTACATACAGTTTATTTCTTAGGTAGTTGACTTAGATTTCACCAGAATCCAATATCGCCTCTGTCTAAGTCACTTCATCTTTGCCTCCTTTACCGAGGCTTTAGTCTTTCGTACCTCATCCTCACAACTGGCATAGGCTTCTAGCTTTTCTCTCATCTCATCATTTTTCTTTTGGAGGTTCTTTACTAAATCCTCCATGGCGATACTCACTTTCACAGATCTTACCGCTAAATCCTTATTGGCAACCACCAGATCTTCCACCTCGCAGGAGGCCACGTGGTCCTACCATTCCTCCAGAATTTCTGATAAGTGATGACGACTGAGGTAGTAGTCTGAGCACGACCTTTAATAGTTCTTTATCTTTGCTCCCCAGGAAATATACGGCCTTCTTTCTGTGGGAAAAGTGTGTAGACTTTTTTGATCTTGAAAAATGAGGAGGATCAGACAAAACCTGTGGCACATCGACCGGACGAGGTGGTGGAAGTTTTGATTTTTTAACTATCCTAGTAGGGATTAGAGCATCAGGTAGAGGTGGCTTCTTTGCGACAATAGTAACGGATGATGAGGCCCTCAGATAGACTAGTTACTCGCTTATTATTCAAAGAAGACACTTCCTCTACATTATACTCTTCATTTGCCAAGCTATGCCTACTCTCCTGCACCAATTGTTTAATTTACCTCTTGTAGGCAGTAGTAGATGTCTTCAAAGTGAGGGACTGGGCAACATTTTTCCTTATTGAGGCGAAGTTGGGCCTTAGAGATTTATTTTCCATGAAATCTCCTGTAGAAAATGGAAGTATCATGAACTATCAAATGTTTACTTTAGGCAGACATGAGTTCGTTCAAGATGATGTGAGTGTTCTTTTCAATTAGTTCGTCATGGGTATGTCCTTAAATATGAGCTTGTAGGTATCATGGATGATATCCCACTGTTCCAAGCTAATCTTACATCTCGACAACAAATCTGCAATTAAATTTGATAAATAAAAGACAAATTATGCAAAAGCAGGTCAATAGCAGAATTCATTGGCTGTAGAATAGGTAGTTGGGATCGTCAAAGATGCCTTACTTCTTCTTCTAGTCTTTGATTGAATTTATCAGGCCCACCACAAAGCCTCATGCTTTTCTCACCTCCTTCCAAAGTTTTTTGGCATATAGATGGAGTGAAAAATGAACAGTGGCCTAATCTTACAAAGGCTCACCTTTTCGTAGCATTCTAGAGCCTATCATTTGGCTACAATAATTGGGGTTCAGTTGGGAATGTGCATTACCATAAGACATTAGCACAAATAAAAAAAAGATGGAGAGAAATTTTCATTCCACCCCTAAACATAGATTCATTAGCTGCCGCGCATCCCACCTTTGGATAATAGGTGCACTCGTGAGGCTATGGAACTATCATTTGAATATTATCATGGACCCTTAGATGTCCCTAAAGTTCCAGATTATTCTAGAGATCATAATGCATGGACAGGAAGAGGTACCTTACTCAATAGAGGTACCTACGGGTGGAGCAGAAAGCCTTCAAATGTTCTCACCTTGCCCAATGGCCTTAGAAATCTCTTCTAACAACAACACTTGAGGGTGTCTATACTTGAAACTACAATGGCTAAACTATCTTCCCTCACCTCACCAAGACCACCACTAGAAGCCCCATACATGGTGTTTTCAGAAAAAATAACAGGAATAAAGGAAAAGAAACAGCATGAATGGAGAATTGTCTAGGGTATGTGTTTTGGTTATAAAGCTGTGGTCGTTGAAAGTTGACGAGACTGGTTGAAATCTTTTAACTCTTTTTTCGACAAACAAAAATCAAAAGGGAAGCAATTCTAAACTTTTGCAAAGTGAAAACTTGTCTAAATGAAGAAATTGGCTTCTTATAGACAATGATGCAATGTTTTAGCCATTAGATATCTTCATAAGGCATCATGACCACCCAAATATTGGCATATCCAGTCTATTCGATGAGACTGTATATTTTGTGCGCATCATGATGCGTCGTATTGAATCTCTGCAGCTGTACAGTATGATTAACATTTATTACCCTTGTATTAAGAGTAGTGGTGGGCAAAAATCAACCTAAACCGCTCAAACCAACCGGCCTGAACCAAGCGGTTGGGGTCAATTTTTCCAATGAAATGGGTTGGGTTCGGGTCATTAATTACATTTTTCTGTCAGGTTATGGGTTAGCCTCCCCAACCCGACCTTTATAGTAAATTAATAACATAAAAAATCTTGAAAACAGAAAAAGCGTATCAGATTTCTAGGGCTTTGTTACAGGTAAGTTAAATCAATAGTTGTCCTCTTTCTTAAATCAATAGCTGTCCTTTGCTTCAGGTAAGTTAAATCAATTGCATTTTTCTTCTCGTTTCTCCCTCCCATTTCCATTTCCCCTAGAGGAAAGCCTATTCTCCTCCAAATTCAATCCATTACAAAGCCCAAAGGCAGTGAGTCTACACAGTACAGGAAATCTGGTCAATTTAGTGGCAAGAATCAACAGCGCCAATCCTTCGTTCGGTAGAGGGTGACGATGACCATTCCACCCCTGGAATCAACAGTACCAGTTCTCCATTCAGTAAAACTCCAAAGAGCTCTAAAAGTAAAATAAAATCTCTCTTTGTCTTCTCTCTCGCTCCCCCTCGACAACAGCTACCTTCACTTTTCAGCTGCCTTAAGTCAATCATCGGACGTCCAGCACTAGGAAACCCACGAGCTAGGTAAATTTTTTCACTCTTCATTTTTCAAGTTCTATAGATCACAATTTGAATGAATTTTTTTCCCATCTTTTAAACTATGATTCAGTGGAGATATCTTCTTTCTTTGACTTTGTTTGGCGAAAATGCATTCTTAGTTTTTGGGTGCACAAGTATTTATTATAGTGGCTTGAAATCGAATTGAATTGGGGAAATTTTGGTATTTTCTCTATTGTATTGCTTGAAGGAATAGCTCATTTTTGGAAATAAATAATCACTCTCATGGCCCATAGAAGTTATAAAAATATTGTAGAAACAAGAAAAAGTACCAAACAGCGTTGCAGTAGGCCTATTATTGTAAGGTGTCCAACGTTCCATGATTCAACTGGTGTTGCAAGGGCCTTCACTCATTTATTTATGAATGCATTTGTTTAAGCTTTATCGACAAGTTGTCCCAAACCGACCAACCCAACCCAACCCGATCGATACTTGATTGGGTTGGGTTATAACGTTCACACGGGTCGGGTTGGGTTAAATTTTGATCAAACCGATCATGTTGGGTTGGGTTGGGTTTAGGTTTGGGTTGGGGAAAAAACCGACCCAACCCAACCCACGTCTACCCCTAATTAAGAGCAAGAAATTTAAGAGGACCAAGAGGAGTTTAATTTATGATGACTTTATCCCGAAGATTAGGGATAGAATCTGAAGCTAGGCTTCACGTCTACTATCTCTTGGAGGTTGCATTACCTTACTGAGGTCAGTGCTTTCTTCCACACCACTACATCTTCAGATTATGCAGCCTCCTAAAGCCATCCTAAAGAAACTTGAGAGCAACTTTGCGAGATTTCTTTGGGATTTTAAAGATTAGGCACAATGTTTACATTGGAGGAGTTGGAAGGAGATTTGCTTTCCTACTGAAGATGATGGTCTAGGCTTTAGGAGATTGCAGGATGTGGTAGATACCTTCTTCATGAAACTCTGGTGTTAATTTCACTCTCAGAGATCACTTTGGGCCCAGTTTTTACTTGGCAAGTATTGCATGGGGACACATCCTTCACTTGCAAAAGTCCCACGATTAGTCTCTTCTACCGGAAAAGGCTGAAATCAGTAAGGCCGGAGAAGGAGCCACATACTGCTTGGCACCTTGTAGCTGGTCATATTTTCTTCTGGCATGATTGTTGGTCGGGCGAGTCTACATTGGCATCCCTATTCCAACATAGGCAGCACACATATGTGAGGGTACAAGATTTTTTTGGACATTGGTGAAATTTCGGCCAATTATTACAAGCTCTTCCTTCTCACATGGCGGGGCAAATAGGGGTGATACCTTTATGTGCTGATTCACCGAATTGCATCGTTTGGAGTGTTACATCAGATGGTAGCTTTGCTACCAAATCAACATGGCAGCTAGTTCATTCGGTTCGTCAATCTCAGAACTCGTATAAATTATCGTGGAGCTCCATTTTGCCTACCGCTGTCTTATTTTTCTACTGGAAATTATGGTACGATCTCAATCCTGTAGATGTGGTTATTCAGAAGAGGATTGGTTTCAGTTGGCTTCTCGATGTTAGTGTTATGAGATTGAGACCATCAGTCATATTTTCATTGGCAGCAACATCTTCGATCAGGTATAGCAGTACTTTGAGGACCATTTTTAGATACCTATGAGATTAAGAAAGGGGGTTAGACAAAGGTTCCAGAGGTATTTGGGACAGTACGATCACAATGGATACATTTGCACCATCATCCATTTACTGATATTTTGGTTTTTATGGACCGAGAGAAATGGTGTGAAATATAGGGAGATCCGTATAGTAGCCAAACATGGATCTACGTCATGATTTTTTTCTTCATATGGGAGGATTTTTTAGAGTTGTACACTGGCGAGGTGACTTGATATTTGCACCCCTATTTGGTATTTATATGACTATCCATTTCCTACCACCTCTTGTTATGGTTGTTTGGCACACTCGACCTGTAGATCCTACAAGATCAACACTGATGGATGCGTCAATAACGGATTTGCGAGTGGTGGGGACATCATCAGGGATCACATTGGACGCTGCATTAGAGCATTCTCAGCATTGTACGGTCCATGTTTGATTCTAGAGGCCGAGCTCAGAGCTATACTAGCTGGGATTTTTTCAACCAAAAGACTTGAACTTTTAGGCATTTGGATTGACTCAAACTCCACTACAACCATCCATTGCATCACCAAAGATAGAGCACCATATGCTATTCAGGGCATACTCAGATAGATCACAAACATCATATCCTTTGACAGACACAGTTTCCCACATCTACAGAGAAGGGAATCAAGTTGTAGATGCTCTTGCTACAGAGGGTTGGCATCATTGGCGTTATTAGATATTCGGACCGACTTACCATGACATATTAAGGCACTCATACATTTTAAAGAAAGGTAAAATACTCCAAGCCAATGTATCACCTTGACAAAGAGCAGTTTACCTCCAACCCTACATTGAAAGTCCAGGCATTATATACATATCCATAAATGAACTTGGGACACTATTATTATGCCTTTTATGGAGAGGCACTAAATCATCACCAACATGACAGCTAGCTAAACAAATCAACAAAGCCTACCCTTAGCTTCACCTCCTACTTAGCCAAGTTGATCCATTGTCTTATCTGAGGATCATGTCTAAACACTTCTAGCCAAGAGTCAGTTCAGAGGTGAAGCGTCACTTTTGCAGCTCCGAGGCAACTCGAGATCTTTTTAGACAAATCTTAATGATTGATTGATATGACATCAAGGTCAAGTCACCAATCCACATTTCAAAGTATTAAATGCTGCATTAAATGCCAATCAACCAATGATTGATGGATTGAAGTCTAGGAGGAGACATGGTACACTACCTTTAGATGGAGCCAAGTGTCATCTCGTCTACGGTCAACGCTCCATCTCCACTACTCTATAAACTCACATACTTAAACATTTGAAGGTAATGTTGTTAATATTCTTAACATACACTTGGCTCCACTATTCATATACTCCCATCTTGTTCCTTATATTCGAGTAAACCTATTTGATTAATGTCAATTGACTTGATCGTTGAAGTTCTTGCAACCGTCTCCTCACTCCTGAAGAAAGCCACAAGTGACTAACATTATTTCTATTGTATGGAGAGTTATCTAAATAGGGCTGTTACTTGTAGGCTACATCATTCCGACAAAAAAAATGAGATCAACAAATTTCTCTGTCAATCTCAAAATTCTGTCTCCCTTGAGCTTCTTAAAAGTCCAAAATCAATCTTACTCCAGCCCACCTAATCTTCGTTATCCCACTAGAATAGCTCGCTAATTTCCATCAATTTAGACAACGTATTCTGATTCTCGAAGCATAAAAATGTAGGGGAATTGAGTGGGGTTGTAGTGCAAACTTTCTTCTAGGGATATGGGAGTTGACTTAGGATGTGGTCAATTATGTATGAGATTTTGTGCTATGCTAAAAATAATGCAATCACTTGGAGGTAAATAAATTTGTGGTGAGAGAATTATTACAAACATTTTAAGTCAAACGAGATTTTGTCACTTGATGAGTAATTCAGACAAATATTATTGATATGCGCAATCTCAAAGATTTTAAAGAGTTAAGAGGCCTTAGTTTAATATTGGCGTTAATTCTTCCAGTCTTTTTATTGCTACGACAAAGATATATTTTCTGCAATAAATATTATTTGTCACAGTCACAAAGATTTTAAAGAGTTAGAGGACTTAGTTTAATATTGGCATTAATTCTTCCATTCTTCACGCTACGATAAAGACATATTTTTTGCAATAAAAATTGTCAAGAATTGATTAGGGAATCAGATAAAAAGATTAATGGTTAAGTAATAGTTTGGTGCATATATTGAGAACGATGTATTCAACAATATTAATAACGACGTTTTTTAATGTATGAAAATGCAAACTACAATTGTAATAATGTATTGACTTATTTTTAATTAATATTATGTTGTCTAAGAAAATTGCATCTTAATTTTTGATTCCACAATTAATAATCTTTGGCTTCACCCTTGCTAAACATTCGCCAATGTTCTTCAAGAACTTAAGAATACGGTATATTTCATGTATGAGCACAAAACAAGGATAACCAAAATTAAACAAATATTTGGGCTCCATTTTAATCCAAAATATATTTTTTCTTTCTTCCTTTCAATAACACATTTTTTTATAAAATAATATTACACGTAAATTCAAAATTTTTCCTTATACTTTAATTACGCATTCTTCCAAAATATATTTTTACCAAAACTATTTTTAATGGAGCTCAAACATGGTCTAATTTTAATTTGGATAAAGTAACTTATTTATAATGATATAGAATACAACCCATGATACATTAGAACTCTTATAATTTATTCAAGTCACAATTTGAAGCCACAAAAGTGATCCGATCGAACCCAATAAGCTAATCTCCAATAAATTAATTTTAATCTGATCAACTCTTGACTAGTCAAATTAATTTATTAATTCCATCTATTCCACTAAAGCTGAAATTGCACTCTCAGAGAAATTGATATTACTAAAGCTGATTAGCTGAATAATCAATAATTTATATCTTTCGACGTATCGTTCTTACGTACAATCCTTGTCAATTATTTAGAATATTTTGAACAATGTTATTATTGACCAAAAACACACACACACACACATAGTTTCTTGTGTCCACATCACAACTTTAATCCAACAATCAAAGTCAAATTACTGAGCTCAAACTTAATTGTCCATTAGAAAATTCATTGAAATCATGATCGTTGAGGACTTCATATTGGCAATCAGATTTCATTACCCACTCACAAGGTCTTATGTACGATAAAGTCAAGTAAAATCAAATTTGCTTTGTCAATGCCATAAATTAAGCAACCGTTTGATAGAAATTTTTCACGCCCAAAAAATCAAAATTTTGACAGTTATTTCATTATTCTAATTGTCATTTTTGACTTTTTTACTCACAGATAGGATCTATTTTTCTCTATAAAAATCAAAAAATCAATTCTCATAATTACTATCGAACATGCCCTAAATTTCATGTGGTTTAGTCCAATACATCCATATGTACTCCCAAACTTATTACTGAAGTCAAAAGTAAACTTGAATAAGTTGTAATAATTTTATCAAAATAAAGTTTTCGTCTTTATTTACTGATAGTGGACTATTAAATTATATATTGAATTATAAATCTAATTTTTTGCACTTAATAGCTTAAGCACTCAAATTATAATAGCAAAATGACATATGAATACTCTAATTAATAATTCAATATTTTATTTTAGAATGTCGTAAAAATACAGAAAAATACAGATTTACATGTTTTGCATATCAAACAATAATTTATTGTAGGATTGCTTTATTTGGCACAAAGCGAATGTTGAACTCTAAACTCTAAATTGATTTTAGCGAATTACTCTCGAGTCTCAATCATCTCCAACCCAAACCCATTCACTTTAATAAAAACCAATCCCTTTGGCAAAGCCACTACCTCGCTACTCTCAATCGATAAGCACACTCAAATATTAGATATTATTTGTATGTTGATTATACCAAACTATAAAGGAGTGTGGATTCAATTTTTTGCATTCAATCATGCCTGTAATAACCCCACTTTATCTTAGCTTCAAAGTGAAGCAAAATCGCAACTCTAAAAACAATTCATATTTTGGCTTTACACTGAATCCACAAGAGGTGCATTTGTTATTGGACTTTGCACTTAGTGTCATTTTGACCACCTAATTTTAATTTATTCCATGCTCGATCTTTGAACTTTACACAAGTTTCGGTTAGACCACTACTTAGGGTGTCTATTAATTAGTGAAAAATACTACTTAGACTGTGTATCAAATCCATAAACTGTCAATTCACATTTTTTGTGGTCCTTTTTTATTTTTTTTTCTCTTTCTCTGTTTCTATATTTTTTTCTTGTCAATGTATATTAATACAACTACTTAACGACGATGTTCCAAGCAAGCAAATTTTCAATTGGATAAATAGTATTATATAGAGTGAGTGACTTGAAACATAAAAATGAATTAATTAATCCACATTTTAGTTCTCAATATTGAATCATTTCTAAGACGCATGACATTGATTCAAAGAAAAAAAAAATGATGGAAACCAATGAAGTTTGGCTTTCTTTAAAGCTAAGTATTGAAAGTGGATTTCTCTTCATGATTAATGCAACCACACACTGAATTATAAAAAAAAATAATAATAATAAAAAAAAAAATTTCAAATGTAAAGATGTTAAAAACAAATTAAATCTCTTTTTCCTATCTTGAATCTTACATTATGCAGCTTGGTTTATTCTTCTTCTTCCTCCTTTTGATCGCCCTTGAGGTAGCGGATGTTGCATTTTCTTCGCATTGTACATCTGTAACAGTATCCAAAACCTTCAAAAAATGCATGATACTCCCTACTTAACAAGCCTCAATCGCATGGACATTCCATCCACACAATGCCACCCTTGATCTCGTCTTCTTCGGTACCTTCATATCTCCTTCAGGTTGGGTTGGATTCAGGATTAATCCGATTTCTCCTGAAATGACAGGAACACAAGCATTGATCGCCTTTCCCGTCCCCAACACCGGCCAACTCGTCCTGCTACCTTACATTCTAGACCCCACCGTAAAACTCCAACGAACACCGCTCCTCTCCCGCCCCCTTGACATCCACCTCCTCTCTTCCTCCACCGTCTTATACGGTGGTCGTATGACCACCATACACGACTGTGGAACTATTCAAATATATGCCACATTCAAACTCGTCCCCAACAAAACGAAGATTCATTACGTATGGAACCGCAAATTATACGTTCAAGGTTACTCCCCAACTATACATCAAACTGCAATCAATGATCTTTCATCCATAGCTACAATAGATGTCCCCTCTGCAACTACAGCCAAGGCACACAACAACAATATCAGGACATTAAAAATCATTCATGGCATCATAAACGCGATTTCTTGGGGAATCTTACTTCCAATAGGGGCTGTAACTGCGCGATACTTGAGACATATACATGCTTTAGGGCCTGCATGGTTTTATGCACATGCTGGAGTGCAACTTTTTGCAGTTTTCTTAGGAACTGTGGGATTTTCTATTGGAATTAGGCTAGGGGAATTGTCACCTGGATGGGTTTACGGGCTTCATCAGAAACTCGGTTACGCAGCATTCTGCCTCCGGTGGCTTCAAACGCTGGCTCTGTTGTTTAGGCCTAAAACAACAAACAAATTCAGGAAGTATTGGAAATCATACCATCATTTTGTAGGTTATGCTTGTGTAGTATCGGGGGTTGTTAATTATTTTCAGGGATTCCAAATGATGGGAGAAAGCAGATCTTATGCTATGTTGGCATACTCTTTGTGTTACAACTCATAATAATAAGTCATCAGAAACTCGGTTACGCAGCATTCTGCCTACGCTGGCTTCAAACGCTGGCTCTGTTGTCTAGGCCTAAAACAACAAACAAATTCAGGAAGAATTGGAAATCATACCATCATTTTTGTAGGGTATGCTTGTGTAGTATTGGGGGTTGTTAATTGTTTTCAGGGATTCCAAATGATGGGAGAAAGCAGATCTTATGCTATGTTGGCATACTCTTTGTGTTACAACTCATAATAATAAGTCAAAAATCAAAAGTTGAATTGTCAAAGTCAAAAGGAACTAAAATGAAATAATTCATTTTAATTGGGACTTAATTTATTGTGACAAATATTTTGAAGGTTTAAGTTGGATAAAATAAAAATTTTAGGATCTACTTATATATTTTGGAAGTTTAGGATTTAACTTTATATTATATTATAGAAGAGGGACTTCCTTTGCAATTTAAGTGAGTGGCCCCTTTATTTTATGACCATTAAACCCATTTTACACTAAAAACACACACACATACACAGTAGAATTCGGGCAAAAGCTGGGAAGGAGGAAAAAAGGGGAAGGAAAGGAAGAAAAGAAGGGAAAAGAAAAAAAGGGGAAGATAAGCTAAGTCCTCGATTTTCTCCTCAATTTTTCAAGGTAAGCGTAAGTTTTACTTATTGAAGAATGATATTAGATTTTAGGGTTCATGGAAATTCCTTAAATTCGAGATTTAGAAAGAATTAAAGGTTATTAGTAGGTATTTGTGGTCAAAGAAATATATATTGAATGATTAATGTTTGGAAGGGGGGGGGGGGCTTTGAAAATGGGTTTATGAAATAGAGACTTGCTCTTTGATTTATTGGGATTATATGATGTTAATTACTTAAATTAAGGATTTGGGATTAATTTCTCCATTTTTAAGTAATTAATATAAGCCATTTTGGACAAAATCCTATTTAGGCGCTGTTTTTGAAAATCTGCCTAGAATAACACTATTTCTGTCAAAGGTTTTGATAACAAATTTTAATATAGAAATTGGTACCAGATTTTAATATTATGGGATTTTAGTGCTATTTTTGTCAAAGTTCTTATTTTCAGATTTTTAAAGGTTTGAATGAAGTTATATGACAAATATTGAAGTTTATGCATTTGACTAAAGTGGAAATTACATAAATCCAAGGGTTTAAACATCACAATTCAAACATCAAGGCTACAGTTTCATTATGCAACAATCAGGTATTGATTTAATAATTTAAATATTAATTTCTTCCAATTCAATTTTCCCAACCCTAATTTTACGTTTTGTTTTCTCTCTCTACAATCTCCATACTCTACCTTCTCTCGATCATGAAACACCATCGTCGACGACAATTCATGACGACGACGGTGATCACGACGGAGGCGACGCTCAAAGGCATCCTTACCGGTGGCTATTCTATTGGTTTTCTCTCTCTTCTCCTCTGCTTCGTGACCACGAATAGGGTTATAGTCGATCTAGGTAGGTTACAACTTACAGGCGGTAGTGGTGGATTTGACCGGTGGTGGTGTGTGCACTTGTACGGGGTGTTTCTGTTTACAATTTGGTGGCGGTGGTGCTGCAAAAATGGTGGTGGCGACGGCAGCGGTCATCAACTGTGAATTTGATTTTTGTAGTGGGTGTGGAGTAGTTTTGGGGTTTGTGTTGATGGTGGTAATGGTGCTAGCTGTGGGCGTGAGGTTGCGGTGGTGATGTGTTTGGTTGGCGATGGATTTGGATGGTGTGTTGTGCGATGACGTGTCTTGTATAGTGGTGGACTCTATACAGCGTGGATGTAGGTGCGGTGATGGTGTTTGTAGTCGGCTTTCTTGGTCGGTATTTTGTTGGAGGTTGTAGTGTTGTGGTGAAGGACACGGTGGCAGTTTTTGTTGGTGATTTGGTTTAGGCGGTGATGGTGTGGTTCAGATGGCAATGATGGTAGGTTTGGTGGTGGAGTATTTGTGACCAACAATTAATCTGTGACCTAGTAATTCGATCATTTTATGATTAAAAAATAATTTGTGATCATCAAATTCAAAAATACGTGACCTGTGACCTATAATATTTTGGATTTATAACCATTTGTGACCCATAGTTGTGACTCGTGGCCTATAAATTTTTAGATTTGTGACCAATGATATAAACTGTGACCTATAAAATTGATGAATAAATTGTGATCCGTGACCACGAAATAATCTGTGACCTATCAAAGTTTTGATTCGTAATCTCGAAATAATTTGTGACCAATTAATTTGAAGATATGTGATCAACAAATAAATCTGTGACGTATAAATATATACACGTGATCATTAATTGTATAATTGTAATTTTATTATATTTGATTAATAAATATTTTTAATTAATTAGATAAAAACCTAATTTTTGCATTAGTTAAACTTTAAATATGGTTTTTGAACTGTGTATAGTTAATACATGGTTTATAAATTTTTATACACTAAAAGACACAAATTGTCACCAAGACCATTAAAGAAATCTATAAATAGTCATGCATAGTAAGAAAAAAGCATAAAAATTCAAATATCTCCCTTCCAAATAGTCATTTCCTCTTTGCTCCTTGTTGAACATCAAGTATAGTGAGTGTAAGATAAAAACAATTTTTAACTAGGTGAGAGAAATTTGTGGTCAACAAATTGGCGCCATATGTGAGTAGTCAAACCAAAGATAATTGAATTTGGGTATCTAAGTTGTGGAATCACCAAAATCCGTGAGAGGATAAGTCAAGTTGAGGCAAATCAGGAGGAAGTGAGTGCACTAGAAAGTGAAGTTGCAGGCCGATCTATCTCTCACTCAATGTCTTCATCTATGGAAGAAAAAGTCGATAGTAAATATTATACAGGATATGGCAAAAGCCTCAAAGCATTGACTGCGAAAAACACTTCTCTGCGTGTGAAAGTAGTAAATCTAGAAGGTCAATCTGCCGGACAAAACACGGCATCAAAAATCTGCGAGAAATCAAGTAATCGAAATATATAGAAGTTGTGAACTTAATTGTAATAATAATTGAAGTTTTGGGCTTATTTGCAATTATTATATAATTTTCGGTTTAACTGTAATTGCTATAAAAATCATAGACTTAATTGCATTTGTTATTAAATTTTAGCACTAGACATATAATTAAACAAAACATTTACCAGCTGGATCCGGAGTTTAATAAGAACTCATATGAAGATTTTAATTAAGACTCATATTCCGACTTTCCTTATTGTTAATGGATTGAATTTTTTTTTTTTTTTATCTTTATAAATAGAGACTGGATGGAACTAAGAAATCCTTCAACACTTTACAATATTTCTTCTACTTTGTTCTAATTTGAAGAGAGAAAGATTATTTACTTCTTTTATTCCTCTGTACAATCTTAAATTAGTTTTATTATTTAATAAAATGAAGGTGTCTACCTACCCTTAGAGTCTTATTTTAGAGAATATTATAGAAGAGTTGAAGGTTTATAGCATCAAGTTCTTGAAATTAAAATTTGGAAACTCACGATTCAAAATGTTGGAAGCTCGTAATTTACATCCAATACAAGAATTAATCATTGAATTTAGGTAGAACATTCAAATAATTTATTCTTTCTATAACATACATGTGAACATCTAGACGATTTTGTTTCTTGCATCACTTCTTCGACTAGTTCTACAAAAAATATCTGCAGTGAGGTTCATCCAAAGATTCTGTTGGCAGTTCCAATATTCCTGCCTAGCAGTTTATAAAAGGGAAAAATTGCAACAGAAGTTCCAAATCTGTAAAACACTTGCAGACTTTTCCCAAACCTTTGATTTGTGGCAGCCGTCACCTCTAACCTTTACATTCGTTGTAGCGAAGGCCCTTTTGGATGGAAACCGTCCAAATGTCTATCAGTTGATCGTTCAAATAAAAAATTGAGCACTTTTAACCAAAATAGAGGAGGGTAAAATCGTCCAAACACTTAAAATACCAAATTCTAAATGGCCCCACCATTTGCAGCAACCTCCTCAAACTCCTCATTCAAATTATGGCTTTCTTTAATGGGAGTTTTTGTGGGAGTCTTATATAAACTCTCCTCTGCATCCTCCCACATCGAATCATCTGCCTCCTCTGGTTTCGCCCACCTAGAAAATCCTTCCCATAAACCTTCACTTTATTCGCATCGTACCCATAGGTATTCTCAAACAAATACTCCTGATATTTCCTAACGAAACTCTCATACTCTTCTGGGCTAAAGAACTTAATTGCCCAAACCCCATTTGCCACGAAATCGACACGCTTCTAGTCTTTAAATGCCTTGAACTATAAATCTTGATCCACTTTCACCCTGACTTTTGACCCGATTTTCAAGTCCCAGCAAGAAGTCGGGTTAGATTCTTCATTTTCTTCATCCTCTTCGTCATCTTCTGAGCCAGATTTAACGAAAGAGTAAGAAGTGACTTTTTTCAGAAACGGCCCACTTAGAGTTGGGCGTGTTTCCACTGACGTGGAGGTAAAGCTTGACAGAAATTTTCGGATAATTACTTTGGACCTGGTTATTGTACTTGAGTTTCAGAGCCTTGAGTCTCGATTCAACTTCATCTAAAGACAACGGTGTTTTGGGTTTTAGGTGGTCGGATGAAGAAGATGAAATGGTATTTTAAGTGTTTGGACGATTTTACCCTCCTCTATTTTGGTTAAAAGTGGTCAATTTTTTATTTGGGCGGTCAACTGACGGGCGTTTGGACGGTTTCCGTCCAAAAGGGCCTTCATTGCAACGAATGTAAAGGTTGGGGGTGATGGCTGCAACAAATCAAAGGTTTGGAGAAAGTTTCCAAATGTTTTAAAGGTTTGAGGCTTCTGTTGCAATTTTCCCTTTATAAAACTATGACTTACTCTTAGTTGTAGCTTAGTAGATTTTGTAGGATTCCATGTATTTACTTTTCTATTATGCTTTATGTGTATAAATACTCATATCATTATCAATGCAAAGGCTTTCGTGTCTTGCCAAGCCAAATGTTTCTCTCGTTTTGAATATCTTTCATGAAAGAATTTTAAAAAAATATATAAAATAAAATATTAAAAAAATCTAGATAGTTCTTCTTCACATTCCAACAATTGATAATAAAGCAAACTAGATTGTTCTTGTTCTAGTTATTTCCAATTTTTGATTGCATATTTTAGTCGAGCAATGTCAGAATAATTAATGATTTTGGAAGAGTTCCTAATACTGTTGATTTCACACATCTGTATTATGATAACAATGGAGCCATTTATCAAAATGAAAAAGCTAAAGTCTCACCAATGATCCAAATATGTGTTAAGGCGATATCATCTCATTAGAGAGATCATACAAAGAAATAACGTTAAAAAAAAATGCATTCCTGTGAGAGATAATATTATAGATCCACCGATAAAGAGTTATAGAAAAAATCTGATTATTATGTAGACTCTTTTTGTATAAGATATATAACTAATTGGATTTAATATATATGTCAATTTATAAGTATTATGCCCTAAGTTCAAATAATTTTGGATGTAAATACTTTTAAAATGATTAATACATTTTATTATGTAACATCCCAAATTTTATTGACTTCAAATTTGAGGTGACAACATAGGGCATGACTTTTGGTATAGCAAAAATTACCAAACCTCCATAGGAAAAGTGATGCAGGGTGGATGGCATGCATGAGACAAAATTGCGTAGCATGTCAGTCGATCAGCCTAAGCATAGGACGCACGTCGTAACATAGTGCCCACAAATGCACTCTTTCTAGTTAATTTACCCAAAAATTGGCCTGAACTCATGGCTCGCTGTCTGCATTGGCTTGGGATTAACTATTTCTTTGTTTGCACGATAGAAGAACCAAAACGTAGGCACCAAAGAAATACATTGTCGAGGATGAGTGCGTGCGGTGCCCCTCTGGTCAACAACTAAAAATTGAGGGACTCGCCACAACTGATTGTGCCTTGGCAAAGGGGGTTAATCCTAAATGGAGTTCGTGATCGCTCTATAGGTTCATTGATTGAAGTGATGATGTCATTTCCAGTCCCTTAATCAATAAAAAAGGCATGATGAATATATGTGCAACTCAATAATGATTGAGAACAATTCGTTTTGGTTGTGCTTCAGCTAACATCTAGTTGCAGCGTGCTTTCTAAATCCATTATTATCATCCACCATTTCAATGCATTTTTATTAAAATGCCCCATAGCATTTAGACAAAACTCGAGTGGAAGATTAGAGTATCAAAATGGATTGAAAACTCACATCAGCTTGGCCTAGCATAATGATAATGTCTAGATCTTTCAAAATTCACGGAAAACATTAAGCTCCCATTTGTTTCTCATTTTTGGAAGAATAAGAATGAAAAATATAGACGTTATGAGTTCCACACAAGAGATAGAAATTCAAATTTGATGGCTTGATGTGATGAATGACGGTTATATTTTTCATCTTAATGAAAAAATAATGGGAACCAAATAGAGGTTGAATGTAGAATTTGTTAACATTTTTGAATTTATAATGTAATAATTATAAAAAAAAATTCAAAAAAATGTTCAATTGGATTCATTAACATTTTCAAATGTGTAGTAGTAGTAAATTGGAATGTTATGTAGCGACTACAAGAAGATCTATTTCACTATAACTCCAACTAAGCAATTTTCGTCAAATTGGGAGACGACATGTTTCGAAATAGTAATATTTGAAGCTAAAGTAGGAGCTCAATTGAGATTTTTCTGAATGTTCATTACCGCAAATGAAATTTACGGGGCTCTTTTTAAAAATAATGTAATTTATGGAGGACCAAAATAACATTTTATTTCTTCACATAGTCACAATTACTAGGGTTCTCTGTTCTCATTGCATTCGCCGCAACCTTTTGTGCAGAACAATTCTATAAGTACGGGCATTCATCTCTCATTTAAACAATTCATTTTGGGATTTAGGGTTTCTCTAGCCTTCTACTCAATTACCCTTCGCATAAAATTCTTATGGAATCGAATTCTTCTGTTTCTGATTCGCGACGATTTGTATATATTTGGGGCGAGCTCTGTTTGGTGCTCGTATGACTCAAGCGAATCGAAAAATCGTCGCATAGAAACCTTACTTCGTTGAGATTTTGGTTGATATCCACTATTTCCGAAGGAGGCATTCTCATATCCTATCGCCTTGTGGAGCGGAATCTCTGCAATTATCTCTTGGGATTGGCCATGAGAATTACATTCATTATTGTTCTTAAAGTTTATCAATTAATTATTTGATGTGTTTTCTGTTTTTTTTTTTTTTTTTGGGATTTATGAGTAGATTCAAAATCTGTTGCGGCCTGCGATGAATTCACAGAACTTCAATATTTTTCTTAATAACTATCAATTATGTATTCTATTTCTTGTTAAATTTATTCTTTGCATTCAAAATCTGTTTTGGCCAGTGATGAAATCTGATAAATCATACCATCTTTCGGGACTGAATGGCCTCAAGGCCTTGCTGTTATTCTGCAATTCTGAGGCCAATTCTTTAAAATTTATATTTTCCAATACTCAAATCTGAATAATTTTGCTTATGAACGGTCAAGTGCTGTTTAAGGTTTGAATTATTGGCAGCACTTAACATGATCATAAGCCAGAGAAAAATTGAGCCGCCTTGTCTTTCAAGTCTTTTTTCTTGTACTCTTTGAGAGAAGGCTATCCGCGTTGTGGCTAATATTTCCTTTACATTAATTTATTAATAAAATGTGCTTGAACACATAAGTATCATCTTTGTAATATTTGGTGGTTGTTTAGGCTTAGATTGTCTGTTTTTTATGCCTCACTGTTGTTTCGTACATGATTTTTTATTGATTAAGATTGGGATTTATTTCGCACATGTTTAATTTTGATTCAACATGATATGAACAAATCCGATTGCTTAATTAAAAGCTTGAAATGTGGGTCAAGTAAAATCAAGATATATTTTTTAAAGAAATTGTTCTCTTGTTGATGAAAATTTGAACAAGATGAAATGAGGAATGAGGCTTCCAGGATGTTTTTAGGAATTTCGGCAAATAATTTAAAGGATTTAGAAGCCTTCAAGGAAAGAAGCGTATAAAAGCACAATTGATTCTTCTCAGTAGAATTTGTTGAAAATTTTATGAAGTTTGAATTTTTGATGAATGAATTGAAATATCTCTAGCAATGATTAGTTATCTATTGTTTGGAAATGAAAATTTATTATCAATTCATAGATATTCATCAATATGCTTTGGACAAGTTCCAATAATTCATGAAATGTCTGAAATTTTTCATGAATCAACACCAGATTTCAAATGAAAAATTAATCCCATGGTTATAAATTTCTGTCATGCGTATGCATGATTTTCAAGTGAGCAAGATAAGTCTTTTTTTCTATTTGGCATTTGAATTGTAATGAGCTAAAAGTCTGTGTTTTGTAAGAAAACAAAATTTGTCGTTAAAGTTAATAATTAATTTTGATCACTTATTTTATAAAGCCTATAATTTTTTCTGACATACATTTCTCATAAAAACGCTTAAATATAATTAAATAAAAATATATTATTTTAAATTCATCTAATGATATTTATTTTCATTAAACTTTCTTGGATGTTTGAAGGAATTTGTAAATTTTTAGCCATTAAAAGGCTGAAACTTCATCAATTTGGACACTTGAACTTTAAAAACACTTGCAAATGGAGGTTTCAAGAGATTCAAATGATCATAAATTCTGAAAGGCCAGGTTGTGAAGAAAGAACAATGCCCTGCGTACTGGGCATTGTTTTACAGGAGGTTTACAAGCCCTCTCATTGTAGTTGCAGGTTAGTCTCATTAACCTGCATTAAAAAAAAAAAAAATTGTGCTGGTCCCATCCTTGTGTCTGCTTTGATTGACTTCTGTAAATGCCCTCCTGTACGTGAAGCATCTCTCGGGAAAAATTAAGAATTGATTTCGCATGTGAAAGATCTAATTCATATAGGTGTAAGAATATAAAAATGTGAGAAATAGATTTCAATTTTAATAAACATGTTAAAGGATCACGTGAGATTTTATGCACATTGAAAAAAAATTATGACATTAAATTGAGAAACCTGTACGACGAAATACAAAAGTTTAAACTCAAATAATAAGCAAGAGTGACACAAATGCAAAAACTAATGAATAAATTTGTTGAGAATAAGTACATAGAGATTTGTTTTGGGCACATCCATATCTAGTAAGGAATTGCCTACTTTTGTTGGAAATAGTAGGTTTCACTTTCACTAATTTAATATTTTCAGTTGCACATTTTCTATAAAATTATATTACAAATAAATTTAGAATTTTTTTATTTTTATTTTTTAAATACACATTATCCATAAAAAATATTAGGGAAAATTGCAACAATGGTCCTTAATTTTTTATAAATATGCACTTGAGGTATATCTAGATAGAAATCGTTCAAAATGCTGTCAGTTGATTAGGAAAATTATGGAATCAACATTCAATAAAGCTGTCCAAAATACCATTCAAAAATGTATCAACATCCAATAAAATTGTCGCAGTAATAGATAATTAAAGGAATTTTTTCGATTAACTTATGGTGTTTTGGACGATTTATATCCAAATGGACTTCAGGTGTATATTTATAAAAGGATAGCAACCTTCGTTAGCATAAAATAAATGTTAGGGTAAAGTGAGGCTTTATATGGTTGTCGATGTCGTTCGCCATTATATTGGGATGAAGTTGGTGAAAGGAAAGTTTTAGGTCCAGAATTGGTCAAGAAGATTGTAGAGGCTATACATAAAATTAGATCAAGAATTAAGACCGTTCAAGGTCATCAAAAGAGCTATGCTGACAAAAGGAGAAAAAAATTGACTTTTGAGGTTGGAGAGAAAGTATTTTTCAAAGTGGCACCAATGAAAAGAATACTATGATTGGGAAGAAAGCGAAATTGAGTTTCAGATTTATTGGTCCATTTGAGAATCTTGAAAAAATTGGGAATGTGGCATATCGTTTAGCATTGTCACCTGAAATATTAGCAGTGCACAATGTATTTCACATTTTATGTTAAGAAAGTACATTTCAGATCCTAACCATGTGGTGAATGTTCGATCACTAGATGTTCAGAGTGATATGCCGTACGAAGAAGTTCCTATAGTGATTCTAGACAGAAAAGATTATGTTCTGAGAAATCGAAAAATTGCATTAGTCAAAGTCCAGTGGAGTAAACATGGTGAGGATGGGGTTACTTGGGAACAACAAGAAGAGGACATGTTAGCCAAGTACCCTGATCTTCTTAAAACAAGTAAGTTAAATTTCAAAGATGAAATTATTTTAAGTGGAGAGTTGTGGCGAACGGAAAAAAAAATGTTGTTTCGTTTCAAAATAAAATTTTCTTATAGGACTCAAATATAATTTGGTTTATATTATTATGTCGCTACGACATTTCCTAAAAGTCCGAATAAAACTTTGGTCACGAAAGTAAAAAATCGCGTACTTGATTTTCTTAAATTTTACAAAGTGTTAAAATTGCTTTTAAAGGACAATTTTATTTTAGTCTGGTTACATTACTTTTCTTACGACACACTTTATTTTAATATTACCATTTTAAAATCCATTTTGACAACTGCCCAGGGAAATATAAAATTGTCATTTAATAAATTTGGGAAGTTAACCTGTCGACCCTATCCATCTATTTAAGACTTCACATTTCAAAGTCTATAACCTCCACACTTACTTTCGTAACCTCCAATTTTAAATACAATTTCCACCACAATTGCATTTGAGAATTTGTAACTCTCATTTTAAATATATTAGTACCACCACTTCACCTGGAATTTAAAATAAAATTGTCCCATTTTGATACCTTGCCAACCGTCACTTTCACTAGAAATTTAAAACAAAAATTGCTGTCTTTACATTTGAAAGGTAACCTGCACGTCCACTATTTTATACCCATAATTGATATTCCACAACCATTTGCCTTTACTTCCATTTTGGTTACTGCAATTTGCCATCATTCTTTTGCATTTGAAAACTCTTATAACTTCTAAAGCCAAGTTTCCTCTCCGAAACTGTTATATCGGTACATAAAGTTATTTCGCTTTTTCATTCATCAATATAAGGTACTTTGAATCTGAAATTGCTAAAGAAGAGGCAAGAAGTTTGTTGCATTTTATTTCTTTGGCACGAAAGGATATTCAAACTTCAAGCATTAAGGTAGGGATGTTCTCGGCACTAGTGTAAGTGGTTTAAGAATTATTTGTTTTTGTTTTGCATCAAATGTATTGTTGTGTGACTCATGAAGGAGACACCGCTTGGTGGCTCAAATAAGAGAAAGAGATTGAGGGTGACACTATTGTGGTGTTACTCATGAAAGAAGCACCGTTTGTTGGTTCAAATGAGAGAAAGAAATTGATAGTAACACGAATAATCAAAGTTTGCATTTCTAAAAATATATATGTATTTTATCATTTACTCTAATTTCTTCCTACTGAATATTATTTGTAGTATTCACACCCATTTTAATCTCACATGTTGATTTGAGGCATGGCGACGATTTGACATAGTGGCAAGTTTTCGGCAATTTGAAAAACTTTCAACTTTCTAGTAAAATTTTCAATTTATGTAAACGTATATGAATAATTAGACGAAAATTTTAAAAATGTTTAAACATCTATTTCGTTTAGTTTTATATGCTATTTATGTCAACCATAATTTGGAAACATTGGAATGACTATGACCAAAGTTTATTTACTGCTGATTATAATTTCAGATTCTGTCTTCCATTTGAAAATGGTATAATTTGGACTACGTTACTTATTTTAGAGTGAAATCAGTGGCATTTGAAAGGTCTATGAGTCTTCTGATAGTAGCCTTTGGAATTACCTTAAAATATTATTTAGAGAAAAAGTTATGCTCGTTTTGGTAAACTGCATCATTTCGAATCCGAGTTTACTGTCAATATGTTAGTGTTTTAAACATTATCATCAGCCCCAAAATTTTTATGTGGTATATATATGAATGCTTTAGTCCCTGTAAAAATTTCATAATTTTTGATAGACATTTGTTAGGCCAAATATATTTTTCTTCCGCTGTTGTTCAATCCGTAGTTGCTGAATTACCTCCAATTGTTTTCTAAAACCAAATTTCCCTACAATTGCCTAAGTTTATATGAATAACTATTTACTATTATACTTTTATACGTTTCAAAATCCAAAAACTTTCTAATTTACAAATTATTTTAGTTAACATCAAAGAGGTCGAACCAAAGAAAGATCCATTATTTTTAACGCTTCGAGTTCCGAGAATTCGGAGCGTTACACACGTGCCCAAGCAAACAAAACAAAGTGGTAATATTATATTAAAATATTGCCCAAATAGGAAAATGTTTGACCAACAGCTTTTGCAGAAATTCAGTAGACTGAGCCTCACGTGATCCACAATATGGCAGCAAACAAATTCAAATCTAAATTTGAATGAATTTACCACCTATACATACAAAATACTTACAGCCTTATCCATGAGGATGAATGCAACCGACCTTCAAGCAGCAAGAAGGAACCAAGCAAACAGCAAAAATCCAACTCTTAGCCGTGAATCCAGTCGCTAGAACATTGGCAAAGTACTCACCAACTGGCCAAACTGAAACCAATTGAGCCTGAAATTTACAACTGTCGAAACAATGGCTAACTGTGGAACTCGACCAACAAACTCATGAACAACACCAAGCACAACCCAGCTCCGAAACTGGAACCAAATTGAACCTGGAATATCCAACTGAAGCAGTCTAAACTAGCTGGACGAACCTGCCTTAATTGAAACCGCAATGACCTGAACTGCAATAACCCGACTAAAGCGCACAGAACTGAGCTGGAAACCACAAAGATAGCAAACTGTATTATTTAAAATTTGCAAATCTACACCTTAACACGGATGAATCCAATATGCTTGATTCAATTTTCACCAAGAAAAAGTAAAAATCGAACCAAACACAATAAGCCCATGTTTGAGCGGAAAAAAATGCATTATTCATATCAAATCAATAGAAAATGTATGGTTAAAAAATAAGGAAAATTTTTAGATTTGTTTGTAATATTATTTTATTGAAGAATGTGTGATTGAAATGATGTCAAATCACTGTTGAAAAATATATTTTTTAAAAAATAATATAGTTCAAACAAGTAAAAAACCACAGTTATCAAATGATTAACGGCAGGGAAGACCCCTTTCTGGCCTAGGTAGATCAAATCAATAGGATAGTCTTACAGCTCGATCGGAGGTCAAGACTGTGGTCCGGCAGAAAACAAGAAGTCATTCGTATCAAGTGATGCGTGAATTGCTCAGTAGTGCTTCGCCACTACCATAGCTGATTTCTGGTGGCGCATCCCCCACACAAGCATCGCCCGACGAAGGGGGGACGAGGAAAGCTACAGGCTGAAAAGCTTCGACCCTTCTTTCAAGGCACCTCCTCAAGAAATCAAGACATTCAAGTAGGATTTTCTCTCACTAGAATTGAGAGCTTCTCTGTCTAACCTTGACGAATGGGACATCCCCTTTCTTTTTATACGACTTCAAGCTTCTTTTCATGTAATACATTTCATTCTATTTTCTAGTAAATCTAATGGTATTTCTATCGATTTTTTATGTTTTAAAATCCCTGAATATTGAATCCATGATTTGTACTTTTTTTTTTTTTTGTTCATTGAAAGATGAAAAATAAACTTTTCTTTTGAAATTGGATGCTTTGGGAAGATTTGAATTATCTCGACTTAACCGATGTTGCACACAATTTTAACTTTTTACACTTAAAGCCCGTTTGATATCCCTTGAATTCTATGGAAAATGGAAAATGAATTCCATTTTGCAATTTTTTTGGTGTTTGATTGCATTTTTTTCCATGGAATTCATTTTCTATTTTTTGCTCACACATCTGTCATTTCCTTATTTTTGTGAGAATTGATTTTTCACCTTTTTTTCGTTTTTTTTTTTTAAATTTTTGGCAATGGGAACTAGAAAAGGAGAATATCCCTTAAATTGATAATTTTCATATAAAACAAAGTCAAACGATACCAAAATATAGATATTTTTGGATATTTTTTTTGCAATGGAAACAAATTCTAGGAATAATCGTAAAAGTGGATATTTCTTAAATTGACAATTTTCATGAAAAAAAGTCAAACAAACACAAAAAGACACTTTTATTTTAACATTTTTCAAGTGAAAAATTATACTAATCAAACTATATTAATTGACAATTCCCACTCAAACAAATTCTAGGCAATTCAATTCGTTTTTTTCCCATCCACATTCTATCTTTACAATCAAACGGACACTTAAGACATTTGAAACACCTAGTAAAGTGGCAATCTATGTAGTTAATTATGAATAAGGATTACTTGTTTGTTGTTATTAATGGTGGTAGTAGAGAGACAAAGGTAGCCTTTCTATATTTCCTCCTATATTAAATAAGGGGAATTTGGCCTAACTAGACAATGTATTTAGTTAAATGGCATTTGACCAATAATAAAAATAAATAAAAAATGTAAAATATTTTAGTTGACAAAATGACAAAATTCTCCTTTAGTTGTTAACTTAATATCCTCCAATTTTTTCATTTCATCTTGTCGTTTTTCCTCCGAATTCACCTTCCTAATTTCTATTTTTTGTTTTGAAAATGACATCTTTTTCCCCCTTTCATCTTCTTCAATTTTAATTTTTAAGTCTTCAAAATTAAAATAACATATTTTCTTCTCTTCAATCACCTTCTTACTATCCTAAAAATATGTTTTTTTATTATAAAGTCTTTACTTCTTTTGGTTATCTTTTGAGTATTTGAACAAGAGTTTGTTAGCATATCATTTACATTGAAAAATCACATTTACGTTTGAAGAAAGAAGAAAGATGCTCTTAAATATCGCATCTATGTTTTATTTTTATTATTAAATATAATATTAAATAATATTTAGTTGGTATTAATTTATTGCGCTTTTTGTGTTATCTGCAACCATTGGATGTAATAACACTCCAGCTGCTATCTGAAATATAGAACATCACTCCGATCATTATCTGTAAAGTAAAATGACACTACATTAGTTATCTACTGTAGTTTGATTTTTTCAATAAAATGACTCTAATAAAGGACTCACTAACATATATATCACAAAAAGATTCACTAGTCACAAAGAACGATTGAAATGACATAACTTTTTATATTATTGAAATGGTGAAAGTACAAGTCATTATAATTATATATTTCGATTAGGTTAATGAACATATCTATCAACTTTTGTACGTGTCATATACATATTACAACATAAGTAAGTTGTACTTACTATTTTTCAAGGAATGAATGGACAGTAACTGCTTATACTCGTATTTATACATGTAATAGCACAAGTGTCGTTTTTATGTCGAGTAACGACACTTGTACGGTGGTTTTGAAATTCACCTATATCCGATTTTTTTCAACAAAACAATATTTAATAATGGACTCCCTAACATATATAATATAGAAAGTTTGACAATGTCATAAATGATATAAATGAGTTCCACTATTGGTTCCTGAGGGTAGATAGTACGTAGTTGTTTTTACTCGTGTTTACACATATAACCATTGTTTGAGTCTCATTTTTCATCAAAATGCATTCTTGACTAGTATCTTGATCTCATTTTAATCACACGTTCTTTAATAAAATAATATTAGACGCAAACTCAAAACTTTTTCTTATTCTTTAACCACACATTCTCCATCATAATACTATTACAAAATTCATTTTTTTGAAAAAAAAAAGAAAAAGAAAAAGAGAGGGCTCAAACAACCCCATAATGGCACAATGGTCTTTTTTATATTAATAATGACACTTGTGCTGTTTTGTTGATTTTTCCTACATTTTTGTTAATGTCATTTAAGTTAAATGTTTGCATTTTAATTATACATTTCTTTCTAATTTGTTGTTATTCCATGATAATGACATATGTTACGCTATTAGAAATATTAACATCCATGAGAATGACATAAGTGTCGTTATTGAACTTATAAGAGGGAGATGAGAACGGTATAAGTGCTGTTATGTTTGTTACAAACTTTCATGAGAACAGAACAAACATCATTACTGAGATAAAAACATTTATGATTCGTTAGGGAGTCCAATATATGAGATCGTTGTATTGGAATAAAACCAATATATAGGAAAAATTAACAAAGCGGCACAAGAGCAGTTACTGAAATGAAAACGACCCTTCCATCATTTTATCTATAAATATAAGTTGAGAAATATGCTCATTAATTGTCAGTCTAACCTCCTAAGATGGCACAACTACCATTATGATTGTAAATTTACTTCTCCATAAGAACGATACTTATATTGTTATGTTTGTAAATATAAGTGTCTATGAGAACAATAGTTTGCCATTACTGAAATGAGAACATCTATGAGAATGACACAACTGTCATTATGTTTCTAAATTTACTCGTCCAAGAGAATGACACTTGTGCTATTACTGAGATGAAAGCGTCGATAAGAACTTTACACCTATCATTACTTATTTATGAGAATGATACTTGTATCGTTACTGAGATAAAAACGTTTATGAGAACAGCACAACTGTCATTATGTTTAATTTATAGATGTCCATGAGAATGGCATAAGTGCCATTTACAGAATTTAAAAGGTCCTTGAGAATGGCATCAATGTCATTACTGAGATGAAAAGTTCTACGAGAACGGCATAAGTGACATTACCGAAATATAAACTTCTATTATTACTATGAGAATTGCACAACTTAGAATGTCCAATTCTAAATGTTGTTGCGTTGGAAACAAATGAAAATAAATGAGAATGGGGCTCAAACAATGGCTATATAATCTATATCAATTCAACTGTTCGTTATCACGTGATCAACCTTTTTTGACTTTCTTAAGTTAGAGGATTCAATGTTTGAGATCGTTGAGTTGGATAGGAAGCAAAATATTTGAAAATTAAACAGAATAACACAAGAGTTATTAAACGACAGTTGTATCGTTCTGTTTATATATACGAGTGCATATATAACTATGACCCATCCATGCCCCAAGAACCAATAAGTTGTACTCATTTCAATTACAAAATGGACATGTCGTTTCTAAAAGTTGTGAGATGTGCTCATTTCAATTGTACAAGTGACGTTAACAATATACAAATTTGTTAATGAGAACAGCACAAGAGAAGTTAGGGGATCTAATACATGAGGTCGTTGCAGTGAAAATGAAGCAAAGTATTGGAGAAATCAACAGTGTCATTAAATGACACTTGTCTGTTCTCTCCATAAACAAGAGTATAACCAGACACACTGAACTTATATTTGTTAACAAATGTAGATCACGACTTATGATGTCACCGACTTGATATCATATAACCTATATCAATTCTACCGATATTTTTCATATAACTAACATTTTCGACTTTCTTAAGTTACGAGGTCTAATGCTTGAGGTTGTTGCGGTGGAAAAGAAACAAAATATTAGAGAAATCATCATAATAGCATAAGTGTCGTTAAACGTCACTTGTGTTGTTTTGTCTACAAGCAAAAGTATAAGTAGTTATGACCCATCCGAGTCATAATAATCCATAAGCTGAACTCATTTAAGTTACAAGATGGACATGCCGTTTACAAAATTTGAGAGATATGCACATTAATTATATTTTCTAACGAATGTAGATAATAATTTGTGATTTCACTAACTCGATATCATATAATCTCTGCCAATTCTACCATTATTTGTCACATAATCAACATTTTGACTTTCTTAAGTTAGGGGGGTCTAATACTTGATGTCGTTGAGGTGCAAAAGAAGCAAAATATTGGAGAAATCATAATAATGTTACCAATGCCATTAAACGACATGTGTGCCATTTAGTCTATAAACATGAGTATGAGAATCCACGACCCATCCGAGCCTCGATAATAGATAAACTGAAATCATTTAAGTTGCAAGATAGACATGATGTTCACAAAATTTGAGAAATTCTCATTAATTATATTTTCTAACGACTGTAGATAATGCCTTGTGATTTCTCCAACTCGATATTAATATTTGTCACATAACTAACATTTTCGACTTTCTTAAGTTACGAGGTCTAATGCTTGAGGTTGTTGCGGTGGAAAAGAAACAAAATATTAGAGAAATCATCATAATAGCATAAGTGTCGTTAAACGTCACTTGTGTTGTTTTGTCTACAAGCAAAAGTATAAGTAGTTATGACCCATCCGAGTCATAATAATCCATAAGCTGAACTCATTTAAGTTACAAGATGGACATGCCGTTTACAAAATTTGAGAGATATGCACATTAATTATATTTTCTAACGAATGTAGATAATAATTTGTGATTTCACTAACTCGATATCATATAATCTCTGCCAATTCTACCATTATTTGTCACATAATCAACATTTTGACTTTCTTAAGTTAGGGGGGTCTAATACTTGATGTCGTTGAGGTGCAAAAGAAGCAAAATATTGGAGAAATCATAATAATGTTACCAATGCCATTAAACGACATGTGTGCCATTTAGTCTATAAACATGAGTATGAGAATCCACGACCCATCCGAGCCTCGATAATAGATAAACTGAAATCATTTAAGTTGCAAGATAGACATGATGTTCACAAAATTTGAGAAATTCTCATTAATTATATTTTCTAACGACTGTAGATAATGCCTTGTGATTTCTCCAACTCGATATTAATATTTGTCACATAACTAACATTTTCGACTTTCTTAAGTTACGAGGTCTAATGCTTGAGGTTGTTGCGGTGGAAAAGAAACAAAATATTAGAGAAATCATCATAATAGCATAAGTGTCGTTAAACGTCACTTGTGTTGTTTTGTCTACAAGCAAAAGTATAAGTAGTTATGACCCATCCGAGTCATAATAATCCATAAGCTGAACTCATTTAAGTTACAAGATGGACATGCCGTTTACAAAATTTGAGAGATATGCACATTAATTATATTTTCTAACGAATGTAGATAATAATTTGTGATTTCACTAACTCGATATCATATAATCTCTGCCAATTCTACCATTATTTGTCACATAATCAACATTTTGACTTTCTTAAGTTAGGGGGGTCTAATACTTGATGTCGTTGAGGTGCAAAAGAAGCAAAATATTGGAGAAATCATAATAATGTTACCAATGCCATTAAACGACATGTGTGCCATTTAGTCTATAAACATGAGTATGAGAATCCACGACCCATCCGAGCCTCGATAATAGATAAACTGAAATCATTTAAGTTGCAAGATAGACATGATGTTCACAAAATTTGAGAAATTCTCATTAATTATATTTTCTAACGACTGTAGATAATGCCTTGTGATTTCTCCAACTCGATATTAATATTTGTCACATAACTAACATTTTCGACTTTCTTAAGTTACGAGGTCTAATGCTTGAGGTTGTTGCGGTGGAAAAGAAACAAAATATTAGAGAAATCATCATAATAGCATAAGTGTCGTTAAACGTCACTTGTGTTGTTTTGTCTACAAGCAAAAGTATAAGTAGTTATGACCCATCCGAGTCATAATAATCCATAAGCTGAACTCATTTAAGTTACAAGATGGACATGCCGTTTACAAAATTTGAGAGATATGCACATTAATTATATTTTCTAACGAATGTAGATAATAATTTGTGATTTCACTAACTCGATATCATATAATCTCTGCCAATTCTACCATTATTTGTCACATAATCAACATTTTGACTTTCTTAAGTTAGGGGGGTCTAATACTTGATGTCGTTGAGGTGCAAAAGAAGCAAAATATTGGAGAAATCATAATAATGTTACCAATGCCATTAAACGACATGTGTGCCATTTAGTCTATAAACATGAGTATGAGAATCCACGACCCATCCGAGCCTCGATAATAGATAAACTGAAATCATTTAAGTTGCAAGATAGACATGATGTTCACAAAATTTGAGAAATTCTCATTAATTATATTTTCTAACGACTGTAGATAATGCCTTGTGATTTCTCCAACTCGATATTAATATTTGTCACATAACTAACATTTTCGACTTTCTTAAGTTACGAGGTCTAATGCTTGAGGTTGTTGCGGTGGAAAAGAAACAAAATATTAGAGAAATCATCATAATAGCATAAGTGTCGTTAAACGTCACTTGTGTTGTTTTGTCTACAAGCAAAAGTATAAGTAGTTATGACCCATCCGAGTCATAATAATCCATAAGCTGAACTCATTTAAGTTACAAGATGGACATGCCGTTTACAAAATTTGAGAGATATGCACATTAATTATATTTTCTAACGAATGTAGATAATAATTTGTGATTTCACTAACTCGATATCATATAATCTCTGCCAATTCTACCATTATTTGTCACATAATCAACATTTTGACTTTCTTAAGTTAGGGGGGTCTAATACTTGATGTCGTTGAGGTGCAAAAGAAGCAAAATATTGGAGAAATCATAATAATGTTACCAATGCCATTAAACGACATGTGTGCCATTTAGTCTATAAACATGAGTATGAGAATCCACGACCCATCCGAGCCTCGATAATAGATAAACTGAAATCATTTAAGTTGCAAGATAGACATGATGTTCACAAAATTTGAGAAATTCTCATTAATTATATTTTCTAACGACTGTAGATAATGCCTTGTGATTTCTCCAACTCGATATTAATATTTGTCACATAACTAACATTTTCGACTTTCTTAAGTTACGAGGTCTAATGCTTGAGGTTGTTGCGGTGGAAAAGAAACAAAATATTAGAGAAATCATCATAATAGCATAAGTGTCGTTAAACGTCACTTGTGTTGTTTTGTCTACAAGCAAAAGTATAAGTAGTTATGACCCATCCGAGTCATAATAATCCATAAGCTGAACTCATTTAAGTTACAAGATGGACATGCCGTTTACAAAATTTGAGAGATATGCACATTAATTATATTTTCTAACGAATGTAGATAATAATTTGTGATTTCACTAACTCGATATCATATAATCTCTGCCAATTCTACCATTATTTGTCACATAATCAACATTTTGACTTTCTTAAGTTAGGGGGGTCTAATACTTGATGTCGTTGAGGTGCAAAAGAAGCAAAATATTGGAGAAATCATAATAATGTTACCAATGCCATTAAACGACATGTGTGCCATTTAGTCTATAAACATGAGTATGAGAATCCACGACCCATCCGAGCCTCGATAATAGATAAACTGAAATCATTTAAGTTGCAAGATAGACATGATGTTCACAAAATTTGAGAAATTCTCATTAATTATATTTTCTAACGACTGTAGATAATGCCTTGTGATTTCTCCAACTCGATATTAATATTTGTCACATAACTAACATTTTCGACTTTCTTAAGTTACGAGGTCTAATGCTTGAGGTTGTTGCGGTGGAAAAGAAACAAAATATTAGAGAAATCATCATAATAGCATAAGTGTCGTTAAACGTCACTTGTGTTGTTTTGTCTACAAGCAAAAGTATAAGTAGTTATGACCCATCCGAGTCATAATAATCCATAAGCTGAACTCATTTAAGTTACAAGATGGACATGCCGTTTACAAAATTTGAGAGATATGCACATTAATTATATTTTCTAACGAATGTAGATAATAATTTGTGATTTCACTAACTCGATATCATATAATCTCTGCCAATTCTACCATTATTTGTCACATAATCAACATTTTGACTTTCTTAAGTTAGGGGGGTCTAATACTTGATGTCGTTGAGGTGCAAAAGAAGCAAAATATTGGAGAAATCATAATAATGTTACCAATGCCATTAAACGACATGTGTGCCATTTAGTCTATAAACATGAGTATGAGAATCCACGACCCATCCGAGCCTCGATAATAGATAAACTGAAATCATTTAAGTTGCAAGATAGACATGATGTTCACAAAATTTGAGAAATTCTCATTAATTATATTTTCTAACGACTGTAGATAATGCCTTGTGATTTCTCCAACTCGATATTAATATTTGTCACATAACTAACATTTTCGACTTTCTTAAGTTACGAGGTCTAATGCTTGAGGTTGTTGCGGTGGAAAAGAAACAAAATATTAGAGAAATCATCATAATAGCATAAGTGTCGTTAAACGTCACTTGTGTTGTTTTGTCTACAAGCAAAAGTATAAGTAGTTATGACCCATCCGAGTCATAATAATCCATAAGCTGAACTCATTTAAGTTACAAGATGGACATGCCGTTTACAAAATTTGAGAGATATGCACATTAATTATATTTTCTAACGAATGTAGATAATAATTTGTGATTTCACTAACTCGATATCATATAATCTCTGCCAATTCTACCATTATTTGTCACATAATCAACATTTTGACTTTCTTAAGTTAGGGGGGTCTAATACTTGATGTCGTTGAGGTGCAAAAGAAGCAAAATATTGGAGAAATCATAATAATGTTACCAATGCCATTAAACGACATGTGTGCCATTTAGTCTATAAACATGAGTATGAGAATCCACGACCCATCCGAGCCTCGATAATAGATAAACTGAAATCATTTAAGTTGCAAGATAGACATGATGTTCACAAAATTTGAGAAATTCTCATTAATTATATTTTCTAACGACTGTAGATAATGCCTTGTGATTTCTCCAACTCGATATTAATATTTGTCACATAACTAACATTTTCGACTTTCTTAAGTTACGAGGTCTAATGCTTGAGGTTGTTGCGGTGGAAAAGAAACAAAATATTAGAGAAATCATCATAATAGCATAAGTGTCGTTAAACGTCACTTGTGTTGTTTTGTCTACAAGCAAAAGTATAAGTAGTTATGACCCATCCGAGTCATAATAATCCATAAGCTGAACTCATTTAAGTTACAAGATGGACATGCCGTTTACAAAATTTGAGAGATATGCACATTAATTATATTTTCTAACGAATGTAGATAATAATTTGTGATTTCACTAACTCGATATCATATAATCTCTGCCAATTCTACCATTATTTGTCACATAATCAACATTTTGACTTTCTTAAGTTAGGGGGGTCTAATACTTGATGTCGTTGAGGTGCAAAAGAAGCAAAATATTGGAGAAATCATAATAATGTTACCAATGCCATTAAACGACATGTGTGCCATTTAGTCTATAAACATGAGTATGAGAATCCACGACCCATCCGAGCCTCGATAATAGATAAACTGAAATCATTTAAGTTGCAAGATAGACATGATGTTCACAAAATTTGAGAAATTCTCATTAATTATATTTTCTAACGACTGTAGATAATGCCTTGTGATTTCTCCAACTCGATATTAATATTTGTCACATAACTAACATTTTCGACTTTCTTAAGTTACGAGGTCTAATGCTTGAGGTTGTTGCGGTGGAAAAGAAACAAAATATTAGAGAAATCATCATAATAGCATAAGTGTCGTTAAACGTCACTTGTGTTGTTTTGTCTACAAGCAAAAGTATAAGTAGTTATGACCCATCCGAGTCATAATAATCCATAAGCTGAACTCATTTAAGTTACAAGATGGACATGCCGTTTACAAAATTTGAGAGATATGCACATTAATTATATTTTCTAACGAATGTAGATAATAATTTGTGATTTCACTAACTCGATATCATATAATCTCTGCCAATTCTACCATTATTTGTCACATAATCAACATTTTGACTTTCTTAAGTTAGGGGGGTCTAATACTTGATGTCGTTGAGGTGCAAAAGAAGCAAAATATTGGAGAAATCATAATAATGTTACCAATGCCATTAAACGACATGTGTGCCATTTAGTCTATAAACATGAGTATGAGAATCCACGACCCATCCGAGCCTCGATAATAGATAAACTGAAATCATTTAAGTTGCAAGATAGACATGATGTTCACAAAATTTGAGAAATTCTCATTAATTATATTTTCTAACGACTGTAGATAATGCCTTGTGATTTCTCCAACTCGATATTAATATTTGTCACATAACTAACATTTTCGACTTTCTTAAGTTACGAGGTCTAATGCTTGAGGTTGTTGCGGTGGAAAAGAAACAAAATATTAGAGAAATCATCATAATAGCATAAGTGTCGTTAAACGTCACTTGTGTTGTTTTGTCTACAAGCAAAAGTATAAGTAGTTATGACCCATCCGAGTCATAATAATCCATAAGCTGAACTCATTTAAGTTACAAGATGGACATGCCGTTTACAAAATTTGAGAGATATGCACATTAATTATATTTTCTAACGAATGTAGATAATAATTTGTGATTTCACTAACTCGATATCATATAATCTCTGCCAATTCTACCATTATTTGTCACATAATCAACATTTTGACTTTCTTAAGTTAGGGGGGTCTAATACTTGATGTCGTTGAGGTGCAAAAGAAGCAAAATATTGGAGAAATCATAATAATGTTACCAATGCCATTAAACGACATGTGTGCCATTTAGTCTATAAACATGAGTATGAGAATCCACGACCCATCCGAGCCTCGATAATAGATAAACTGAAATCATTTAAGTTGCAAGATAGACATGATGTTCACAAAATTTGAGAAATTCTCATTAATTATATTTTCTAACGACTGTAGATAATGCCTTGTGATTTCTCCAACTCGATATTAATATTTGTCACATAACTAACATTTTCGACTTTCTTAAGTTACGAGGTCTAATGCTTGAGGTTGTTGCGGTGGAAAAGAAACAAAATATTAGAGAAATCATCATAATAGCATAAGTGTCGTTAAACGTCACTTGTGTTGTTTTGTCTACAAGCAAAAGTATAAGTAGTTATGACCCATCCGAGTCATAATAATCCATAAGCTGAACTCATTTAAGTTACAAGATGGACATGCCGTTTACAAAATTTGAGAGATATGCACATTAATTATATTTTCTAACGAATGTAGATAATAATTTGTGATTTCACTAACTCGATATCATATAATCTCTGCCAATTCTACCATTATTTGTCACATAATCAACATTTTGACTTTCTTAAGTTAGGGGGGTCTAATACTTGATGTCGTTGAGGTGCAAAAGAAGCAAAATATTGGAGAAATCATAATAATGTTACCAATGCCATTAAACGACATGTGTGCCATTTAGTCTATAAACATGAGTATGAGAATCCACGACCCATCCGAGCCTCGATAATAGATAAACTGAAATCATTTAAGTTGCAAGATAGACATGATGTTCACAAAATTTGAGAAATTCTCATTAATTATATTTTCTAACGACTGTAGATAATGCCTTGTGATTTCTCCAACTCGATATTAATATTTGTCACATAACTAACATTTTCGACTTTCTTAAGTTACGAGGTCTAATGCTTGAGGTTGTTGCGGTGGAAAAGAAACAAAATATTAGAGAAATCATCATAATAGCATAAGTGTCGTTAAACGTCACTTG
Source organism: Olea europaea var. sylvestris (assembly GCF_002742605.1). Taxonomy (NCBI): domain Eukaryota; kingdom Viridiplantae; phylum Streptophyta; class Magnoliopsida; order Lamiales; family Oleaceae; genus Olea; species Olea europaea. The sequence goes on from NC_036252.1 coordinate 9,746,697, forward strand.
TGTTGTTTTGTCTACAAGCAAAAGTATAAGTAGTTATGACCCATCCGAGTCATAATAATCCATAAGCTGAACTCATTTAAGTTACAAGATGGACATGCCGTTTACAAAATTTGAGAGATATGCACATTAATTATATTTTCTAACGAATGTAGATAATAATTTGTGATTTCACTAACTCGATATCATATAATCTCTGCCAATTCTACCATTATTTGTCACATAATCAACATTTTGACTTTCTTAAGTTAGGGGGGTCTAATACTTGATGTCGTTGAGGTGCAAAAGAAGCAAAATATTGGAGAAATCATAATAATGTTACCAATGCCATTAAACGACATGTGTGCCATTTAGTCTATAAACATGAGTATGAGAATCCACGACCCATCCGAGCCTCGATAATAGATAAACTGAAATCATTTAAGTTGCAAGATAGACATGATGTTCACAAAATTTGAGAAATTCTCATTAATTATATTTTCTAACGACTGTAGATAATGCCTTGTGATTTCTCCAACTCGATATTAATATTTGTCACATAACTAACATTTTCGACTTTCTTAAGTTACGAGGTCTAATGCTTGAGGTTGTTGCGGTGGAAAAGAAACAAAATATTAGAGAAATCATCATAATAGCATAAGTGTCGTTAAACGTCACTTGTGTTGTTTTGTCTACAAGCAAAAGTATAAGTAGTTATGACCCATCCGAGTCATAATAATCCATAAGCTGAACTCATTTAAGTTACAAGATGGACATGCCGTTTACAAAATTTGAGAGATATGCACATTAATTATATTTTCTAACGAATGTAGATAATAATTTGTGATTTCACTAACTCGATATCATATAATCTCTGCCAATTCTACCATTATTTGTCACATAATCAACATTTTGACTTTCTTAAGTTAGGGGGGTCTAATACTTGATGTCGTTGAGGTGCAAAAGAAGCAAAATATTGGAGAAATCATAATAATGTTACCAATGCCATTAAACGACATGTGTGCCATTTAGTCTATAAACATGAGTATGAGAATCCACGACCCATCCGAGCCTCGATAATAGATAAACTGAAATCATTTAAGTTGCAAGATAGACATGATGTTCACAAAATTTGAGAAATTCTCATTAATTATATTTTCTAACGACTGTAGATAATGCCTTGTGATTTCTCCAACTCGATATTAATATTTGTCACATAACTAACATTTTCGACTTTCTTAAGTTACGAGGTCTAATGCTTGAGGTTGTTGCGGTGGAAAAGAAACAAAATATTAGAGAAATCATCATAATAGCATAAGTGTCGTTAAACGTCACTTGTGTTGTTTTGTCTACAAGCAAAAGTATAAGTAGTTATGACCCATCCGAGTCATAATAATCCATAAGCTGAACTCATTTAAGTTACAAGATGGACATGCCGTTTACAAAATTTGAGAGATATGCACATTAATTATATTTTCTAACGAATGTAGATAATAATTTGTGATTTCACTAACTCGATATCATATAATCTCTGCCAATTCTACCATTATTTGTCACATAATCAACATTTTGACTTTCTTAAGTTAGGGGGGTCTAATACTTGATGTCGTTGAGGTGCAAAAGAAGCAAAATATTGGAGAAATCATAATAATGTTACCAATGCCATTAAACGACATGTGTGCCATTTAGTCTATAAACATGAGTATGAGAATCCACGACCCATCCGAGCCTCGATAATAGATAAACTGAAATCATTTAAGTTGCAAGATAGACATGATGTTCACAAAATTTGAGAAATTCTCATTAATTATATTTTCTAACGACTGTAGATAATGCCTTGTGATTTCTCCAACTCGATATTAATATTTGTCACATAACTAACATTTTCGACTTTCTTAAGTTACGAGGTCTAATGCTTGAGGTTGTTGCGGTGGAAAAGAAACAAAATATTAGAGAAATCATCATAATAGCATAAGTGTCGTTAAACGTCACTTGTGTTGTTTTGTCTACAAGCAAAAGTATAAGTAGTTATGACCCATCCGAGTCATAATAATCCATAAGCTGAACTCATTTAAGTTACAAGATGGACATGCCGTTTACAAAATTTGAGAGATATGCACATTAATTATATTTTCTAACGAATGTAGATAATAATTTGTGATTTCACTAACTCGATATCATATAATCTCTGCCAATTCTACCATTATTTGTCACATAATCAACATTTTGACTTTCTTAAGTTAGGGGGGTCTAATACTTGATGTCGTTGAGGTGCAAAAGAAGCAAAATATTGGAGAAATCATAATAATGTTACCAATGCCATTAAACGACATGTGTGCCATTTAGTCTATAAACATGAGTATGAGAATCCACGACCCATCCGAGCCTCGATAATAGATAAACTGAAATCATTTAAGTTGCAAGATAGACATGATGTTCACAAAATTTGAGAAATTCTCATTAATTATATTTTCTAACGACTGTAGATAATGCCTTGTGATTTCTCCAACTCGATATTAATATTTGTCACATAACTAACATTTTCGACTTTCTTAAGTTACGAGGTCTAATGCTTGAGGTTGTTGCGGTGGAAAAGAAACAAAATATTAGAGAAATCATCATAATAGCATAAGTGTCGTTAAACGTCACTTGTGTTGTTTTGTCTACAAGCAAAAGTATAAGTAGTTATGACCCATCCGAGTCATAATAATCCATAAGCTGAACTCATTTAAGTTACAAGATGGACATGCCGTTTACAAAATTTGAGAGATATGCACATTAATTATATTTTCTAACGAATGTAGATAATAATTTGTGATTTCACTAACTCGATATCATATAATCTCTGCCAATTCTACCATTATTTGTCACATAATCAACATTTTGACTTTCTTAAGTTAGGGGGGTCTAATACTTGATGTCGTTGAGGTGCAAAAGAAGCAAAATATTGGAGAAATCATAATAATGTTACCAATGCCATTAAACGACATGTGTGCCATTTAGTCTATAAACATGAGTATGAGAATCCACGACCCATCCGAGCCTCGATAATAGATAAACTGAAATCATTTAAGTTGCAAGATAGACATGATGTTCACAAAATTTGAGAAATTCTCATTAATTATATTTTCTAACGACTGTAGATAATGCCTTGTGATTTCTCCAACTCGATATTAATATTTGTCACATAACTAACATTTTCGACTTTCTTAAGTTACGAGGTCTAATGCTTGAGGTTGTTGCGGTGGAAAAGAAACAAAATATTAGAGAAATCATCATAATAGCATAAGTGTCGTTAAACGTCACTTGTGTTGTTTTGTCTACAAGCAAAAGTATAAGTAGTTATGACCCATCCGAGTCATAATAATCCATAAGCTGAACTCATTTAAGTTACAAGATGGACATGCCGTTTACAAAATTTGAGAGATATGCACATTAATTATATTTTCTAACGAATGTAGATAATAATTTGTGATTTCACTAACTCGATATCATATAATCTCTGCCAATTCTACCATTATTTGTCACATAATCAACATTTTGACTTTCTTAAGTTAGGGGGGTCTAATACTTGATGTCGTTGAGGTGCAAAAGAAGCAAAATATTGGAGAAATCATAATAATGTTACCAATGCCATTAAACGACATGTGTGCCATTTAGTCTATAAACATGAGTATGAGAATCCACGACCCATCCGAGCCTCGATAATAGATAAACTGAAATCATTTAAGTTGCAAGATAGACATGATGTTCACAAAATTTGAGAAATTCTCATTAATTATATTTTCTAACGACTGTAGATAATGCCTTGTGATTTCTCCAACTCGATATTAATATTTGTCACATAACTAACATTTTCGACTTTCTTAAGTTACGAGGTCTAATGCTTGAGGTTGTTGCGGTGGAAAAGAAACAAAATATTAGAGAAATCATCATAATAGCATAAGTGTCGTTAAACGTCACTTGTGTTGTTTTGTCTACAAGCAAAAGTATAAGTAGTTATGACCCATCCGAGTCATAATAATCCATAAGCTGAACTCATTTAAGTTACAAGATGGACATGCCGTTTACAAAATTTGAGAGATATGCACATTAATTATATTTTCTAACGAATGTAGATAATAATTTGTGATTTCACTAACTCGATATCATATAATCTCTGCCAATTCTACCATTATTTGTCACATAATCAACATTTTGACTTTCTTAAGTTAGGGGGGTCTAATACTTGATGTCGTTGAGGTGCAAAAGAAGCAAAATATTGGAGAAATCATAATAATGTTACCAATGCCATTAAACGACATGTGTGCCATTTAGTCTATAAACATGAGTATGAGAATCCACGACCCATCCGAGCCTCGATAATAGATAAACTGAAATCATTTAAGTTGCAAGATAGACATGATGTTCACAAAATTTGAGAAATTCTCATTAATTATATTTTCTAACGACTGTAGATAATGCCTTGTGATTTCTCCAACTCGATATTAATATTTGTCACATAACTAACATTTTCGACTTTCTTAAGTTACGAGGTCTAATGCTTGAGGTTGTTGCGGTGGAAAAGAAACAAAATATTAGAGAAATCATCATAATAGCATAAGTGTCGTTAAACGTCACTTGTGTTGTTTTGTCTACAAGCAAAAGTATAAGTAGTTATGACCCATCCGAGTCATAATAATCCATAAGCTGAACTCATTTAAGTTACAAGATGGACATGCCGTTTACAAAATTTGAGAGATATGCACATTAATTATATTTTCTAACGAATGTAGATAATAATTTGTGATTTCACTAACTCGATATCATATAATCTCTGCCAATTCTACCATTATTTGTCACATAATCAACATTTTGACTTTCTTAAGTTAGGGGGGTCTAATACTTGATGTCGTTGAGGTGCAAAAGAAGCAAAATATTGGAGAAATCATAATAATGTTACCAATGCCATTAAACGACATGTGTGCCATTTAGTCTATAAACATGAGTATGAGAATCCACGACCCATCCGAGCCTCGATAATAGATAAACTGAAATCATTTAAGTTGCAAGATAGACATGATGTTCACAAAATTTGAGAAATTCTCATTAATTATATTTTCTAACGACTGTAGATAATGCCTTGTGATTTCTCCAACTCGATATTAATATTTGTCACATAACTAACATTTTCGACTTTCTTAAGTTACGAGGTCTAATGCTTGAGGTTGTTGCGGTGGAAAAGAAACAAAATATTAGAGAAATCATCATAATAGCATAAGTGTCGTTAAACGTCACTTGTGTTGTTTTGTCTACAAGCAAAAGTATAAGTAGTTATGACCCATCCGAGTCATAATAATCCATAAGCTGAACTCATTTAAGTTACAAGATGGACATGCCGTTTACAAAATTTGAGAGATATGCACATTAATTATATTTTCTAACGAATGTAGATAATAATTTGTGATTTCACTAACTCGATATCATATAATCTCTGCCAATTCTACCATTATTTGTCACATAATCAACATTTTGACTTTCTTAAGTTAGGGGGGTCTAATACTTGATGTCGTTGAGGTGCAAAAGAAGCAAAATATTGGAGAAATCATAATAATGTTACCAATGCCATTAAACGACATGTGTGCCATTTAGTCTATAAACATGAGTATGAGAATCCACGACCCATCCGAGCCTCGATAATAGATAAACTGAAATCATTTAAGTTGCAAGATAGACATGATGTTCACAAAATTTGAGAAATTCTCATTAATTATATTTTCTAACGACTGTAGATAATGCCTTGTGATTTCTCCAACTCGATATTAATATTTGTCACATAACTAACATTTTCGACTTTCTTAAGTTACGAGGTCTAATGCTTGAGGTTGTTGCGGTGGAAAAGAAACAAAATATTAGAGAAATCATCATAATAGCATAAGTGTCGTTAACCTAAACTCAACAAACTTTAACTTTGATATTGCTGCAATATTTTCCCCAAAGGATGCTGCCTTCACCTCTTATATTGAATCTAGTTATTCTATTTATATTGAAGCTGTATTTAATTTCTACTAAGACTAAGATTTTTAGCAAACTCATACCCCTATCAGATCAATCTTTAAAAGCTGTTCTTGTATTGAGGAAGGGGGAAGAGTAAAAGAACTAGAAATTAACAGAAGGATTTTCAAATTTCTAGTCGAAGTTGAACTTAAAACCTTATAATAGAGAATGATCTATATTGATGCAGCTCATGGAAAGAAGTGATTAATGATGAGTATGAGTAAAATTATACAAAAATAAGTGCTATTTAAGTGAGTTAGAAGTATACCAATACATTAATGCCAGAGGGTGTTTAACAACAAGCAAGAGCATAAGAAAATTACACAGCTACTATTTAGATTATCTTTCAACAAATGAAATGTTCAATAATCTTTTCACTTGTTGATTGGGATAAATAAATAAATAAATAAATAAATAAATAAATATATATATATATGGAACAACAAAGAGATTTCAAGGCAAATGGAATTTATTTGAAAAAATATACCTATAATCGCCATTTTATACCTAAATAAACAGTTGGGTCCTAGTAAATAGAACATATTCATACAAATTATAAAAGAACAATAGGAAGCTAACAAAATCTGAGGACCCTAAACTCTCAACGTCACTTTCCCAAGGAAGCAAAACCCCACCACTTCATTTTTACTTTTTTTTTTCAAGATAAAAACTTCTTCATTTTAATATACCCTTTAGAAACCAGTAAACCACAAGGGGCTTCTTACATATACCCATTTTAGTATACCCTTAGTGCGGTAGATTCTTACACAGTTACACTCAATAATCAATTCATGTAACATTTTCGAGAAGGGTATTGTTTGATTTAAGTAGAGACCATACCCGCATGGGCCGCATCAGTTAACTAAAGGCAGTGCTGTAGTCGCTAAGTAGCACCGGAGGTCCGGAGCTCGTCGACGTCGAGCGGTCGAGATGCGAGAAGAACAGCAGCAGCCCTAGCCCCTAAATCGTATTATTCATTTTTCAGATTTTGGGAATTTAGAAAATTTGGGTAAATGGATTGGGTTGTGATATTGGATTTGGATATATGAGTTGGGTTGGAATTTTAGGGTAAATGAATTGTGGATTGGTGGATAATTAGTTTTGGGCTACTTATATTGTTTATTAAAATTTTTTTTTTAAATTTGGGCTAAAAATAGGCCCCTTAATGATCTTGGGCCTGAGGCGCGGGCCTCACTGGCCTCGCCCCAGAACCGGGCCTGCTCTAGATTCTATAAAAATTTTGATATGGTCCATGAGTTGATTAATTCACTTTCTCATTTTGATAGTTTTGCAAGTCGTAAGTATTGGATGACCATGCCGAATATGGGTCTTGTTATTGTTTCAAGATTTTATTCTTTTTCACTTGAGCCAACAACAATGTCTTACATTTCTTCTACTTTGGGATGAACCACTTTGTTGCAATTGGATTTGTCAATGGTTGCCATTTTGTCTCCATAAATATCTATTAACTCAATTAAATTTTTAATTATCTAAATGATATTCTTACCTATGTTTTTTCCATGTAACTATGTCGTGCATTTTATATAACGTTATTATGCTGCAAGTGAATGGTGTCAAGTTTTGTAGTATAATAATGAAGTTAAGACATCGAACTCATAGGGATTGATATATAATTTCTACTGAGCACTATAATTGTGTAGATCTTATTTTATCTAGATGAATAAATTTGGATTCAATTCTTTTAACTAACTTAACGTGATGAATGTGGTGACAAATTCAACGGCTAAATGCAAGTTAGATGAATAATCAAGAGAAAAAAGCCTAGAGTTAGGATTTCATTTAACTATCAAATTTGATTCTCAATAATATAATTATTTCTAATCAATGTTTTTAAGTTTATAAGCAAGAACTCAAATCTAATTCTAATCTCTCTTGAGTGCCAAAAAAAATAAATTATTCATATATTTCAATTTCAATATCTCTTTCCCGAATTAAAATCTAAAAATTATGAAGTTTGTGGTTCTTATGTGGAATGTGTTTTAAAGAAATTACACTTTCTTGAAGTCTATAATTTTCTAAGTTGTGTTATTCTATAATCGTGCCTAAATTTCTCTCTCTCAAGTGCATTGACAAGTATCTAATCATTCAATTAGTGACTAATTAATTGAAAACATTAAAAATTAATAATGCAAATAAACATGAATGAAAAATCTCAAAGAGTAAACTATAATAAAATCAAACCGTATTTTTAGTGATGGCAAAAAAACTCGTCCCGCTCTGCCCCATCCTGTCGGGGCCCACCCAAATGGGGCAAAAAAAAACCCTTCCTAAACGGGTTGGTGGGGCGAGGATGCCCAGCCCCAAACCCGCCCCGTAAAGGGGAAAAAGATTAGAAATAATTTTATTTCTAGACAATTCACCTACGAAAAACCTATTTTGAATTTGTATTTTATTCTCTAATAATGACATAGTTTAAAATTTTGAAAATAATAATAATAATAATAATAATAATAATAATAATAATAATAATAATAATAATAATAATAAAAAATACATAAAAAATAAAAAGTAAAAAAAATTAAATGAGGCAAAAGTTGCCATGCATGCCCCGCCCTACCCCGTTTAAGGTGGGGCGGGGCGTGGGACAGGGCGCAGTGGGGTGGGGATGCTCGTCCCCATTGCCATCCCTACATATTCTAAAGTTTTGGTTTCATCAAACCCTATATTAGATATTTAGATCATGACAGAAGCCATATAACTAATCAAATTCAAGTCAAACAATATAGAGAAGACAATGGAAAAACAAATTTTGGTAGATCTTCAATCTCCTTTACGATGTTATTTTTTATTTCTTGATGGCTATCGATTAAATTGTACTTGAAAATTTGCCTCCTTGAAGTCCTTGGACGAGTTGGATTGAAATTATGCTTTCAAAAGATGAATTAAACTTAAGAAATCCTAACTTTACGCAGCGTGGCGTCTAGGCTCCCAAACTGCAAATTTGTCATTTTTCCAAATTACGGGGCACCCAATGCCTACGCGCCTAATTTTGGAAAAAACTCAGCATTACATATCTTTTAGCCCTTGTTTTAGCTCCATTCTTTTTACAAGAATGCATTTTTGAATAGTGTATTGATGATAAATGTGTAGTTAAAAAATAAGGAAAAATTTGAATTTGCTTGTAATGTTATTTTATTGAAGAATACGCTGTTCAAATGATGTCAAAATACTGTTTAAAAATGTATTTTTTTCAAAGGAATGGGGGCTCAAACTGTGGCCCGATATTTTTATCATAAATTTTTCTTCCGATATCGAATGAGGTGATTTAAAGTGCGTTGAAAAAATAACTTAAAGGGCTAAATTTTATAAAATAGCTTATTTTCAATTCAAACGTTTATTATGTCAAAAATGGGTCTCAAGATCTAGCTAAAAAATTGGTTCATACTGGTGTGGTTGAAAATTGATTTGTGAAAATAATTTGATCGTATTTCAATCATTTTTTGGCTTTCAATTGTATCCAATCGACTTCTAGCAATCTTTAATTGTCGTTTAGTTGTTCGAATCAACTATTGAAAAGTTGCAATTCAAACCTCAAACTTTGGATTTCATCATTTTTCGTCGGAATTCACTTCTTTCTTTCTATGTAGCTTTCAATCATCGGGTTGAACACCTAATCAACATTATCTTATCCTTGATTCATGCCAACATCACTCTTTTCTACAAGTTTTGCATCATTCATACAAATTCACTTAACATGTAAAACAATACGAGATCACAAATCAAAACATTCCAAATTTTGTAGAAATAAACTAAATAACAAGATTAAATGGCATCAAAAGTGTAAGTGAAATACACTCATCGAACACCCCCAAACTTAATACTTTGCGAGCCCTCTAGCAAACACACAAGAAAAGGAAAAGAAACTAACAAAAAGACTCACCTAAAATAAGTTTAGTTAGCTAGCAGACCTTTATGGTTCAAGATAAAAAAAATATTATATCATGTCTATAAATCGCTTCAAAACTATAATATAAAAGCTGAATTTGTACTTATTCAAAACAAACTGGTGTATGTGTGTGTGAAGAATTAAGTACAACGCTGTACATTCAACAAGATGATCCAATTCTCAACAGTAAAAGTCAAATATATACTTTCTTTCCTCATGAGATTCACATACCTCCAAACTTTTTTTCCTTTTTTTATTCTCTTCCGAAGAGTTATTGTAAGTTTGCCTTTCAATTTGCTAATCCTTACCCTCTACAACTTGGTTAGATTTAGCTAATTACAGTTCAACATATCAACAAATGTGGATTCTCTTTATTTTTGACTACTTCAACATCTAAGATTTAGCTAAGCGATTGACCCCTATCAAAGGTCTAATCCTCTAAAACAAGTGTTTAAGGCTTAATCAGGGCATGTAGTACATCTTCTGTATGTGTGTCTATGTGTAAAATTTTATTAATCTTTTCTACGATTTTTCTTCGTTAAACTTTCTAAATGACCTCTGCGGTGAGTTTTTAGTTGATGAATACAGAGCATCAACTTTTAAATCCTTGCAAATTTTATCACTCGAGTCATAAAAACTCCAAAGAGACGTTTTACAATGAGATTATTATAGTTGCTCTCAAAGGGATCTTTTAGGTTAGTTTCATAATAAGACAGCTTTTTTTCTTTTTAAGCAATTATTAGTGCAATGTTCCTTATTAAACACTTATTCTCGAAAATCTAACTTAAGGTTTTCACCTAATTTTCACTCCATTGGTCTTAAACAATTCATACAATATCTAGTACTCATTGAATCTACATCTATCTACAAGTTTCTTTACAACAGCTCAATCACACCAAACTATTCTAGATTTGGTGTAAAGATGTAGTAAATGAAAGGTTATGAGATAGACCTTCCAAGCTCTCCATTTTCACCTATTAGCATGAATCAACCTACTCATGTACAATGCTACAATTAATTCACATGCGTAAGTATGTTCCAATGAATAAACAAAATTTTAACCAAAGCACATAACTTAGTCACAATTCATAAACAAATACATATTCTCAAGTATATCCATCAACACCGACAAGACTATTTAACTCACATAAGTATGCAAAACAAAATTTTATTCTTTTATAATCACACATAAAAAAATTCACACAAAACAGCTAAGCCATTAGATAATTAATATTTCATCCTCATACTTAAACTAAACATTGTCCTTAATGTGAAATTAAAGAAAAATGAGGAAAACTTCCTTGAGTAAAAATATTGACAGTCTTCATTGTTATTGACGTTATGGTGATGTGATGGTGGATTGATGGATGTTGATTGTTGCTTCTAGCATTTTCTACAAACTTGAGATTTCCTATAATAAAAGTAAACTCATTAATACTAATAAAAACTATGTAAACTAATATCTAAAGATAAGAGATAGAGAGATAGAAAGCTTGGTTATCTCTCAAGAAGCGCTTCTTTAATGTCACTAGCTTGACACTATCAGACTGCTTTAAGTTGGGTCTTCAAAACATACTCTTTCCTTCATGTTTTGATACTTTGTCCCTAGTTTTGAATTCTTTTTCAGAATAGCATGGCCACTAGGATTATGAGGTGGCTTTAACTCCAGTATAGCCTTCGAAACCTCTTCTGATTTAACAATGTTGGGAGGTTTCGAAAGCTTTTCTATGTAGCTCTTATTTTCTTCATGTGGGTATATTTTACAAGCTAAAAAGAAGTCAATTATTTCTGTGGTTCCTATGTAGCTTCCAGTAGGGGCTATATAACTCTATGTACTGCTCTAGAGGGTCATAGAGCAATTTTCTTTTGAAAATTTTCCCTCCACTGGATCAATTGATTGGACTACGTGGCAAGTGTTGACTTTTTAATGGACTTTCTTTTCTTGATAGATGTTGAATATTACTTGCTCTTTATTTAACTCGTAATATCAATGTTCCAATTTGTACATCAATCAACATTCTTTTAGTTTCCAATAAAGGACAACCAATAATCAATGGTAATTCTTGATCTTCTTCCATATTTAGCACCACAAAGTCCATTGAAAAGATGATGTCTACCTTCACTAATATATCATCAATAATACCTCTTAGTTTACGATGGATCTGTCAGCTAGTTGCAAACTGATGTAGTCAACTTCTCTTTTCTAAGTCCCAATTTCTCGAATAAGGAGAGAGGCATTTGATTGATTTTAGCCTTCAAATTCCACAATGCCTTATAAATGGTAGACTCACTAATTTTGCATGGAATTGAGCTATCTAGGTACTTCAATTTCTGAAGAAGCTTCTTTTAGAGAATTGCACTACACTCACCTGTCAATTTTATTGTCTCAAATTCCTCCAGCTTCATCTTTGTTGACATCACTTCCTTCAGGAACATGGCATAATTCGACATTTGTGCCAAGATATCTTCAAAATGAATGTTGATATGGACCTTCTTGAAGATTTCCAGGAATTTTTTAAACTGCTAATCAAGTTTCTTCTTCAAGAACCTCTATAGATATGGCAGTTGTGGCTTTAAGATCAGTATATTATTTGGGAATGAAATTAAGTTAGGCTTATTGTCCTTCTTTGTTCTGCCTCAATCTTCTACTTTTCAACCAGCTTCTCTTTAATATGTTTGGGATTTGGAGTAGGCATCACAACCTCTTTAGGCTTGCTCTCTTTAACTTCTTTCACACTACTCAATGTGATTGTGTTACATTGCTCCCTTCGATTGACCTCAGCGTCATTAAGAAACTTCTCTTATCATTGGGAATTTATTGTAGTTGCTAGCTAACCAATCTTTACTTCTAGATTCTTCACTATAGCCCTATGTTGGTCATGTGAGTTTCGATGTTGTCAAATCTTGACTTGCCTTTGTTGAACTTCACCCTAGTCTCTGAAATAAAAGTCCCAAAACACCCTCCAGAAATGGCTTTCCTTCAAAACCTGGTTATTGAACCTAGGTGGAGGTTGTAGCACATTTCTAGTGTTACCATAAGACAAACTCTCATGACTTCACAACTCTAGATGCTAGTTATTTGCTGAGCTTGCTCATTTTCCATCTCAGTCTCTTGCTAAAGTACAAGTAGCCATAATAGAATCTACTTTTTCTTAGTACTCTGTGAAGGTAATGCAGCTATTTGTATTGTGAATGATGACATCTGAGATGCAAGGGATGTAATGGGATCCACGTAGTAAAGGCTTGTAACTTTCTTTGCTCTTTAACGCTTATTTGGCTATTAGGAGGTGGTATTTCATCCAGCAATGAGTAAGCAACATCTGTGATCTTGGACATCAAAGTCCTTTCTGCGACTATATTAACTACTGTCCTTATTTGACTTTTTAACCCATTGTAGAAGAAATCAATTTGCATTCAATTCTGTTAACCATGCTTAGAGCATCTTTTAAGTAGATCTTTGAATATCTTTGACGCCTCATAGAATGGTTTTAAGTTTGCATGTTCGAATTGGCCAATTTCACTCTGTAATTGAGCCGCCTTGGAAGGAGGAAAAAATTTGGTAAGTAATTTTTGAGCTAACCTCTCCTAAGTTGCGATGGATCCACAAAGCAATGATTGGAACCATGCTTTAGCTTTATCCATCAAGGAGAAAGAAAATAGATGGAGTCAGATGCATCTTCAGTAACACCATTTATCTTCATAATGTCGCAGATCTCAAGAAAATAACTAAGACGAGTATTTGGATCTTCTGTTGAAGATCCCCCAAACTGATTTTTTTGCATCATGTGTATCAATCCTGACTTCAATTCGAAGTTATTTGTAGCATTGCTTGGAATGTAATCCCGGAGTAGTTATTGTTAAATACTGGTTTGACATAATCCCTTATAGCTCGCTGTTGATTAACTGCCCGTGATTCCTATTCTCCCATTGCTTCACGTTTGTTTCTTTGTAAGCCTCTTAGAAACGGAAAGTATGTTCTAATTCAAGAACAATGGATACTAGTTTGAGATTCCTCGATCTTTGCATAAACCCGAAATAAGGACCAAGTTAGCTATTTAATAGCACGGAAATCTAAACTAAAATAAAATTTATTTGGTAATAATATTAGTAAAAATCAAATAAAACAATCTCTGGAAATGACGCCAAAAAATTGTCACGCATTTTATATAATACAATTGTACTGCAAGTGTATGGTGTAAAGTTTTGTGATATTATAATAGAGTTATGATGTCGAATCCACGGGGATTGATATTTAGCTCCTGTTTGACCCTCGTTCCATTATATTTTATTTTTCTCTCTCTTATTTTCAACCACACAATCTTTCATAAAATAATATTACACATAAATAAATAAAAATTTACTTCTTTTTCAACCACTTATTTAAAAAAAAAAAAAATCACTATTCCACCCATTTTTACTTCAAAAAATGGGGCCAAATGGGGGCTTAATTTCTACCAAGTACTCTAATTGTGTAGCTCTTATTTTATCCAAATGAATTAAATTTGGCATCAATGGTTTTAACTAAGTAGACGTGATGAATGTGGAGACGAATTCAACAAATAAATGTAAGTTAGAAGAATAATCAAGATGAGAAAGCATAGGGTTATGATTTCATCTAACTATTAAATTTGATTCTCAATTATATAATTATTTCTAATCAATTTTTTCAAGTTTATAAGAACTCTAATTTAGTTCTACTCACTCTCTCGAGTGCCGAGTAAAAATTATTCTTATATTTGAATTCCAATATCTATATTCCTAATTAAAATTTAGAAACTATCAAGTTCGTAATTCTTATGTGAAACATGCTTCAAAAGAATTGCACTTTTTTTTTGAAACCTATAATTTTCTAAGTTGTGTTATTTTATGATCGTCCATAAATTTTCCTATCTCGAATGTTGAAATTGACTAGCATCTAATCATTTAATTAGTAGCCACTTAATTGAAAGCATTAAGAATAAATAACATAAATAAACATGATTGGGAAATCTCAAAGAATTAACAATAATTAAATCAAACCATATTTTCAAGTTATGGTTATATCAAACCTTATATTAGATGTTTAATTCCTGATAGAAGTCATATAATTAATCGAATTCAAATAAAATGACATAGATAAGAGATATAAAAACTAGCTATGGTAGATCTTCAATATCCTTCACGATGTTATTCTTGATTTCTTGATAATTGCCCAGTCTAATTGTGCTTGAAAAATGGTCTCTAAATTGGTATTTATGCCTTCTTGAAGTCCTTGGATGAGTTGAATTGAAATTGAGCTTTAAAAGATGAATTAAACTTGAAAACCACTAATTTTACGCAATGTGACACCAAGGCCCCAAGATAAGGCGTCTGGACGCCGCAAATCTATCATTTTTCTAGATTAGGGGCCCCACTTTCGGGAAAAATTCAGCAGTGAATATCTTTCAGTATTTTTATCATAACTTTTTCTTTCGATATTCAATTTAGATGATTCAAAGTGTGTTGGAAAGATAACTCAAAGAGGTAAAACGTTATATCTTATTTTCAATTTGAATGTATCTCTGGCTAAAAATATTTTTTATACTTGTGTGGTTGAAAATTTATTTATGAAAATATTTCAATCATATTTCATTCATTTTTTTACTTTTAATTGCATGTAATTGACTCCTAGCAATCTTCAATTATTGTTTTGTGGTCCAAATCAACTATGAAAAAGTTGCAATTGAGTTCTCAAACTTTGGATTTCACAATTTTTTGTCATTATTCACTTTTTTTTTTTAGTTTATCTTCGAATCATCGATTTTTACCTAATCAACAACAAATGAACTTTTGGTTGATTCATGCCTGTGTCACTCTTTTCTCCAATTTTTGCATCATTCACACCAGTTCACCTAACATATAAAAAGCACAAAAACACAAATCAGAACATTCCAAAACTCCTAAAAATAAAGTAAATATCAAGATTAAATGGTATAAAAAGTATGTGTGAATTACACTCATCAAACTATATGTTGGTGAGTTGGCATACTAGTGGACCAATGCCACCTATTGCTTGTAATTAGGACCCGTACCATCATCCATGTACAGAGGATTGGGCTGCATCATAACGTAACTTTTTAAGTCACTACATCAAATATTAATGATTAGATAAATCGTTAAAGTAGTTAATGATAACACTGTTATTATTGCTCGACAAGTTGTGACATGCTAAATTTAAACAAATAATATGAATTTTCCTAGTTAGATGTTCTATTCTTGTGTTATTGTCTTTTATTTCGTTTTATTTTGAATCTAATATTTTTTAAATTGTTTGCTCCTTTTTTTTTTTTTTTTTGGTTCTAGTATCACTATGTACTTTAGTGATACCATTTGTAAGAGATGGGAAATGAAATATTTCTAAGAGTTCTATCAACAATTGCTTTTTGGGAGCTTTGTATTATAAATATATTTAAATTGTGTAAATGTTAACTTGACCATTCACTTGTGTAGAGAATTGCCCTTTATCATGTTTTTATGGTGGTCGACAAAAGGCCAATATTTTTTTATCAATTTTTTTTTCTCATTTAATGGAATAAATGCTATTAGTCCTTTCAAATTATTATGTTCAATTTTAATAAAATAACAGATTTCTTGTCACACTGAGGGTTGTGGTGTTTATAGTTCATGGAATCCCATCTTATAATTTTTGGTCTATAGAATTAATTGTTGAAGATGTTGATGTTATATGTAATTGGGATAAATATAGTGTTTTTTTTTAATTGAGACTATATTAAGGATGGATTTAGAGTGGGATAAATATGTAAAATTTGTGTAGATTTGTGTTTAAATGAATGAGCTTAATAAGGATAATATTGAAATATGACGTGGATGAAAATAGTTTTTTAAATATTAATATTTTAATAGAGATAGATATAAAGTGTGATAGATATATAACAATTGTGGATGTAAATAACGTCTCTTAAATTTTATCCAGTTATCACTTGGGCATTGAAAAATAAAGGAAGAATTGTATTCAAGATCCCAAGCATTTTATTTTGTTCGCAAACTTTACACAAACCCTTCGAAAATTTGTTATAGAAGGACAAACTAACGAAAATCATCAAGTCTGCCATCATATGACCTAAAAAGACAAAAAAAAAAAAAAAAAAAAAAAAAGTCTTTTGACCAATTAAAACAATAGTATTTTCATCGCTTACCATTAAGGCAAATCTATCGCAGGGAAAGGTCTTTTTCTTTGTTGAATAGAAAGTTATATCAAGGTGCGTTCCACGCGAGACTATTCACAAGATCTTGAAGCTGGTTGAATAATTGGTAGGGGAAAGGGACCAGCTCTCTTCTTTAGGAGGGCCCAAACGGACTTCAAGTCATCAATTCTCTCTCCCCTTTTTAGGGTTAGTCCACTCACTACCTAGCTTGAAAGAAAAGCATACCCCTTTTCTGACTTAGCCAAAATAGACTTTTTAGACCGGCTTTTAGTTAGAGAGTAGAGGATAAAAGCTAGCACTGGGGTTCATTTCCCACTTAGTGATAGGTAGACTCCTTTTTCAGTAGCTAAGGCGGTAGCCTTTCTTCATTGTCGATGATATTAGCTTGGGTGGCTGGGGTAGATTGGTTTGGTTGACCTTGCTTTCTACTATGCTTGAGATGGTATCCTTTGTTTGAGTGGTATGCTTTCGGGTAGTACGGTTTCTGTTCTGATAATCAATTCTTTAGTGAAGCTAGCCTATTTGATAAAAGAGCTTTTCTCTCCTTCAAACTTCAATCTTTGGAGGAAGGGATATGATTAAGGATAAGGAAAGTTGTCCAATCGCTTCAATCACTCCTATGTCAACTTTGGGCCGAGATCTTGCTACATTTCCCTCTTCTGCACTTGGGAATCTATTTACTACGCTTTGATCTGCTGATGATGATTTAACCAAGTGCTTTGCTACCACTTCTGAAATGACCTAACCTCTTCTTTGAAGACCCTGTATTGCTTGTCTTTGTTAGTGGTGTACACTACTTTACTAGAAATCGGATAGTGCACTATGCATCTTCGAGGTTGGGGAAGGTAAGGAACTTATTTACTATTTCAAAAGGCTGATGAATACCATGTAGTAAAGATAGAGAACCCATTGGACTGAGAGAGGGGATGGTTCTTATTAAAGAAAGCATTGGTAACGTACTGGCTTGGCACGCTATGATCGATACTGCACTCCTACCAAGCCTTCTATTTTTTCTTATGGATAACATAGAGCTCTATATAGTATCTCTCTACCTTCTAGGACAAGTTTGGAAGCTAGGACTGATTAGACCGTACCGTACATCCTCTTTTGAGCATCATCATCTATTCCTAGGACCCTCTTGTGTGCTACATCCTACTCCTACTGCATATAGATGCCAACTTGCTTGACTTTGCCTACTTTCCTATCTCAACGATAAGATAAGAAAAGAAATAAGTCCTTAGGATGCCTAATTCCTTATCCTTTGTATAGTCAAGGGCTTGTTCTCTTTATTCTCTCCCTCATCTCTATGCGCACCGATAATTCCTTCAAAGTTCAAACTCCCTTTGACTACTATCTCTTAGCAATATCCTTTTTTATATACTTGTAGTTCAATTCCAAACTTTAGAGCAGTGATAAGATAAAGAAGTTCATTGGTTTATAGAAGTAAATCAGTCTGACGTGCCATGTTTAGTCTAATTGTCCTATAGGTCTTACAGACTAACTCTTCTTAGTGTCAGAGCTAATCGAATTGGGATACCTTAAATAATCAAGATCTTTCTCCTATGTCAGTTGGATTTGTGAAAAGAGAACAACTCCTTCTTTGCATTAGTTACCTTTCAAGGTTTTGGCTAGGAAGAATAGGCAGCTATTGAATCTAAGGCTATAGACTCAGCTGTTGCACATAACTTAAAACAATGCCAATTACCAGTCACAGTAGCAATAGGATAAGGCACACAAGGTGATGAAGGAAAGGCAGAAGTCCCATAGTGTTTACGTCGACAACAACATATTTTGTGCATTGTCTCATTGATCCGATTTGCAAACAACCTATTTTGCCTAACAACCTAAAAGGTGACAACAGCTCTTAGCCCAACAACAGCTAGAACAGTAGTAGGGAATTCAATAACAGTTCCTTCTATGCTCGTGGCTATTTCTACTATTGATAGGGACATTGGCTTCATTCCTATCTAAAGAGCTCATATGCAATTGATTCTTCCACTTCACTTTCTAACAGGGCATCCGATTCAGCCTAGTCTTCCACCGCTTGGCCAATTTTACTAAAGGGCATTTTCTTGTTATTGCCAATCCCCAAAAGACCTCTTGAAAGCATTCTTTGAAAGCCACAATTCCGATTCTGTTCTTTCATTCACATTGAAGAGAACGTAGAATGCCTTACCGCTCGGCCCCAATACCCATTGGTCCCTTCACTTGAGTTCGAAAAAATTAGTTCCAAGGTAGCTTGGGGCTATTATTTTCTTTTTTACTGTGTGGCACAGTTAGATTGCCATTGGGGATGACTCACTAAATCAAGTCTAGACCTATACCTAACTAAATAAGACTATTAGACTCTTATTAATGCTTTCCCCCCAAGGCATTCAAGCAGGTAGGCAGGATGAAAGGTCAATTCGTGCTTTATCTTTTCATGTAGTTCATGTCCATTAAATAATTCATCCCATCCAGAGAAAACCTTATAGAATACTTAGGCGAGTTACTTATCCTTAGCAACATCGACAAGGATTCCACCCTAAGTACAAAATTACTTATGTTAAGAGCAAATTTTAGGAAATCTCCTTCTTCAATACTTTTCAAGAATTCCTTTCCTAAGAGAAGTGTCCTTATCTAAGTGGGGTAGGAAAGTCATTATACCCCCTCATCAATCTCCCTCGGGCGGAAAGAGGAGGAGCGGGTATCCCTTACTCAATTCCTTCTTTCATTAGGAATGGTGAGACGGAAAAGAAACATCCTTAATCCGTACCAAATCAAAAGTGAAAGGAGCCCTCTTACCCACTCCCCTTTCCTCCCATTGCTAGGAACCTCGTCTCGCCTCGCCTCGCCATTCTACACCATCCCTTGTATACTAGGTCTTTGGAAGATCAATATGATGTTATGGCCTTATTGGTATCCCTATCTCGAGACAATGATCGATACAAAAAAATTGATTATTGAGGAAGGCGGGTGGGCCCTATGTTGAAGTTGGTGAAGGAATGTATATTGGAAGGCCATGAAAATGCTACGAGGGGAGTTGGGCTTCTAGGGAGAGATCTCAAGATTCATTTCGGGATGTGCTCTATATTTCCAACAATCATCAAAATCTGAGCATGTTGCTCATTTTTCCAAAATGACAAGATTTGTTCATTTAGCATAACATAGTCTGATTGCTTATAGGGCATTTGGCTTTCGAAACTGTGTAGGAGCATAACATAATATCCTTACCACCACTTTGCTTCCCACTTGAGAAAGGAAAAAATGGTACCTCATAAATGGGCCCAAAGCCATCGTGACCCAATCGGTTCAAGTCGAAGAAGAAATTGGTGGCAATATGCAGTGTTTGGAAGATTCTTTAGCGTCATCATCCGCTGCTTCTCTATTTGTGACCCTCAAGTGATATAAGAATATAATTTCAGAATAGTATAAATTTTAGTATTCAGAGAACAAACAAAAAATTATCCAATGAACAGTTTATTATTTTAGAAAAACGAATAACTGCATAAATGTAAAATCGCTAAACTTTTTAGGAAACCGCAAGTTGAAATTAAAAACTACAAAAATGTATAATCTTTAAAAGGTATCACAATTTGCTAACCAATGCCTTTGTATTACACAATCTCCTTAAAGTAGATTTGCTACTACTTGAGGATTTAACGAGGGTCGATTTCTCAAGATACAATGGAAAAATTAGTAGAATCTGTGCACTACAGTTTCTACTCTGACGAACAGAATTTGTATTTGAATTGTATTACCAAAAAATGGACGGGGACAGTTATTTATTTATTATTATTATTATTATTTTGAATAACATAGGGCAACAAACATATGTAGTTTGCAAACGAAGTATGACATTTTCATGTGTGGAATTATGGAAAATCGAGTTCTGATATAGGCCCCATGAATGGTGTGTGTTAATTCCATCCATAAACATGCCATTAACTTCATAATATAATAGCAATGACCATTGGAGTTTCAACACTTTCTGAAAAATGAAAGGTCAGTTGCAAGGAAAAAAAAAGAAAGAAAAAAAAAATATAAGCAAAATGTGAACCATCTAAGGGGTCAATTTTGGCCCATTTGGTCTGACATTCTTGTGCGTAGATCGTACCAACCACAAGTTCAATGTCCGAAATTCTGATTTGATCTTTGATTTGCACATCCTGCATACGCTACCATTCGAAAATGTAATCATATATAAAGTGATAATTGCCTTCATCATTTTCCTATGTGGGACAAAGTTATATACTTTTCCCTCTAACATATAAACCCATTTCAATTGGTATATTTTGAACTCCAATTTTTCATTTATCCAAGTATTAATTTGAGAAATAAATATATAATTTTGTTAGTCTCACGGAAGAAAATACAAATCAAATTAGTCTTTCTAAAATGAACCAATGGGTCCCACTTAAAATTTTGCCAAAATTAGCTCGGCAAAGCCTTTTTTCCGACATCAAGTACCGTAGACAGCTCTATGTGTCGAAAAGTAGACCCATGGAGGCATCAAACAAACTTGCAGAATTAAATTCCTTGCTACTATGATCTAGATTTGATATTTTCAACTAAAATTATCTCCACTTATGGAGATTTCAATGCTATAAATTTGCAATTTTCTAGATTTTACTGCACGCAACTTTCTACCAATAGGTGGGCTCCTCAAAATTGACCAAATAGAAGGGAAAATTCAACAGATGAAGGTGTTAATGAAATTTCAAATTAGAATTTGGGAGAATTCCAATCCACATTTTCAAATTGCCCCCAAGGTCTGCAACAATATAAAATTAATAACAATCCTAGACATATTCTCCGTCTAGTACCGTGACAATTTCGACATTGGGTGACTTTCTAGATCGATTTTTTGGGTTGGAATGGGGTGTGGTGTGGTGAGGTGAGGTGAGGTGAGGTGGGGCTGAGAGGTGGGGGAAGAAGAAGAATCTTCTTCCATTTTTGTTTGTTTTTATTTAATTATTATAATATTTTTTTTATGTGGAATAATATAAAAGTATCATTTTAACCCTTCTACATTTGACAAAAGAGGTCAAAAAATGTTTTAATGGTCAACTAATGATTTTCATCCATTTAGACTTTAGTTGCGAATTTCATTTATAAAATCTAGAATCACATTGGTTTTGCTAATTTTTTCTCTACGGAATCAAGAAAATGTATTTCTAGAAGATCTCACCCAAATTTTTTTCAACATAACTAAAGCCCAAATGACCTATTTGCTTTGCTCTTCCAAAATCACGTTTCGAATAAATTATTATGATAAATATTTTATACATGGAAAATTCTTATAGGCTCCGAGTCCAAAAATTTAATCCACTAATCAAGAAGCGGGTGGAAACGGAGAAAAACTTTGGTTGGACAGTCACACCGTTCTACGTGGTGCGACCGTCGAATGGAGAATTGCCACCATATCGAGTGGTTCACACTTACTCAATAAGGTGAGGCCACCTCTACTTGACATGGAAAAAGAGAAAAAAATCAAGTTTCGAGGTGCCCTCACCTCATTGGATGAGGGTGGGCCATCCAATGAGTTAGTGGCTCCCCATTTGATGATCGCACCATGTATGACGGTAGACCTCTCCGTAGAAGTTTTTCTCTTGGAAATGGGAAAAATTCAATGAATTTGATACATGTGCCCACATTTAGAGCAAGTTGAGTTGGTGGTGGCGAAAGGAGATTCGGGTAGGTTAGGCAAGGTAAGTTGGTTAGAGAAGAAAAATATATATTTTTTAAATTTTTTATAATTATTTTAATTGAAATTGTTTGTACGTTTTGAAAAATCTAGAACCTTGTCTACAATTTTTTTTCTTTAAAGAATAGGGCAAATTTATCACTTTTAAAACTTTAGCAGAGAAAACAAACAACATTGTTGTCTTTTGTAATGTTTACTTGATCAATAGAGTTTGTGTTAAAATGAAATAATAGAGTTGTATTCTTTTTCAAAACATGTAAATAATAGGATTCTTTGTATAAAATTACCCTCCAAAAAAATACGTGTTCATGATATGGCTCCAATTCAATGGGATAAGATGGAAGTAAAGGAGTAGACGGATGAAAATTTTATGATTATCAATTGCCCTTTACAAAAGTTAGAATTGAGTAGTCTACATGTTATTTTAACGTTTATTAAGTTGGATTTAATTTGAAAGGACTTGATTAAACATGTTTATAGAATATTGAGAATTATCATTTCAAAATTTGAAAGTTAGGGATCCATTTGCAGACTTCAGCTGTAATTTTCTCTAGAAGTCATGTAAAAATAAGAGTAACCAATTGGAAAACCTATTATTAACTTTGACAATATGAGTAAGATAGTTAAATGACTACTCTAAAACTTTTATACATAATAATTGTTGACCTTGGTTTCTAGCCAGTGACGTGATTAATAGATCTCGACTCCACTCATGTCCACACATAAATCTCCTGCACACTTGTAGAAATCATTAGAATCATGTGCCCTTCTTCAACGATAGGTAAGGTTGTATAAACACTCCGATGATCAAGTCAGTGAACTTGTATATATTTTGAGTGTGGGATGTTTAGAAGACGGAAACCACAAGTGTATGCATGAGTACCAAATTGTAAAGAAAACAAGATTAAGCAATAATACTATTGAGAACATAAAATTTCATTACCATAAATGGAACTAGGTGTGAAGTTTTATCGTAGAAGATATGAAGTGGTTAATGATGAATGAAAGACATGTGGCTTTATCTTAACAATTAAGGCACTCTGAAGTTCAAAGGTATTTAATGATTTTAAAAATTAGCTACCCCTAGGCCTAGCATCTAAAAAGTATGGCAAGTTGATTGAGAAGCATGCTACAGAGAAGTCATATCAGTTGATAATAGAAGATCTTGTATTGAAGATCTCATCGAAAAGTGAACGAAGATAATGCCTTCGTGTGTTTGAAGACTGCTTGCTTCGAATTAGCATTGTAGTAGGTTGTGGACACGTGGCCTCGATCATAGAGTGTTCGATCTTTACATGGCTCTTCAAAAGAGGTGTACATCACTTCGACTATCATGTTTGATGACTTTAATTAGGCTAGGTAGGAAAGTAAATGAGAGTACGAGCATGAGTTGGCTTGCTAGCTGGTTATTATGTGGTCAATACTTAGAGCCTCATCAGATAAGGTATAACAATAGTCTTCCCAAGCTCAAGTATGAATAAATATATAATGCAGAGACTTTAGGTTGAAGGTTAAAGACATTACTAGTGATAAGGAGTGTAGTACAAATGTGATCATTGTTAGATAAATGATGCTCAGGCATAAAGTGATTTGTAAGCTAAGGCCATGTTGACGAGGTGACCATTTACTTAGTGTAACAAATCACAACACAATAGTCTCCTAAGCCAAGTATGAATATTTACATAATGCATGGACTTATGTTATTGATGATATATTGGAACTTTGTGTGGCAACCATAGCTAGTGCTAGGAAAAATCCTAACTTGGAGGATGAGGCTCAAATGATAGGTAGCTTATGATGAAACTAGTGTAGATAAGGGGCCTTAACATAGAGGATAATGCTCTAATAGGCAACTTAGGATGAAGTTGGTACAGAGGACAAAGCTCTGAAAGATAGGTAGCTCTTGAAGAAGCTATTACGTAGAGGTAGGGCTTCGAAAAATAGAAAGCTATGAAGAAGTTGTGATGTTGAGGCGAGGCTCTGAAGGTAGACAACTCAGAAGAAGCTTTGATGCAAATGTGATGCTCTTAATATAGGCAACTATGAAGAAGTTCTGGTGTATAGGCAAGATTATGAAGATGGACAGCTGCAAAGAACCTATGATGTATTGGCCAGGCTTTGGAGACAGTTAGTTGTTAAGAATCTTTGATGCATAGATGAGGCTTTGAATATAGGCAGTTATGGAGAAGTTGCGATACAAAGGTGAGGCTCTGAAGATACGAAGCTATGAATAAGGTGTGATGTAGAGGCGAGTTTTGAAGATAGCTATAAAGAAGCTATGATGGAAAGGTGAGCCTCTAAAGGTAGGCAACTGTGAAAAAGCTATATGTAGAGGTGAGGCTCTATAGATAGGTAGCTATGAAGAAGTTGTGATACAGAGGTAAGACCTGAAGATATACAACTGTAAAGAAACTGTAATGCATAGGCAAGGCTTTGAAGGTAAGTTGCTTTGAAGAAGTAATGTGAAGGTGATGCTTTGAAGATACTATGTAGAATTTAAGATGTAGAGATGAGGTTTTGAAGATAGGCAGCTGTGAAGAAGCTGTGATGTAGAGTTGAATAATGGCCCTCGAAGTGACTGACATTGATGGGACGTATGATAATGATTTAAAAGGTATTGTTTTTCCAATAACTGTCAGATGTAACTTTACATGTTTTCAAAATGTATGCATTATTACACATTTAATGTACAATGATGAGAAGCATGTTTGTATTCCGAGGCGACACACTTTTATGCTTACGTAGGGGTTACGCTTTATTCATAGCTCTTCATTTAAAATTTTGTGGTGCCTTTTCATCTTCTATGGTTCAAAACTTTTAGATAGATTGACATCCCAAATCTTCCTTGCTTAGATCCAATGGCTGAGGTTGATTACCTCTACATATAAAAAGGGATATCTTAGACATTTGATAGTTTTTTTTCATATTGGGAAATTAAATACTTTCTATTCTTTAAACTCTTGACTGATTTTTGAAAGTAGAAATCATTTTTGGCAAGTTCATCTACTAATTTCATTCAAGTAGTGTCCATAAGTTATTTTTAAGTAATCTTCTTTTAACTTTAGTTCATTCCCCATCTTTTTCATTTCTCATGCGATCACTGTATTAGACCACATAAGTGACATCTAAGTTTAGCAAGAAGTCTTCTACTGGAGGGTTTAGCAGTAAGATATACATTAGGATGATTTGTGCAGAGGCAGGTATGCTAGAGCAGATTCCTATTGAAAGAATATGCAAAATGATTGGAGGGATTTATAGTGCCTAGATGTTATATGACGGCCATAAACTATAATATCAAGTAAAGTTTGCTAGTGTTGCCTCTAGGATGACTGAGGCCAAACTTTTAGAGATTCAGAAAACATTCAGAGTCCTGATACCACAGAGTTTCTAGTTTCCAAACCTAATGAGAGGGCCTACTTTTCTAGGTAGTGTTGATTATGGTGAACGAGGCCATCTGCTATGTTGGCATATGACTACCTCTATATCCCCTTTTTTGGTCTATGTTGAGGCACTATAACTTAGTACCCACATTGATGATATGTCGATCTACATCTTTTAAACAATTTTTCAATTGAGGCTTCAAGAGGAGATGATTGTTTTAAAGGTTGGTACCGTATGAACCTTTGAGGTTGCATTCATCCTTTATCACAGGTCCTCCGACCTCCATAAAAAATAGAACTCATCCTAGTTTTGGGCCAATGAGAGGTAGCATATATTGGAGAGAGAAGTGGTGCTAGAGCTTATCACGCTGACCCAATATTACGAATACATTGAGTTCTAATTTGAAGTACCTGAACTTTGCTTTTTATAACTAGCATTTTTCGCTTAATTGTTCCTTTTTGCAACTATAGTTAATATGTTCGAGTTAAACAAGGTGAAAATGCCATCAATATCATCAGAGTTATTTTCCAACCTAAGGAACGTTCTTTCAAATGTATCATCACTCAACACTCTTTATCCATTAAGTACAATATAATGGCCTCGTAGGGTAAGAACTCTATAACTCGCTTTGCCATTTAGTGCTCTTTTTCTGAAACGTTATTGGCATAATGCCGTTTTGGAACTCCATAACTTGCTTTGCCATTTAGTGCCCTTTTTCTGAAATGTTATTAATGTGTTGCCATACTAGTAAGGATAAGATGATACTAGGATTTTACAATGGGTATAGCGCACCCCATTGCATCCTTCTTGGTAAAGGTGATAGGCTTGATCAACCTTGTCTCATTAGGTTGGTTAATGACTATGTCACTAGTCATTGGAAAGGTCCCTTACATGTCTAACATAGTTAATGTGAGTTTATAGACTCTCCATGATGTAGGGGCATAACATTTGTGTCTATTTCTTGGAATGGAGTTGGGAGGTCTTTTTTTTATCTTTACCCATTTTTGGGATGTCTACCTACTACTCTGTTCGATGGTCTATAACCTTTTCATTGATAATTTCATCTCTCATCAACTCTTCTAACTAGTCATAGATGGTAGGATTTTTGTTGTGGATATCCATCTAGAATTGGATGTTCTATTGAGGTACCTTTCGAGGTGAAGAGGGCTTTTGCATCAGAGATATTCTCACAATAGATCATTTCGGTTGTTAGTAGTTGCTCTTCAACATTTCAATTGCTGCTTGCCTCATATCCTTGAAATGATGAACTAGGTCTCCTCTTTCCTCTTTGACAGGAAGTAGTTCAAGATCTATAGCTTGAGATCCGGCCACCTCCTAATGCTTTCAGGGTTGTGTTTGTTGTACCACCTCTTCTTTCTTCTATAGAGGGTCAAGTAGATAGTTTTGTGCTTCAGTGCAAGAAAGGCTCCCCTCATTGAAGTTGTTTTTGAATATTGGGTACAATTAATAGTTGATTGTAACTGACTTATTGTTTCTAACATTTACGAAAATTTAGTTTTAGGTTCTAAATTTGATTTTGCAAAAATAATAATAATAATTAAGTATTTTTGGTCAAAAAATAAAGTTGGAAAGAGGCAGGGGATGATGGCCTTCGAGCAGCTGCAATATTACAACCCAAATTTTACTGGTCAAAAATTAAAAGTTGAATTGTCAAAGTCAAATAGGGACTTAAATGAAATAAATTATTTAATTTGAGTCCTAATTTATTATGAAAAATATTTTGAAGGTTTTAAGTTGGACAAAATATAATTTTGGGATTTACTTATATATTTTTGGAACTTCAGGATTTAATTATATATTATATTGAAGAAGATGGATTTTCTTTGCAATTTAAGTGGCTCCTTATTTTATTCTATTAAACCTAGGGGTGGACGCGGGTCGATTCGGTTCTAAAGAGAACCGAACTAAACCAAACGTTTCGAATATTTAGTAAATGGAACCGTCGAGTCCAAATATAATTATGGAACCGTTCAATTCGATTCGGTTCAATTCTGTTCGGTTCTGTACTATAATTAAAATTTTTAAATATTTATAACAACATTATATAAATACAACTATTGATACATTCAATGATTTTTGAATGTCAGATACTAGTAAACTAATTTGTTCAAATGATCGCTACGATCAAAACTTCGGTCGGCGGAGGTCACAGTGTCAACCGACAATTGTATAGGTTTTGGAATATTAGCGAGGCTGCGAGAGTGAGTGAGAGAGTTAAGACAACGTTATGCACTTTAGTGTAGGTGTTTAGGGTTATTTAGTGGATTTGATCTTGTTTGGCTAAGAAATGAAACAATAAAATGGGTAATTGACCCAAAAATTAAAAAATTAGAAATGAAACAAATTATTGGGCCAAAAATTTAGATTTAGAAATCGTTAATTTGTTAATTTGTTTAGAAAAAATTAAAATTAAAATAATTTGATTTACTAAATATAAAAAAAATTAGAAAGATTCAGTTCTTGGTCTAGAACCAAGAACCAAATCGTACCCGTCGATTCTCAATTCAGATACCCGTTCGGATATTTAATTTGACAAGAACCATCGGGTTCGGTTCGGGAGATTTGCCCAGCCCTAATTAAACCCATTTTACACCAAAAACACACACAGAGAAAGAGAGTTGAAATCGGCCAGAGAAGCTAGGATGGAGAAAGAAATTAAGAAAAAGGAAGGAAAAAAAAGGGGGGAAAAAGAGAAGGAAAGGGAAAAAAAAAAAAAAAAAGAATGAAAAGAAGAAAATAAAGGAAAACTTGGGTTCATTTTCTTCAATTTCTTCAAGAAGTAAAGTCATAATTTATTTTATGGAATGATGATGTTGAATTTTATAGGGTTTAAAGTAGTTGGTTTAATTTTTAGGTATAAATTATAGATTAAGAGAAATTAATACCATGCTTTGTTGAAGTTCATTGACTCATTAATTTCTATATACCTTAAGGTAAGAAATACAATTTTTAGCAAACCCTAGATTTTACCATGGATGCTTGAGTAAAGATTATTTGTGAAAATGATTATGTGATGGAATTATTCACTTGAAACAATGATTTTATGGAGTCAGATAGATTTTAAATTGGTTGTAATGTGATTACTAGTTTTCACTATAATGAAAGGGATAAATTATTTTTTTTCTTTGGCTGATGGTTACTTTGAGGAATTAGTTAATAGAAAAGGGATAAGAAGAAAGTGGAATTAGCTCCAATTAATCAAAGGAAATTTGGGAAATTTATTCAAGTATCGAGAAATTTAGTTTAAGAACTGTCATTAGAGATAAAATGTTTCTTGTTTTGATAGTGGTTAAATTAGTTATTTTGTAAGTATTTCAGGTGGTAACGAGGAGATCGAAAAAGCTTATCGACCATTATAGCCTGTAGCTTGACTTGTGAGTGGATATAAACTTATTTTTTAGAAATTTGTATTTCTTAAATTTATATTAAATTAAAAAATTTATTATTTCATATAGTTAATTTGATAGCATGATTTTTAGAATAAAGAGGATTTATAATAAGTTGTTTTTTAAAATTAAATTTAGTTCAATTAAATCTTTTTATTAGCATATTATAAGAATGTTAAATATTTCAGCATATTTAAAATTGTTTTCAAAATCACCAGAAAGTATACAGGTGATTTTACCCTGGTCTATAGTTGTGTGAATGTGTTTCCACGTGTATAACTCCATATGGTTATTTTACCCACTCTGTGTTAGTGTAAATTTGTTTCCATAGTGTATGATCAGGTATGGTAATTTTACCCGTTCTCCACTATTATGAATGTGTTTCCATGATGTATGATGAGATTATAGACTTGAGGCAGCTCTGGGCGCGTATAACCAGAATATTAGAATCTAATAGCTTTGCCATGTATATCGATATTAATCGATACAAGAGTAAGGTTATTTTGGGTACATTTTTTTGTGTGATTTCCAGTATTTTACAGTTTATTAGTTTTTGATTACAAAATTCAGTCATTTCAATTTAAAGAACGAAGTTTTAGCTTATAGTACTGTAAAAGAATATTATTATTATATACCAGTTTTTAGAAAGTTGTCATAAATGAAAAATATATACTTGCAAAATATCAACGCGCCGAGTTATAGGCTCATATATTTTTATTGCCATTTCTCTTATCAAATAGTTGTTGAGTTGAACACCATTAGAGCCAGTTGATCTACCAAGTTAAGCCATACATTATCGAGCATTGTATGATTCATCTTATCAGTGTATGTATTTCATAATTTGGGATATACACATCTTTTGGTCAAAAAAATAGTTCCATGTCATGGGCCAGATGTGTTTTGTATATATTATGCATTTGGAAACTTTTGTTTGTAAATAATTACAAAAGTCGGTTTGCCAGTGTAATATTTTGAATAATTGTGTTTTGAGGGGCTGGTGTACCCTATTTTAAACTACATGTACATGTTTAACATTTTTGATTATATTTTCAGGTGGTTTTAATCCATATTTCATATGGAACTACGCCAAAATTTTTACAAAATATGTCATAGTCAAAGTTGCCTTAGTAGTGGATCCGACACTTAGCTGGTATCTACTATCAGCACACGACATGTGTTGGGTCCATGAAGGTGATTCGAGACGGCCCATGTCATGCAGCATGCGCAACGATGTGCACTTTCACACAACGGAAATGACGATTGCAATGACGTGCCAATATGTGGCAAGCTAGTGCTTCCATAAAACTATCTTTAGGGTTTGGCTCAATTGGATGGACGAAGTCCTCTCACGTAATTTATAAAATTGCAAGTCATTGTAATTTCAATTCGGGGAGTCAAATTTCAATTTTAAATGTAAGGGCTTATTTTGTAATTTGAACAATTGGAAGATCCTGACTTAGACCAGAATGTAATTTTCAAAAGGATTTCGAATATAGTTTTCAAAAAGGTTTAAATGTTATTTTCGAAAGGATTTGACCTAAATCTCAATTTTGACCAAAAAATTTTGACCATTTAAAATGTTAATTAAATTTCACAAAATTTAAAATTTTGATTTTAACTAAAATTTTGAACTTTGACCTAAATTAAATTTTATTCTAGTTTGGGAATTATATCCTAAATTAAAATATTGATTCAATTTGGTCCTACAAGCTCATTATAATTAATTTTGGACATGTGGGTTCGTTATTGTCATTTTACGGGCCTGCATACCCTATTCTTTTAGGCCTGTTGTCAACTAACTTATAATATAAGTTGCAGTTGGATTAATTAGTAATATAAGAAGAAGAGAAAACCATAGAGCCATGCATTGTATGATTTAATGTTATGTCCCCTAAGAACTAACCAACTGGTCTTCCTTTTGTTGGAGAAGACTAGATAAGATAAGTTTATGATCATCCATAATATTATGTGGATGTTCATTTTCACGTTGATGTATAATAAGAAACATATATACATAATTATGTTGAGACATTTGCATGTAAAATCGCTCGTTAAAATATTAAGTCATGATTATAATTCGTCTTCCATCATTATAGTGAAAAATCAGAAACATATATACATAATTATGTTGAGACATTTGCATGTAAAACCGCTCGTTAAAATATTAAGTCATGATTATAATTCGTCTTTCATCATTATAGTGAAAAATCAGAATTTTTCATCATTGTCAAATTGTTGAGTATACTCAAGGCTAGTCTATTAGGATATGTGACACTATTATAAATATCATATACGTTTACTTAACTAAAAATTGTCTTCTATTATGTAAAATCGAGGAAATAATTTCCAAAGACATAATTATGCTAACACATGAGATGTGTTCTGAGGTGTTGTTAATTTAATTATCTGGGAGTATATAGAGATACAATTTATAATAGTATCTATCTAAATATTTTATTAAGGCTTGTTGAGTATATTCTGTTGGGAATTTACTTAAACATGCACAGCGAAATTTAACAAATTTCAATTCCCATTCAAGATTCAGCTTTGTATTTAGATAAAAATTGTGATAAGAAATATACCTTTTCTTGTAATTTGCAAACTCCTTTGCGTTATTTCTTTCCAGCAGCTTGAATCTATCTCCCACAACTGTTCAATTATCCAGCCTCCAATGAAATCCATCCAGAGAATAGACTGCAACTGCTAGAGTTTCTCTCTTGTGCCAGCAAGAATAATGAAAACCTTATGGACCTCAAACCCTAACTATGTATATATATAAACCCAAAAGGACCCGGCCCGGTCCGGTCCAATATTTAATTAATCCAATTAATTAAACCCGGTCAGTGAATTAATTAATCCAATTAATTAATTCGGGAATATAAATAACAAATTCAATTAATTAATTTATCCAACGATTGTTAAATTAACCAATTGGCAATTTGCAATCTTCCAATTCTTTTTTGTGTGCGACCCATTAGGTTCCCGACCACGATGCCTAACGTCGTGAAATATTATTTTGATCTAATCAAAATTGATAAATTAATATACCCTTTTAATTTATCGTCAATTCACACTCGCTGTCCCTGATTGACATCTAGCAATGTGTCAAGGCAATACATGTGACGGGAAATGTCACGTGGTATGACAAAATCAAATTCGTTCGTTTACCGTGAAACTATTATCCCTTCGTCAATACGATCCGATCAATTACGAGATATGGAATTGTGTCAATCTCGACCATTGATCATATTTTTCACTCTACTATTAAGTCAATATAAATCGAAAACTCCTTTTCGACTTATGAGTACACCTTGACCAAGGATTTCATCATCGACTTAATTGAATGAAACGTAGATCATAATCTCCTACTATCTAAGAGTGACGAATCCTTTATTGATCAATCACAACCTTCATACGATTCTTGATGTACCCGAACGATGTCGTATTAGCGGCCCCTTTCAGAGCAACATCCAACACCGCCAAAGTATAACTGTCCTCATATAAGGTACCGTGACGACCTCAAGTCAAAGGACCAATTCCACTACCGAACGTTAGAGATTAGCCACTGACACTCAGATAGTTATCCATGTGGAATCTCTTAGCGGGTCTCCAATGTTTTGTTCTATAACAAAACATCCACGTGTTCATTTAAGTGTCACCACACTTTAACTCGTGAGATCAGCTATTTACTTCACAAGTAAGAAATGCCACACGTGATGGTCTAACTGTATTAACGATATCCGTATCTCGTTATTACTTACGATAATGGTTTATTCAAGATCCAATTATATGTAATTTGTATCTCACAATCACAACTCATTGTGATTAATAGATTACCTAAAAATTAGATCTTCGGATTCTATTATTGAATATTATTTATCACAAAATTAATTTAAATAAATAATAGATCTCGTCAAAATCAAATGCATTAAATATATTAAAAGCGTTTACAACCTAAATCGATTGGATCTAGGGCATAACACTTACAAACTCCCACTTGTACTAGATCCAATCACTCACGTATCTAATACCATAAACATCCACATGACGATCATGTTTCTGTTGTAACAACGGCTTTATCAGTGGATCTGCAATATTATCATCTGTGGGAACTCGCTCTATCGTTACGTCATTCCTTTGTATAATTTCCTTGATGAGATGATATCGCCTTAGCACATGTTTGGATCGTTGATGAGACATCGGTTCCTTCGCTTGCGCGATGGCTCCATTGTTATCACAATACAAAGGTATGGGATCAACAATGCTAGGAACGACTCCAAGTTCATTAATGAACTTCTTGATCCACACAGCTTTCTTTGCTGCTTCAGAAGCAGCTATGTACTAGACTTCTGTTGTTGAATCAGCGGTTGTTTCCTGTTTGGAACTTTTCCAACTAACCGCTCCATTGTTGAGAGTAAACATATATCTTGACTGAGACTTGCTATCATCTTTATCAGTTTGAAAACTAGCATCAGTATACCCCTGAATTTTCAGTTCATTTCCTCCATAGATCAAGAACACATCTTTAGTCCTTCTCAAGTACTTAAGAATGTTCTTAACCGCTATCCAGTGTTTCTCACCAGGGTTTGCTTGAAACCTGCTCGTAACACTTAGAGCATACGAAACATCTGGTCTTGTACATAGCATCGCATACATGATAGATCCTATCGCCGAAGCATAAGGAATCTTGTCCATGCGACTCCTTTCATCATGTGTTTTAGGACACATATCTCTTGAGAGGTAAATCCCATGTGACATGGGACATAATCCTCTTTTAAACTTTTCCATATTAAATCTTCTCAAGATTTTATCTATGTACGAAGATTGGGATAAGCCTAGTAATCTTTTAGATCTATCTCTATAGATCTTGATTCCTAAGATATACGCTGCTTCTCCCATATCTTTCATGGAGAAATTCTTTGACAACCATAATTTTACCGATTGAAGCATTGGGATGTCGTTTCCCATTAATAATATGTCATCGACATATAATATCAGGAATATGACTGCCTTCCACTTGTTTTCTTATAAACACACGGTTCATCTTCATTTTTGATAAAATCAAACCTTTTGATTGTTTCATCAAAACGAAGATTCCAGCTCCTAGAGGCTTGCTTTAATCCATAAATGGATCGATTTAGCTTGCATACCTTGTTGGCTCCTTTGGATTCAAAACCTTCAGGCTATGTCATGTACAACTCCTCTTGTAGGTTTTCATTAAGGAAAGCAGTTTTGACATCCATTTGCCATATCTCATAATCATGGTATGCAGCTATTGCAAACAAAATTCGAATGGACTTCAGCATGGCTACAGGTGAAAAAGTTTCATTAAAGTCAATACCTTGTCTTTGTATGTAACCCTTTGCTACTAGCCTTGTTTTACATGTGTGGACATTTCCATCCACATCGACATTTTTCTTGTAAACTCATTTACAACCTATCGATTTTATCCCACCTGGAAGGTCGACCAAGGTCCAAACCTTGTTCTCATACATTGAGTCCATTTCGGATTCCATGGAATCTTGCCATATCTTCGAATCAACACTTGACTTTGCTTCTGCGTAATTTGTAGGTTCATCATCCTCGATTAATAATACTTGATTAGTAATCGTGAATTCGTACCTTCTGGGAGGTCGAATGATCCTGCTTGATTTACGCTGAGCTAGAATGTCCTCAGGGTTCTCTACATCCTGATCAAGAGTCTGTCCATCAACACGTCTAGGATCAGACTCAAGTTCATCTAATTGGTCAACAGTGTCCGTGGATTCTTGAACTTCTTCAAGTTCTAGTTTGCTCCCACTACCCTCTCCTAGAATAAACTCTTTCTCTAAGAATATGGCATGCCTTGAGATGAACACTTTCTTCTCAACGGGATTATAGAATTGATATCCAATTGTCTCTTTTGGATATCCCACAAATACACATTTGTCAGATTTAGCTTCAAGCTTATCTGATTCATTTCGCTTTACATAAGCGTCACAACCCCGAACTTTCATATGAGATGAGTTTGGTCTCTTTCTTCTCCATAGCTCGTATGGAGTTTTATCGATCGATTTGGATGGGACACGATTAAGTGTGTAGCACGCAGCAATTAGTGCATGACCCCAAAATGATTTTGGGATGTTTCCATGGCTCATCATAGATCGCACCATATTTAACAAAGTGCGATTCCTCCGTTCAGATACACCATTATGTTGCCGTGTATATGGTGGAGTCCACTTCGAGAGAATCCCATTCTCTTTAAGATAATCTAAAAATTCTCCCTTTAAATATTCTCCACCTCGATCTGATCTCAGCGTGAGTATATTTTTACCAGTTTGTTTCTCTACTTCAAGTTTGAATTCCTTGAACTTTTCAATTGCTTCATGCTTAAATTTCATCAGATACACATAACCATATCTAGAATGATCATCAGTGAATGTGATGAAGTAAGAGAAACCACCTCTGGCAGTTATTGACATGGGTCCACATACATCAGTATGTATTAGTCCTAGCAGTTCTGTGGTTCTTTCTCCTTTTCCAGTAAAAGGGAACTTGGTCATTTTGCCTAACAGGCACGACTCGCATCTGTCAAATGATTCAAAATTAGTTGACCTTAAGTATCCATCTTTATGTAA
This sequence comes from Olea europaea var. sylvestris, assembly GCF_002742605.1. Lineage (NCBI taxonomy): Eukaryota > Viridiplantae > Streptophyta > Magnoliopsida > Lamiales > Oleaceae > Olea > Olea europaea. Next base: position 9,782,891 of record NC_036252.1, read on the forward strand.
CTTGGAAATGCGTTTGTCGTTAATATGACCTAATCTGCAATGCCAAAGGTATGTATTATTTAGATTATCACTTTTATGCCTTTTATTTTCTATACTCATAATAGACGACTCAGTATCAAGAATATAAATTCCATTCTGCAACTCACCACAACCATAAAAGATCTCATCTTTATAAAACGAACAACGATTATTCCTAACATTAATTGAAAAAACCACTCATGTCTAAACACGAAATAGAAATAATGTTTTTAGTAATGGCGGGAACAAAATAGCAATTTTCTAATTCTAATACTAAGTCTGAAGGTAGTGGTAAGAAGTATGTCCCTACAGCTAATGCAGCAACTCTTGCTCCATTTCCCACGCGCAGGTCAACTTCTCTTTTCTGCAGTGCTCTACTTCTCTTTAGTCCCTGCATATTTATACAAATATGAGATCCACATCTGGTATCTAATACTCAAGAAGCTAATGAAGTAGACATATTAACCTCGATAACAAAAGTACCTGAAATAGAAGATTCAGAAGACTTCTTTCCCTTCAAGCTTGCGAGGAAGCCTTGCAGTTCCTCTTCCAATGACGTTTCACTCCACAGTGATAACATGAGTCATCAGATTTGGTTTTGTCCTTGCCTGCTTTGACTGCTTTGTTATTGCCTTTAGTCTTTTTGGATGTTTTCTTAAAACTTCCTTTGATTTTTCTCTTAGTTTCCTTGGAGGAATGAATAGCTAAGACATGCCCAGTGCTAGCCTTGACATTGGGCTCCACAGTTTTAAGCATATTAAGCAACTCAGGGAGTGTGCATTCGATCTTATTCATGTTAGAATAACTATCTGGCAGAGATTGTAGAACCAAGTCAATATTTAGTTCATGATCCATGATAAAACCCAGTGAACTCAGTTTTTCAATAAAACCAATCATCTTCATCACGTGAGCACTGACTGATGATCCCTCTTCCATTTTGCACCAGTATAGTTGTTTAGAGGTCTCATACCTCTCCACACGAGATTGTTCATCATACAACTCCTTGAGATGAAAAATCATAGTGTAAGCATCCATACCCTCATGTTGCTTCTGCAACTCAGGAGACATAGCTGCAAGCATTACACATGCTGTAGTGTTATCGTCATTACTGTGTTTGTTGTAAGCAACCACCTCTTCTTGAGTGGAATTTTCAGTAGGCACCACTGGAAAGGACTGCTCAAGGACATATCCAATTTTCTCATGCTTGAGAACGATTCTCAAATTGCGGTGCCAATCGAGAAAATTTGGTCCGGTCAGTTTGTTGGCATCTAGTATGCCTCTCAAATTTATATGATTACTCATGATTCAAAAACTGTAAATGACGAAAAAAAAATAGAATTAATATGTATTATAATGCATGTGCATAAATTCAATATGAACTTTAATTAAATGTGCTCCCACTGTCTAAAATATATTCATGACCCTCATACATAAATTATTTGAATCCACACTTGATTCACAGTGAGCTGTGATCCCATTCGTTGTATCGAGATCTTGAGTGTACTCAACAAATCCTAATAAAACATTTGGGTAGATATTATTATCAATTGTATCTCCATACAACTCTCAGATCATTAAGCTGACAACTCTTTTGTCTTTACACATTTTATGTGTTAGCTTAACATGCCTCTAAAACTTATCTCCTTGAGTGTACTCAATAAAAGATAAATTTTAGTTAAATTAAACCCATCATTCAGAAATATCAAATATTTCATAGTGTCAAACATATTCCTAATAGACCAGCCTTGAGTGTACTCAACAAGCTAAGGTCGATTTAGGATTCTCGTTTTTCACTATAATGATGGAAGGCAAATAATACTAACTTAATAATTTTTAACGAGGGATTTAACGTGCAATGGTCTCATATACATATATTTAAACATACATCTACTATGCGAATAAATACATATATACATATAAGTAATAGTATGGATGATTATGGACTTGTTCTATCTAGTTTTCCCGAGCCAAAAGGAAAACTAGTTGTTCAATTCCTAAAAGGTACAGTATTGAACCAATACCAATACACCATCTCCACGTTGTCCACCTCTTCTTGCGCCTCCAATTAGCCGAACTTGCAACATGTATCATAAACTGGTTGGCACGCAGGCCTAAAAGAAATTGGACTCGCATGCCCATAATAATAACAATAATAACGGACTCGCAGGTCCAATATTTAATAAGGAGCTCGCAGACCCACAACAACAATAAGAAGTAAATCAATCATTCAACACATCCATATGGTCGAGTCCATAATCATCCACAAACATTCATCACATAAATGTTTCCTATGTATAATATCTAATATTATATGCAATGTCCCATAAATCTAGCAATTATAGTCGTCAAAATTGAATCAAAATTTTGGGATCGAGATAATTAAACAATTAATTAATCATATTAATTAATTAATTTAATTGACGGGCCTATTTAATTAAAATCAATTTTTAACTAAATCCCGAATTAGAGTCCAACTCTAACTCCATAACTATTGGGCGAAGTAATTTAATCAAAATCGAATTTTAATTAATTATTAAATTAGAGTCATACTCTAAGTACTGATTTGCATAGGGAAGTGGTGCTAATTCAAAACAAATTTTAATTAATGTAATATTAGAGTCCAACTCTAATAAAATTGAATTAATATTTTAATTTAGGACAAAATTTTCTAACAAAATAAAATTCAATTAAGGGTCAAACTAAATATTTAAGTTAAAATCTAATTTTAACAAAATATAAAAGTCGTCAAATTTTTAAATAAATTTTTAATTCTGGGTCAAAATTAGGGTATGGGTCAAACCCAATTTAAAACTCATTTTTTTAAAACAATTCAAAATTCAAAAACAAAACCTTTTTGAAATTTTACAAAATTTACCCAAATTGGAAATTAACAGCAGACCCTTCCAAAATCAAAATTTACAGAACAGGCCCCTGATTTAAAAATTGAAAATTGACCCCTTTTTTGTAATTGCAACCAGGGGCCCCTAATTACATTATTTGCAATAGAGGCCCTCGTCTCCACCAAAACCCTAAACCTAAATTTTTTTTTAATTTTTTTCACCGACGCTACCCAACTGAAATAACCAATAGCGCCTCGCGCTGCCGGTTTGCAGCGCTATGGCGCCGCTCCCGGCGCTGCTGCGCCTGTCGCCCGCCTCTCGACTCAAAAAATTTTTGTTTTTGTTTTTGTTTTTCAAGAACAGATCCAAAAAGACAAAAAAATTAAAACTATATTTGCTAGATTTAGGAATGAACATGATTAAACTAACATTTAATTTAATCAACACGTTAAACAGTTCCTAACAAATACAAAGTTGGCTCTGATACCACTGTTGAGAATTTACTTAAACATGCACAGCGGAATTTAATAAATTTCAATTCCCATTCAGGATTCAACTTTGTATTTAGATAAAAACTGTGTTAAGAAATATATATTTTCTTGTAATTTGCAAACTCCTTCGCGTTATTCCTTTCGAGCAGCTTGAATCTGCCTCCCACAGCTGTCCAATTGTCCAGCCTTCAATGAAATTCACATAGAGAATAGACTGCAACTGTTAGGGTTTCTCTCTTGTGTCAGCAAGAATAATGAAAACCTTATGGACCTCAAACCCTAACTATGTATATATATAAACCCAAACAGACCCGACCCGGTTCGGTCCAATATTTAATTAATCCAATTAATTAAACTCGGACCGTGAATTAATTAATCCAATTAATTAATTCGAGAACATAAATAACAAATTCAATTAATTAATTTATCCAACGATTGTTAAATTAACCAATTGGCAATTTGCAATCTTCCAATTCTCTTTTGTGTGCGACCCATTAGGTTCTCGACCACGATACCTAACGTCGTGAAATATTATTTTGATCTAATCAAAATTGATAAATTAATACACCCTTTTAATTTATCGTCAATTCACACTCGCCGTCCCTGATTGACATCTAGCAATGTGTCAGAGCAATACATGTGACGGGAAATGTCACGTGGTATGACAAAATCAAATTCGTTCGTTTACCGTGAAACTATTATCCCTTCGTCAATACGACCCGATCAATTACGAGATATGGAATTGTGTCAATCTCGATCATTGATCATATCTTTCACTCCACTATTAAGTCAATATAAATCGAAAACTCCTTTTCGACTTATGAGTACACCTTGGCCAAGGATTTCATCATCGACTTAATTGAATGAAACGCAGGTCATAATCTCCTCCTATCTAAGAGTGACGAATCCTTTATTGATCAATCACAACCTTCATACGATTCTTGACGTACCCGAATGATGTCGTATTAGCGGCCCCTTTCAGAGCAACATCCAACACCGCCAAAGTATGACTGCCCTCATATAAGGTACCATGACGACCTCAAGTCAAAGGACCAATTCCACTACCGAACGTTAGAGATTAGCCACTGACACTCAGATAGTTATCCATGTGGAATCTCTTAGCGGGTCTCCAATATTTTGTTTTATAACAAAACATCCACGTGTTCATTTAAGTGTCACCACACTTTAACTCGTGAGATCAGCTACTTACTTCACAAGTAAGAAATGTCATACGTGATGGTCTAACTGTATTAACGATATCCGTATCTCGTTATTACTTACGACCATGGTTTATTCAAGATCCAATTATATGTAATTTGTATCTCACAATCACAACTCCTTGTGATTAACAGATTACCTAAAAATTGGATCTTCGGATTCTATTATTTAATATTATTTATCACAAAATTAATTTAAATAAATAATAGATCTCGCCAAAATCAAATGCATTAAATATATTAAAAGCGTTTACAACCTAAATCGATTGGATCTAGGGCATAACACTTACATATTCAAGATCTTAATATAATAGATGAGGTTATAGCTTGTTCGAAGTCAAGTATCGATTTGAAAATTTTACGTAAGAGGCTCATACATTTAATTGAAATAGTGAAAGTTATATAGAGAAACAATTTGAAAGGCATTAGATACAAAAAATCTGATCCGGCTAGATTTTCTCAATTGACACTGCAATCTAAAAATAGTTACCTGGTATGAGAAAATTAGATATGTTATTGAGTAGCCCTTTCCAACGGTGTCCATTGAGGACTCGACTAAGTAAGACGTGACCGCACGTACAATAAATTTAGTGATGACGATAATATTGCAACATATGTGATGCTTGCAGCTATTTTACATGAGTTGCAAAAACAACATGAGAGTATGGAAGCTAACAATATGATTCTTTTCTCAAGGAATTGTATGATGAACAATCATGTAAGGAAAGATATGAGACTTCCAGACAATTATATCGGTGCAAATGGCAGAAAGGTCTTCTGTCGGTGTTCATGTACTAAAGATGATTTGTTACATGTAGAAGTTGGCTCAATTGGGTTTAGTCATAGACCATGAACTAAGTATAGAATTGGTCCTGCAATCTCTATTAGTGACATTCACTTTTATTATGAATTTTAACATAAATAAGCTGGCATGCATTTAACTAGAATTGTTGAATATGTTTAAGACTATTGAGACCAATATCAAGCTGGTTGTAGATAGGTTTTGACCATTGATTCTTCTAAGGACACTAAAAGGAAGTCTTTGGAAAAGCATCCAAGAAGGCTAAGACAAATAATAAGGCAATCAAAGCAATGAAGAACAACATCAAATTTGATGACCCTTGCTATCATTATAGAATTAAAGGTCATTGAAAGAGGAACTGCACAACTTACCTTGCGAGCTTTAAGAGAAAGAAGTCTTCTGAAACTTCTAGTTAGGGTATCTTTGTTATTAGGGTTAATATGTCTATTTCATTAGCTTTTTGAGTATTAAAAACTAGATGTGGATCTCATATTTATATAAATATGTAGTAACTAAAGAAAAACAAACAATTGCAGAAGGAAGAAGTTGACGAGCGCGTTGGAAATGGAGCGAGGGTTGCTACATTAGCTATAGGGATTTTTTTCTTACCATTACCTTTGAGCTTAGTATTAGATTTGTTCCAGCCATTACCTAGAATATTATTTCTATTTCATGTTTGGACATGAAAGATTTTACAATTAATGTTAAAGAAAACTGTTGCTCATTTTATCTTGATAAGAAATTGAATGGTAGTGGTAAATTACAAAATGCCATTTATATTCTTGATACTAGGTTTTCTATTATGAGTATAGAATATAAAAGCATAAAAGTATGACCTCAATAAAGAAAAAGTTATGATTACAGGGAATTTTTGACAAAATTTCTACCTACGCTGATGTAGTCACAAATGATTAGATTGTTTTCTTTTTCCTCTTTCTATCTTTCGATCAAAACCTACCATGTATTGTCTATCACAATTTTTTTATCAATTTTTCTGTACTTGTAGCATAATTGCCTAAATAATGCCTCTCTAACATTGCAGCCTATGTCATATAAATGAAAAACACAACGTAAATTATATAGGGATCGGTATTTGGGGTCAATTAATTTTGAATAATTTGACAAATGTTAGTCATGCTTGCTAGATAAGATGATCAAATCACATTTTACTGGAAAGGAGAAAGAGTTGCACAATTACAAGGCCAAGTATATATGTGGTTCTCATGTGTAGAATTTATTTTAAAGATTAAAAAAATGAATTTAAAAGATTATTTATGTAATACTCCGAAATTTTATGCTCGTTTAAATTTCTTTAGGATAGCGATTTAACTTTCAATATTATTTTGGCCATAAGAAAAGGGGGCACCACCTTTGTAGTGGTTAATGCTAGAGGTAGTTAATGAATATCGGCATGAAGTGCTAAATGTTGTGTGCGCATGAAGTGATTATTAGTTAGTCGAAAATTAAGTCAAGTTTGAATTTGAATGAAGTGGATTATTTTGTTAGGACTTCAATTGATCAAACGATTAAATTATTTTACAATCTACAATTTTTGAATATGTAAGTTGGATACAAGTTTAAATTTGGGATATGCTTTGCTAATAATAAAAGTTAGAGGGGTTAGATTATATTAGTTGAAAAGATAAGAGACTTCCTTTGTAAATCTAGGTTTTGTAGCCACTTATTACCCTATAATCAACCCACTTGTCATCCATCATCACCATACACTTAGATAATAGACTAAACATGTGTAGAAACAAGAAAAAAAATGGAAAGAAAGAGAGGTGAGGCGGTGGAGATGGAAAAAGGAGGAAAAATATCAATCATTTATCCTTATCTTTATATATGCATATATATCCATATCCATTGCCATAGAGAAAAGATTTCCTTCACTTTGCAAAACACTTATACACTCAAATAGAGAGCAAAACCGAAAATAAGAAAGAAAAAGAAAGGGAAGTAAGCCTAACACTTTCAATTCATATTTCAATCGAAGATCTTCAAGTTTTACGGTAAGATACTTTTTATGCTTAAGGGGGATGATCTTCATGGTAATATTTATGCTTAAACTATGCATGAAAAATCATAATATGATTATGGTGGACAAGTCCACAAAGTTAGATATCTATTTATGCCTTAGGACAAGTTCGAAGGGCACCGACAAGCCGGAATGTGCAAGTATGGGTTTGATTGCATTCTTTTGTGTAGTATTATCATGATAAAAATCCAAGCATGGTATCTTACTGAGTATTCCTTATACTCATAGTATGTTATGCTAAATTTTTAGATCCATGATCGTTCGATTGATGGAAGTTAGTTGACAAAATCGATGATGGATTAAGGATAAAGATGTTTTGTACCGAAAGTTTCTTTTGTGTATTTTGTTCGATGACTGTTTTTCCATCTGTTTTTCTTATGGTATTATGTAAAAATATGTACATGACATGATGTAATATGGTATTAATAGTAAATTTTGTAATTATATCTTTCATGTTATGTTAAGAGACATTTTTGTAGTTTATTGTTTTTACAAGAGACAAAAGGTAGAAACGGGACAGTTTCTGGAGTCAATTTCAAAATGATGTTTCTAACTCTATAAACGTCCATTTGAGACTCTAAAAATATTTCTGTTTTCCTCTTTGAGTTTTCTAAATATGGCCGAAGGAATCACTCAATTTGGATATCTATGGCCTGAGTTATCAAGGTTTTGACGTCAAGGAGTCAATCTGGATTTCCTGTGTAATACTTCACTGTTTTCAGTAAAACGTCTATATCATATGATCTTGGAAAATTTTCATATTTTAACCTAGAAAACTACTTGAAATTATCTTTCTAATGCCACAAATTTCATGTAAAATGGAGTTGGGATGAATTTTATAAAAATTGTCAAACTTGCTGCCCCAACTAACCTTGATAATTACATCCTTCGCTTCTAATAAAGAATTTTGTCTCGAGATTTCCTTTAGTTGTTAAGGAGTTAAGGGTAATCGACTTTAGTTTTTAACTTCGCATTTCTCCTCCGCCTTACGAGAGTTTGAACTTTCTAGGAGCTTTATGTATATTATATCTTATTGAACTATAAAGAAATGAAAATATCGTTGATAATTGCTAACTCTAATCACTTTAAATCAATGGATATAAACAAAATAACCAAATTAAAATTAAAATTTAAGTTTAGTGAGCAGCTCAAATAAAATACTTTGACTAAAATGAAATATCGTTAAATTTTTAATCCGAAAGTTTTGGAAACGTCGATTTAACCAAAAGATGGAAGTGATTAGATCATATATCCAACGGCTGCCTCCCACGCATTTTATTATGGTCAAAACTGTTGTGTTCATCTTTGAGTGAGTATTTGGTATATAATAATTATGACTTGGTCCAAGTCAATTCAGCTTTTGCTGGAAAAATGAAGCTTTCTGTTTTCCCCTCATCCACGGGCATTCACCTCTGGTTCTTCTAAAATTGCCCAGAATTGGATAAAGTTGAGGTAATTGATTTCTCTGTTCCGGTTATATATATATATATACACCCCCCCCCCCCCCCCCCCCCCACTCTTTTTTTATTTTTTATTTTTTTATTTTTTTTATTGTGTGTGTTGTTAATGGGGTGCGGGGTGCGCAGGGCGGGTAAATTTCTCCTGTAACTTGGAATTGAAAGGTGAACCAGCTATGACTAGGGTTTATGAATTTTCTTTTATCTTTTTTCATAAGAATTTCTTGAATTTTTTTGAATCGATTGCTTGCTGAGTGGTATATGTGCTTATTGTTCTTCGAAGAAACTAGTAATCCACAACAAAGTGAAATGAATTTATATAATTGAGATGAAAGGTTGAAGAAGTAAAAATTTGGAGGGCGAAGAGGGAATTGTTTTATTTCTTTTTTGACAAGATGAAGACGGAATTTTATTAGTTCTAGAAATAGTATATTTTCGTGCATATCCACTTTGAGTCTGCTAATGAGCAATGTTAATTGCATATTCGGTATGTGTGCTTTATTTGGTCTCTTCATTCCAATAGTACACGCAAATTAGAAATTAAGCAAAATTTTAAAGCTGAAATTTCCTGGAGAATTAACTCATCTTAGTGAAGGATGTTGGGAACATAGTAGAAAAAACAACCAACAAAGGAGTTCAATAGTTGAGGAACCCAGTGATCTTGGTTGATGATATTGAGGTGGAGAAATGATAACCTATTATTTAATTTCAACTTTTCAATTCTGGATTTCTGTTTTATGAGCAAAAGTTGTTCTTTTTTTTTTTTTTTTTCCCTTTCAACAGTCCTGCTTCAATTACTGTGTGTATATGTAATAAATTTCACTAGCCGGCAGCCCAATTTCTTGTCTTCTCTGTGCGTGTGTCTAAAGATTAATTGGCTGCTTCTTTCTTCTCCCTTGTTTGTGCCGAAATTTCCCTTCCCACATAACCAATTTTTTTAAATTCTACATAATATTGTTTGGCTCTGCTAGAATCTTTTTGTGTTTTGTTTTGAATGACTATTATAAAATGCTTTGCCTTGGAAATAGATAGAGCTATTGAAAATGGGAATTGGCTTACCACCTTTTGCTGTTAGTGTTTATTTGCATTGGTGATTACACAAGAAGCTCTGCCTTTACATGGTGTCTACTATAACTCTTATTCACTTGATCTCATTATAGAAGACATCTCTGAGAAAAATCCAATTTTTATGCACAATGGCTTGTAGAACCTGTATGAATGTATCAGCATGTTGATAACTTTTAAGTTTTTATGTCCTCCATATACATAATAGGGTAGCATATGATCTCAATTTTGTCCAGAGACGTAATATGTTTTAGTGTCTAGCATTATTGGATTACTTTGAGTTACAACATTGTCACTTGTTGGTCTCTTAATTAATTTGCAGTGCATCTCTCCAAAGCTTAACTGTTAACCATTTTTACTTCACCATGAAAGAGAATTTTATATTTAAATAACCTACTAGTTATACGCTCTATCCTATCAGTACTTCTATGAGTTGACATTTTTTCTTTCCTTACTATTTCATTTGACTTGCATTTTTCTAGTCGAGCCTTACACAGAGGCTAAACATTCATAAATGTACAAATTCATAAAATGAGAAAATTATCTGCCAATGAGTGTTTACTACTGTTTTGGAATTTTGTACTTCCGATTAGGAATGATAACGAGGTGGGCCAGAGCTAGCGAAGCTCCCCCTATCCCGGTCCCCGCTTAAGGCAGGGACAAGGTGGGTTCCCCAGTCCCTGTTTAGAGCCCCATTTATTTTATCTATAAAATATGATTTTAAGTCATAACTCATAATATTGATGGCAAGAAATTATATCTTTGCACAAGAAAGTAAGGCCGGACAAAACTTTCGAACCGACCGAACCGAACAGAGTGGCTATTCTTAAATTAAATACCCGAACGGGCATCTAAATCCAGAATTGACATGTTTGGTTTGGTTCTCGATTTTAGATTAAGACCCAAAAAAATCGAGTGAGAATCAAGTCTCCCTAGGTTTTTTAATTAATTTATTTTAAATAAGCAAAATTATTTTATTTTTCTAAATAAATTTGCTAACTAGTTAATTTAGGTCAAACAAAAAAATATGATTTTCCTATTTCTAATTTTCAGTTCAAAGCCAATTTAATCAAATTGACCTAAGTTTTATCTAAATCTGTGACTCTACCGTGGTGTCGTTTTTACCGTTTTGGAGAAATCGAATTAAAGTTCGATAATGCCTCTCTTTATTATTTTGAGCTTGATATCCCATTTCTGTGATTTTAACAATCAAATCTATGAAAAACACAGCCAAGAGAGACGCAAAAGATACATAAAATTGGACTACGATATTTTATAAGAGTTAGATTGAACGTATCATTAGTTGACTCAATGTAACTTTGTAAATATTAAAAAATTTAATTATAATATGGAACCTGGGAACCGAACCATATTCAGCCTTACAAGAAAGAAACTTACAATAAAAAATCACTGCAAGTAGGGGAAAAAAAGCACAATCTAAGAACTTAGGTATTGAAGAGAATGAAATTCAGCAATTAGGCATTACACATAAGCTTAAATGAGCTCAGAAAACAATTAAATTAAGTGAAAGTTACACAATAACAGGTGTTTAAATATTACTTTTAAAAAATCATGTGCAAAGTTTAATTAATTAAAAATCAGGTGGTATTTATATAACTAATCAACCTAACCCAACCATTTTCAAAACCCCTTCTATCTCTCCTATCCCGTCTCCTTGTCTCCGTTGTTGGTTCGATGACCACGCCAGACGTGTGTGTATGGTCCTGCATTTCTCTCTACCTTCATTCTCTATACAGCATCGACAAATATGAGTGCAGCTCGCTTCGCCGCGACAAGTGTCGATTTGAGCGCCATTTGCCTTGCCGTTGTGAAATCTAAGCACCGCGGCCGTGGTATCATCATTACAGCATTAGGCCGATCACCTTCTCTGGGATCCCACCACCTATGTTGGGGCAGTGTTTGGCTCTCTGTGGTAGTGCTTGGATCTGAGCGTTGCTACGACGAATTGTGCACAGGCTTAGATCGACGCTCGCTGCAGCAATGAAGACGGCCTCGAATGGCCTTTTGTTGACCAGTTTCTATGGTTGTGGCTCTGCCGGTGCGCACTTGTTGACTAGTTATTGTGAGGTGGTGAGGGTGGCGGTGATTATCTGTTGTTGGTGTGTTTGGTGGTGGCGGTGTGGTGGTTTTGGGCGGCTGTGGAGGTGTTAGTGTTGGCAAGGGTGATGTGGTGGTGTTGGTGAGGTTGTGAGTTGGGCATTGTTGGTGTGTGTGGTGGTGGCAGTCGTGTGGCTATGGTTGTCTTTATTTTTGTTGGCATTTGATTTGATCTATTGGTGGCGATTTTGTTGGTGTTGGTGGTGGCGCTGTTGTGCTGGCAACGACAGTAATGGTGGTATGTGACTAACCATTTAGTTATTTATGACCAACAATTTAATTGTGACAAAAAATTTTGATAATTTGTGACCAATTAAATTGATCTTGAAATAATCTGTGACCTCTAAATTTTTTATTTATGACCTCGAAATAATTTGTGACTAATTAATTTGATAATATGTGATCAATAAATAAATTTTGACTTATAATTGTGTATCTATGATCATTAATTCTATAATTGTGATTTTATTATATTCAATTAATAAATATTTTTAATTAATTAAATATATACTTGAATTTTGAATTTTCAAACTATTTACCAGATTTTAGAATTGGTGTCAGTAATGCACCTGTGTTATGATTTTTTTTTCCTTAAAACAATCCCATATAAACACAGCGGATGCACAAGACATATTAGCGAGACAAATGGTTTGAAATTTCAGAGAAGAAATAGACAGATGTAGTTCATCTCTTTATAAATAAATATGAGAGACGGCACTAAAGAGTGAAGAGTGTGATGGGCCTGGTTGGTGGCTGCAAGAGAAAAGGCCGAGAGAGAGGAGAGTGGTGTTCATCTGAGCCCATTGTGTTTGTGAGAGTCTAAGAGAGAGATTATAGATTAGGTGCAATGTGAGAATTTGCATAGGTTTTGATTATTTTGAAAATTGACTCGCTCAATGCGCCTCTTGGGGACTTACTGATTTAGTCCTCTTCGTTTATGTGTTAGGTAATTTTTTATATAAAAGTTAAACTGGGCAGCCCTGTCCCCAAACTAGGGAAAATTTGTTTGCCCCATCCTTGCCTGCTAACCCAGCTAAATGGCGAATCCCAGCTCCATTTGGGCGGGGTCCGCAGGATCGGGTTTTCCCAGCCCCATTCTTTTCCCTACTTCCGATGTTGGTTTAGTGATAAATAATTTTTCCCCTTTTCCAATAATTTTTCTTGTTTTCATGTAATTGCTTAATAATTGAATATTTGCTACCATTTTGAATTCTTGCGATGTCCGGTGGTTTGTTAGCTTTAGATCAATTCTCATCTCCTGCTTCTCTCAGGATTCTGTAGATTCAAATGACCAATAATATTTTGGATTAATTCATATAGACACAAGAATTTAGGCTTTGCTGTTTTCATTTTGACTATGATTATGAAGCGTGGAGATCATTGTGTTGGCAGATGAATTGACTATATTCTTTTTTAGTGTACCTCTGGGTGTACTAAAAGGAAGACATTCTAAGATGATTTTTATTCAAAAGTTGCAGTAGAAACAGGATTCTGACATTGGATTTCATGAAACAGAGTTCAATTTGAAAGATTGCTATCAGTCTGTAGTGCCTCGTGACTGTTGGGCAAACTGCGGAAACTGAATACTAATCTGAAGTCAGACATCGCAGTCTTATCAAGAGGGATGGTGCATTCCCCCCTTTATTTTCGAGAAGATGTCTAGTGACATGCAGCGGAGACAAAACCAACCCACTGGCATTCAGTTGTTACAATCTAGTCAAGAAGAAAACTCTCTTTGTGCAATGCCAGACAGAGAATCAGGTGATTTTTTGCTGAAGCAGAATCTTGAGAATGGTAACCCTGCATCTCAATCATCTGTAACATCCACGCAAGAATCAAATGATTTGCAGCAGCGACAAAATACTGAAGTCAAATGCGGTGTATCAGAATTATGCGAAGCGGACAAAGCTGTATCTACTAAAAGGGTGAGCACTTCTGATATTATGGTTGAAACAAAAAGTTCAGATCCAGAGAACCAATATGATCAAGACCAATACATTTATTTTACAAGATCAGATAAAGCTATGGAGAAATTGCAGCCAAAGCAGAGCCCTGACACTGGAGTTCATAATTTACAATCAGATCAAGATAGTATTCCTTATGGAATACCTATAATCCCCAAAACACTTGATGATTTGCAGCCGAGACATAACCCTGATGCTGTTTTGCAAAAGCCAGAATTGGGGGAAGAAAGAATTGTAAATGTCAAGAAAGAGAAGGCTCCAGATGCTGTGCTGCCAGTACCAAGTTTCATATACGACATACCTGCATCACAATATCTTCAGCAGAAATCCACTTATTCTACTATTCCCGAGAAAGCTCTTGAGAAATTGCCGCCAAGGCGGAACCGTGACATTGTAGCCTGTGGTTCACAGTCTGATCAAGGAAGCACTCCCTCCAGTGTCTCTGAGGAATTGTCTGTTATACCAAAACAAGAATCTTATAATCCGCAGTCTAAACTATGCTTGGGTGCTGGATGCCATGATTCAATGAGCGGTGAAGAAAAATCTGTTTCTAACAAAAGAGAAATGGTCTCAGATAGTTTTCCACAAATACCGAGTTTGGAACTTGGGGGACCTGCATCACGTTCCGATCAACAGCATTTTTCATTTTCTGCAAAACCTGAGAAAGCAGAGAAATTGGCACCGAGAAGGAACCCTGACCCTGGAGTTCAAGGATTGCAATCTGATCCAGTAAGCACTCCCTCTGATGTACCAGGAAAATCATTAGATGATGGCTACAACTGGAGAAAATATGGACAGAAGCTTGTCAAAGGAAATGAATTTATTCGAAGCTACTACAAATGTACTTACCCTAATTGCATGGTGAAAAAGCAAGTGGAGAGATCATACGATAGTAATCTAAAAGATGTTAATTACCTTGGGAATCATGACCATCCTAAACCACAACACAGTCCCCATGTGGCCACTGGTCTTCTAGTTCGAAGACCAGAGTCACTGATCATGACTGCATCAGAAGGTAACTTTGATTACTTCCTAAATTTCAGCTTTGACTATTTTGAATTTTGACGTTTGGAACAAATCTTGACTGATTTAGTGACCTCTCAGGTGTTGCTGAGCCAATTTCACCTGGCGCTTCATCTCAACATATGGAACCAAGGGATACTTCACAGCCATTGCCTGTTGCAGAAACTAGTGATCGTGAGGCAGGTGCAGTTTCACGGTCAAGTGCTGAAATCTGTGATGAAAATGATAGCTGTCTAGACTCGAAAAAACAGTATGTTCAACCAGAAACTTTCCATGTTTCTTAATGAACTTTGCTATGGGCTTAACATTTTTGTTGCTGGACTAATGCCTTTGCAGGAAGAGAGAGATTTCTGGTGTTGATAATAATCTGAATAAACCCAATTCTGAAGCACGGCGTGTTGTTCAGACTATAAGTGAGGTTGATGTAGTGAATGATGGCTACCGCTGGCGAAAATATGGGCAGAAATTTGTTAAAGGCAATCAGAACCCAAGGTAATATAATTTTCTAAAATGCAGAATGACAATTTTTTGCTGCAAAGGTACACTATTAGCCATGTGGATTGCTTGTTACTGCCTGCCTTCTATAACATCATCAAAATCTTATTATGGGGGCAATAAGCTGACATTTGAGAGGCTACTTTCAAAAGACTTGCACCCAATTTTTGATGTGTAATTTATTACCAAATAGGGGTGGACATTATTTCCTAGATCCGGTGGAACTAGACTGGTTGCCTTAAGAACCAATAGTGAATTAGATTCTTTCTAATTTTTCTTTTTGCCGGTATATTG
The DNA here is from genome assembly GCF_002742605.1 of Olea europaea var. sylvestris. Classification (NCBI taxonomy): domain Eukaryota; kingdom Viridiplantae; phylum Streptophyta; class Magnoliopsida; order Lamiales; family Oleaceae; genus Olea; species Olea europaea. Next base: position 9,798,713 of record NC_036252.1, read on the forward strand.
TACACATACGGACTCTAAAATTATCTCATGTCAAAATTTCACTTTTCATACGTTTCTTCTTTCTTTTACAGCAAAAGCTAATGCGTAGTCAATATTTAAATCTCAATAATTTTACAAATACTACAAAAATTCATAGCTTTAATTCAACCCTAATAGAAAAAACTGTATTTTTGGATTAATCTTTTGTAAGAGCTCAAATTTTTCATTGTTTTCAAAATAGTCGATCATCAGAATCAAGATCTCCTTGAAAATTATTTTAAAAAACTTGGTTATAAATACTACATGCATTTTTCAATATATATTGTTATATGAATTTTCTTAAGAAATAATTTTTGATCCAAATTTTACAGTTTATATTATGTTTAATATTTTTTTATGCCTCTATTAATTGATGTTGAGCTTTGGAGAGTATTTTTGTTTGAGTTTGAGTTTTACTAATTCTTAAAACGTCAAGATTTTGCTACATGCTTTGCATGAAATTAACAGCCTGCTTCAATTTTCTCTGAATAGATGGCAACATTAGATATGGTATCCTAACTTGCCTATATTTCAAATCCAAACCTGACAGATAGTTCTATGTAATTTAGAAAATGATTGTTTGGGACAATTTTATTCATTTTTACCCTAAAAAGTAGCCTAGAATTTGTGCATGTATCATGTACTATAAATTATAAGAAAAAGGAATGTATTTCCAAACAACTCAAAAATGAATTACGGTCATTCAATCCCGTATGGCAAATTATGATGGTGACCCACAAGCCTAGGCTTCTGAGGGAGATGGTTGGGTCTCCATCAATTGGTATTAGCGCAGAACCACATTACAGGTTTGAATCCCGGAAGGGGCGACCCAAGCGAAGTGTCGAGAACCAGCAGCCAAAGAAGGGCCGACTGGGTAAAGCGAAGATCGTTTTGGAGTGGGCCTCCGTGGACATCGGATTTGGGGCCGTAGAGTATTGTTAGGGTCTAATAGTTGTGGGATTCAATTATCCTCAAATTTGGGCTTTTGGGAGAGATGGTTGGGTCCTCCGTCAGAATCTTTCTATTCACGATCAACTCAGTTGCAGTTCATTTTCTACTGCTATATTGATTGCTCAATATGCACAACCATTCCACCCGGGTAGGAAATCATATGGATACATACACATTTTGATCTTATATGATGATAACTTATCCCAAATAAAAAAGGTGCAGGTCCAGATACTTTTGTAGAAATTATTTCAGTTATTTTGCTTCGTTATATTCTACTTCTATGTAAGCATCCTTGTTGCTCTAATCCCCACTCATTATGTTATGAAGGAGTTACTACAGGTGTACATATAATGGTTGCCCAGTTAAGAAACATGTGGAAAGAGCTGCCCATGATCCGAAGGTGGTTATTACAACATATGAAGGACAACATGAGCACTGTACGCCTCCATCAAAGACCATTTGCAAAAATACGGCTGGAACTGACACTAATATGGCTATAAATGGTGAACCCAGAGAAGACAAACCTGTTGGCTTAGACATGGTTGTTCATATTAATGCGAACTCGTAATATCTTCTGCAACACGAGGTTAGATTGGCTGCATCAAAATGATTCTGCGTCACATAGTATTTTCTTTTTTTAACATATTTTCTTATTCTCTAGTTGGGGCGGTTGAGATTATCCTGCCCTGTTCCGGGAGGAATGATTTATACTGATAACATTGGTTTAACTTCTTTGTTGGTCAGAGAGTCCAACTTTACGTTCATTGTAAAAATTATTTTAGTGAAAGAGTAATGGAACGTTGATGTTCACAATAGTTTGTCTGAATTTGTGTTTATTTTCTTGATTCTATAATTGGCTTTATGCTGTAATTTCATTTCCTCGAGGCTTTATGATTCAGTTATCCCATTGTTTGAATAAGAGGTAAAGAGCAAATTCCGAGGCTTATGATCTAAACCGAACTGAATCAAACTAAAATAAATTGGCTAGTCTAGTCTGGTTCTAGTTTGGTTCCGGTTGTTCCAGATAAAGAATGGCAAAGAAGAATTCACACTGTTGACTCCAAATCTATGTAGAATAATACTTAGTTTGATATTCTATTTTTGCATAAATTCTCCTGCAAAAACCTCTTTGCAGAACGGAAAGCAGATTGCATTTTTCAAAGATCTTGGTTACAAATTACACCAAAAGTTACAGAGCACATATTTGGTTCAAATATTGAGCCTTGTTCAGCATTTGGGGAAAATCAGGAAAATACAAATACGAATATGATTTTGGCTGAGACCTCAATACAGGAATATCACTTCCAAGCACAAGAAGCAATCAAATCTCTATTCAACCAACCAAGATATAGAGCTCCATCTCTTTCTTCAAGCCTATATTTATTGCAGTAGTTTTGAAGCAACATCCTGATTGTAGCGTTTACCAAAGAACTCAAGGGGTATGGACTAAAACCAGCCATTTTGAATCGCGACTTCCATTTCCCAAGAAGCTCGTGCCGTTCCCCCCTCTCCATTCCCTCACATGCTATAATGTTGACAACATCCCTTGCTAAACAATGTTGCTCAATGCTGATTCGCTCCTTGCGATCCCTGGGGAGAGTTGCATCAATTGATTCAAACATAGCTGTATAATAGTCTAGTGCTTCAAGGAACCTAGGAAAAAATGCTGCAGTATTCGTATTGGATTCTTGTTCAACTAAGGTCACCACTTTGGGATTTAGGCTTTTGACCAACCTCAATAAACCATCTCGATGATTTTCAGTGCTGACACTTTCATCAGGCATGTGATTTAACATGAATGCAAAATTCACTGCCAAGGCCTCACCAGGTCGAATTCCAAGATTTTCAAGCTGAATCTCACATCCGGACATGGCTGCAGAATGAAATTCGAAAGGTACTTTGAAAGTCTGAGCGAGCTTAGATAGCTTCTGTCCCACAATACACAGTCCTCCTCCACGTGCATACGCGGACGTAGAATCATCGATACCTGTAATCCTAATATGAGGTGGCCCTCCAGGTCGGGCTGCAAAAGCTTGGATTAGAGTTATCCATTGGCTCCCCTGTCGAATCTGAAAATCAATTATGTGCACTCTATTTTCATCCTTCATAGCTTCTGCGATGGCACCATTTGCAGACATGTATCCAAACTTGAAGTACGGGCAAACCTCATATAGTATGTGCATATAAGATAGCAGCTCAAAACTAGCAGGTTCTTTGCATCTTAGAGATTTATAGATGGTACTCCCCGAAGAAGCCATCCTGGCGACAAGCCCCTCCAACATGTAAGCTCCCAGACGTTGTATTGGTTCACCAGAAACTGACACTAGTTGACGCAACTCAGATATCAGCCATTGTGCCATCAACAAATCATTATTTGATATTGTTTTCGCACAGGCAATAAGTACCTTCTTCAAGTCCCCTATGTGAATGGCCTCCATCATTTGTCTCCAACTGTCTATATCTGGTGACGCTATAGTATTGCTCGATAAGGTATTATTGTAAGTTTCGAGAATGTCAAGATCAGGTCCCAACATTACAGTCTCGAGTTCTTTTAGTTTGTGCCTAAAATCATTCACATCTTCGGTTATGCAAGATCCACTTGTAGGGGAGCCATAGTTAGTGTCTGGCGAAATATGTGGCTTGGACATGGGACTATCGTCTGGCGAGAAATTAACAATAGACGGCGAGTTATAAAGAGTGCAATTAATGCTCATTGGGGATGACTCTAGTGTGCAATATTGGTCTTGAGAGATTTGAATAGAGAAGCTATTTCCCCCATTGCTGCTATTATTGTAGCTTAAATCTTCGCCAGAAAAATATGACCCCAACTTTTGTACGCGCAGATATTGCAATGCATTAGACATTCTTGATCTGGCTTGACGTCGTGATGCTTGCATTGAATTGAAAATGACACTCTTTCCTCTCTATGCTTTCTGATTGGCTTCCACCATATTTATATATCTATTCTTCCACGAAGGGGGCATACGATTTTATTTATTTATTTTTTTTTTTGGGAGAATCTGCAGCACCAAGAAAATAAGAAAACTTAACATGTTGAGAAAAAATTAAAATAAAATAAAATAAAAAATAAAAAATCTTGAACATGGAAAAACAGCAGAAGAACTAGTGAAGTTCCTCCCATATGGGAATTCAACAGCAAATATGAATATAAATACATGCTCCAGAAACTGCTAACTCATACAGTAATTAAGACTTCACATTATGCAGTAAATCCCTACAGAATTTCCTACATCTGCTATTCAGAACTACTACCAATTCTCTAAAAAATGAATTTTATATAAGCTAAACTCTATTCCAATAGATTCTTGTACCATAAGAAATCTACTGAACTTCTTAATCAAATACCAAGATAAAATAACTATTTCCCTAACAAAAACTTTGATCCTCAAATATACAAGAAAATTGATACAGTAGAACATGGATTTGAAAATAAATCCAGGATTAGCCCAAAAATAAATCTAATTCACAATTTATTTATTTGTTTATTTTTTGTAAAATTACTTGAATTAAATGAAAAGTTGTACCCGAATTCTAAACGAAACCCATAAATAACAAGGTCTCAAATTTCTCAATTATTGACCAAAGTACATAAATCCCCACCTTTTAAAGATCTAAGACCAACCCATTTCAGTTAAGCTCAAACCAGTTATGAACTTTAACTCAAGAGCTCCAATTAATCCTCAAACAGAAAAGAAATCCTGAATTGAAAGATGGAATTTATGTGAAACGTCATAAGAGAATATCATTTCAATAAGCCTTCAGACAAACAAACCTTAAGTTTGAAGAATCCTCAATCTATCAGACTAATATTTGATTTTATTGTATTGTAAAGCATTGAGCAAGAGGGAGAGAGGAATGAGAGAGCCGAAATTTATTATAGAAGGAACAAATAAATAAAGAGCCCTTTATATAGATAAACTTTGTAAAGGTAAAATGCAACGAAGCGTTTTGTTATATTTACATTCGGCCATGACAATATATATTGATCCAACTAAATAATTAAATACATTTAAAATATTTTAATTTTTAATATGGTATACATTGACCCAACTAAATACTGATAACAAAGACAATGAAGAAAATAATATAATAATTTGGAGGAAAGTTTGGTAAACACAAATGAAAAGAAAAATAATAAATACATATCGAAAGTAGAATTAAGTGTTAAAGATAAAGAGACTGTTAAAGTATTTAAAGTTTTATACACTTTAAATTGTAAAATATGCTATTTAAAAATAGAAAATCTTTTGAAAATGCTCTAATGCCACTAAAATTTTGTGGATATTTAAAATGATTTGGTCTAATTTAATAATGATAAAGAAAATAGAATAAGGCAAGCTAACTTCTTTGTTGTAACATGGAAAATGAGGAGAAGGTGCAAGCAAGTAGCTGGTCAAGAAATTGAAGTATTTTTTGGGGAATTTCAGTGGACTTTGGGTAATTTCGTGAAAAAAGGCTATAGAGAGACAACTTTTCATTTTTGTACTTGCCTAACCCCCTTCTCTTCTTTCCAAATACTTGTGAATTTTAGAGTACACGTGATAAGATGTTTTATAAACAAACATGAATCGAGGTAAATGAGTCATGAAGTGAGTAGTTCTTGTAGGTCCTATAATGTGTGAATAAAAAGTTATTCGATCAATTTTACAATTTTTTTTTTTTTTTTGTTGGATCAACATGTTTAAAAACACCTTCCAGAACATATGCTTAATGGCAAATCTCCTTCCTCCCCCCAGACATCTTTTTTTTTTTTTTTTTTGCAAGGACGGAATTATAATTATAGTTCAAAGTGAGTTAAGAATTTGGGGACAAACAAGCATTTTTTATTTAGATTAGCATTAGTTATTATTAAAACCCCTTAGAATATTGAAGTTTTTGGCTTTTGATTTTATAAGATAAGATTTCCAATAGGTTTCTTATTTCAATGCTTAAGGCGAGAAATTGACAAAAAATTGATATTGATGGCTGATGCTACAATAATTATTCTTTAATTCTTCATATATATATATATGTGTGTGTGTGTGTGTGTGTGTGTGTGTGTGTGTAAAAGATTGACACTTCTAGAAAATTACATATTTTAAGTAGTTTTGGGATAAAAATTAGATAGATGCTGTCAACAATGCATCTGGACAGTGTACAAGGGATTTTTCCTTGTACTTAAAGAGCCATGCTTGCTATATACTCTCGTGTACAATAAGTATGACAGCCCCTACGCTAATTGTGCAGCTCATATGAGGCTATAAGACTTGTATATGTACTATACAAGCGAAACTACCCTATTTTGAAAGCTAACCATGATTGTAAAATGTGTAGGATGCACATATGTAAGGAATTCCTTTTTCCCAAAGAAAATGACATTGGCATTGGAACCATTATACTAGCAGATGAGATGAGAGGGAATCTTTTAGTTTCTTTGTCTCCCAACTAAACTTTTTGGTCTGTCCTTTAAATAACACTTCTTACACTCTATTTGGCTTTTATACTTTAAGTTATCATGGCTTCAAATTGAGTTCTCAAGTTTTGCTTTTGTGCACAAGGTAACACGTATGCAATTAAAGTTCATAAACTATTGATCAAAAAAAAAAAAAAAAAAAAAAAAGTCGAAGAATTGGTATCGAAACCAATGCACAATGATGAAGAGTACATGCTCCACCTGTAAGTTAGATTAATTTTAGTGTTAAGATGTAGTCAAATAGACACAAGTGGAAATTTAACTATTTGTAACGCGTAAGGAAAATGATATGCATTGAAGGGAAGTCGGAGAACTTCGAAACCGATGTTCAATAACAAATTGATATGCTACGTCCTAATTTGCCACATTCATATGTCAGACTCTAAACCCAAGTTGGACATATTGACACGTCATGCTTGTTGTCTTGTACCTTAAAACTATGTTGAATCTTATCTATGTTTTTTTTTTTTTTTTTTTTTTTTTTTTTTTAT
>NC_036252.1:9805665-9835918 GCF_002742605.1 Olea europaea var. sylvestris
TTTTTTTTGATAACCCAGGTGTCCCAGCTTAGCCGGACTAAATCCTGGACCTCTAGCCCCCGGCCCCTCAGTGACTAGTGGAGGTAAATCGCAGGTTGTGCCCTTGTTGGTTCCCAGGTTCCCACATGGCTTTTACTCCTTTCCCAAAGGGACCCTTCTCCATGGTTATTACATCACCAAGCTGCTCCAACCCTTCCTCTGGTTATTACATCACTTGGCTGCTCCAATCAGGAATCGAACTCCCCACACTTGGTTCCAGAGCCCCCCAATGTGATTGTTCTGCCAACTTGGATGTGCCCTGGGGGGCAATCTTATCTATGTTTACAATATATATTGTAGAGTTAAGCAAAGCAACTCGTCTTGATTGGGCATCTTTATGGAATTGGAGTTCTTAATTGGCCTTTGACGAAGTCGTCCCTATTAATATAGACGAAGATTATGTCATGACATCAAATTGACGTGTCCACGGTGTCACATCAAAGTACTATGTATGTTGAGATTCAGAATTTTTTAAATGCCCCCTCCTAATATAAAAAAATAATAATAATAACAAAAGGAAAGAAAAATGGATTAGAATGCATATGTTTTGACAATCATAATGCAAGTAGTGCGCATGCAAATGCTAGTTACTTAAATAATTAATAAAGAACGCATCATATGGAACTAGCTAGCTTAATAATAAATTTATTTCACATTCATGCATGCGTGAAATTTAATTTATTAATTAATCAGTTGGACGATAAGAATCAAAGGCCCCTTGGCGATCGCTTATTCAATATTTTAATTTTTTTTCTGGACTTCTTTCCTCATTAAAATAAAAAATATGATCGTTATCTGTCACATCAAGCCACCAAATTTAAATTTTTATCTCTTATGTAAGACCCGTAACGATTATATTTTTCATTCTCATTCTTATGAAAATAAGAAATAAACGGGGCCTATATATGTATAATATATTTTCTCTCTGATTGAAAGTTCTCTCTCTCTCTCCAACTCTTTATCTGACTAGGATGACTTATTTTGGCTGCTTGTGCGATTCTTTAGGTTAGAAAGATTGAGACTTTAAATCTAATGACGACACGACCCAATCTTGTTCTTCACTTTCCACACAAAGTAGAATCCTTGCAATTACCAAATGGGTCTGTCCAAAGACATACTTATTCTTTGTTTCTTGCTTTTTGTCGTTTGTGGATCCTCTTGCTTTCTCACTCTTTGCTTCTTTTCTTCGAAGTTTGTACATATAAATTTCAATTTTCATACACAAGCTCTCTAAGTCTAAACCCCACATCCAGACGCCGTGGAAATTACCCGTTCTGAGTGGAGCCCTTTTTTTCCTTTTATTATTATTATTATTATTCATTTTTCATTATATACTTTTGATGGGGTGAAGCGACTTGACAATTTTATCCTTTACTAAAACGACTTGTGAAGCTCACATGATTGAATTAAACGATGAAATTGACAGAGGTTGTTTTCAAGGACTAACTCTCCTAATTGAATATAGGCTGCTGGGGACAAGATCGCAACCAAAAAAGGGTGGAAATAGGTTTGTATTTTTGAAATTAAGGGAAATTTGTGGAAGAGTTTTCAAACATTAATGTTATGCATAAATCCTGTAGAAGGGAGCAAGTATGCTTTATACATTAATGTTATGCTATAGTATGCAATCACAGAATTACATTATTTTCTTTTTTTTTCTACCAAAATTCTGCATAAATTCGAATTTTCTTTTGTTCATTAAAAAAGGAGTACAAAATTCATTTTTGGTTTGTTGATCTTGTGTTTTGGAATGCTACTAACAAAAGAAGATCGTCGTTGTATCTTAGAGGTTGATTGCCATCTTCCATAGACACCGTTGTAGAGTAAAATCGGCTCAAGAACAGAGTTCAACTCTTGCTTCAACTTTACATCCATTTCATCTGACATTATCTTTGTTGCATATTTTGCATCATCTTTGCAGAATATTTTTCTTTGTTTTCTTGCCGTTATTCTATTCGATTTCCGATAAGGTGGGTAAGTTTGATTTGGTTTTTAAGGTCATCAATCTATTATTTTCCCAACAGGCACGTCAAAAAGCTTCCAAGCACGACTAGTGAAGAGAAGCCGTAGGTGTCATGTTTATTTATAAGATCATTAATCCTCTATGAATGAAGTGTCTAGTATTATATTTATAGTTGACTAGTAACATGATTGTATGATCGAAACAAGCCTGTAGAGTACCAAATTTGAAAAGAATTAAGCTATTTGTAACTCTTGATTAACATTCCATGATGTGTAAAAATCTAGGCCATTGATTTTTTCAAATGTTGCTCAAATCAATGGCAATAACTAAGCAAAAGTGAGATGCATGATACTGGACAAGGAGCAGATCTCCCTACAGAATTTACCTGTTTATGGCATTAAAATTTCCATGTAGTTTAAAGATCTCGTCTCTAGGATATATTGAGAAAAAAAAAAAAGGGAAGGAAGAGAGAGAGAAAAATTTGACACTTTTAAACGCAAAAGCAACTGTGACCAAAACTATGCAAAGGCATGAAGACTTCTTACTTCAATTAAGACGACTCCAAGATTCTCATCTCTTCATAAGCCAACCTCTTATGAAGTCGTTGTTTATGCTGTTCAAAGTCCATGAACAAAGACATCAACTGCTTGGCTTTCCTGTATGCTTCAGTCCCCGAATGAACCACTGTTAGTTCCTTGTTGATGTCCGTATTCTTACAAGTATCCTACAAAAATAACAGTTTTAAAAATTAAATTCATAATTCACATGTGCAAAGAAAAGCATTTATAACTTATTCCTCTCATTTATTTCCCAGCAAACTCAAGAGCGAAGAGTATGAACAAAACAAACTAAGAGAAGTATGCAATTCTGTCAAGAGTTATTCATAGTTTTAAGATAAGCCAAACTTAAATCCCTCGAGAATACATATAAATGCACCTCATTGAAAAGACTGATTTTCATTCTTCCTCGGTCCTAATTAGGGGAGCTGAAAAGCTGTATAGCTTACAACCAACGAATTCATTCACAGGAAAATAATAAAAATATATAATTTCTACAAGTCATGCCCACAGGCTTCCAGCAGCAAACCCTAATTTATGAGATGACATTAACAGCATGTTGTTTTGAATCGATATGTTGCTCAAGAGAATCAAATTGAAGATAACTACTAGAGACACAATTATTGCAATATGTACGCACAGCAAGATTGTTGTACTCCCAAAAAAAAAAAAAGAAAAAAAAAGAGCAGAATGGCATCATCTACAGTAAGAATACTATAACAAGGACAATCACCAATGTTCCATCCAAATTCACATAACTTGATGCGACAGATCATCAAAGGACATTCCAAACTTGTAAATCATTTGACGGACTTGTCAGATGGATAGAAGGGAGAAAGGATTGTGATGTCAAAGTGCCTTTGAAATTTTGAAGAAAGCCATTTCATTAGAACTAGTGCTGAAGCAGCCTGAATTTAACAAACCCTTTGAAGTTCTGCTACAGATACTTCATCCTGTGCTAATGGTGCAGTGTCAGTGCAGGATTAGCACCCAATGGCGTTTCACAGCTGCAAGTAGATGTGTTTCAAACTGCAATTCAGTACATGATAATTAATTTACTGCACTTGTCCATTGACAGATGCTTGGAAACATTACTTGCTAAGCACAAAGTTCCTCATTGACATTTACCATCGTAGAATAATGTTGCCAACACTAGGATCAATTTTTCAGAAGAATCTGAGTCCGTTGCTGTCAAGAGTTCCTTGATATATTTATATATATATATAGCATTGACTGGGAAAAATGATGATGTAGCTGATCCTCAGTAGTAGAAATTTGTGACAAACAGATGCACTGACTTCATAACAATAACTAGAATTGTAAGAGAAGGGGAAGAAGGAGAGAGAAAAAGGAGAAGGCCAAGAGACAAGAAAAAGAGAGAAATTAGTCTTCGCATTCAATTCACTCAAAAGTTGTCCAATACAATGAAAAGGCTTCTATATTATCCCCCAGGATCTTAATCATCAAATAGTCTTCTAATAATATCCCAATGATCTCCATCAGTTTGTTTAACAGTAGGTGGCAGTTCTTACAGTTGAATTAGAATTCTTGGATAACGTTCATGGATAGTGTTGCCCTCCAAATCCCAGATTCAGAGGTCAACAGATAGGTTCCAAAACGTTGCTGTATATCAGCTATTCTTTCCAAAAGAGTTATTTTATGCTAGTCAGAAGAGTATTATTGCATCCTGTACCCAATTTGGACAGACCACAGCATTCTGTTTAATGGACTCTATTTCAGATCAGTTGATGAATGTTCTTAAATACTTCCAAAAGTATGGTGATCTTGTTGTCTGCCCTCATTTGTTGTAATGACCCAAAATTTTTCTTTGGATCATTAAAACGTACCGTAAAGGCAAAACTTTTATAAAAGATAACTATTCTTAGCCCCCGTTTGGCCCCCATTAAATTAAATTTCATATTTCTCTCTCCTATTTTTAATTACACAATCTTCTATAAAATAATATTACACGTAAATTGAAAACCATTCCTTCTTTTTCAACCACCCGTTCTTCAAAAAAATATTATTCCACCCATTTTAATTTGAAAAAATGAAGGCCAAACGGGGCTTTAAACTTACGATAATAATAATTAAGATCAAATACATAATTATAAACATTAAATTATTATTTGAAAATCATAATCATTTCTTCTTTATTATACCATTAAAGACCCATTTTAAACTTCAACGGCTCGAGCATCAATTATCTAAAACTTTAAAAGGGGGAAAATCATAAACAATGAGATAAATCTCAATAAGTGGGTCACATGAATCGCAATTCGTATTTAAAATTTAGGAACTCTTAACATACATAAGGAGATACGGGGATTAGAAACCGAACTTAGGTGGCCATAATCCCCATACATAATCATAACATACATAGGGAGACACGAGAATTAAGAACCGTACTTCGTAGCTATAAGTATTTAGCGTTACTGAACTCCGATCCTTTGAACTTACACATATAGAACCTATATCATATTTATAACTTAGAATTCCATATTTTAAAGTATGTAAAGCGATTTAATATACAATGTATGACTACACTTACCGTGTAAATTTGAAGAGGATTTGATAAAGCGCGTACGGAAGAACTTGACCTCAAATAGCAATTTATAAACTGTGTAGTGTGGGGCAATCGTAGTTACACACGCACACATAATTATGATAATCATATAATTTAAATTAATAAATCACAATTATATATAATTATACATATAGACACGCATACTTTTAGTTCTACTATATTTGAAAACAATCAACCATAATTATTTATAATTTTCCGTATATATATTGGAAAGTTAGATGAAATTAAGTATAGTTCCTTATAAGTGAAAGATAAATTAGGAAAATTACTTCCTAAATAAGTAAACCACCATGTATGTATACACACACACATATATATAAAGAACTTTGGGGTATTAAATTCTTGCTCCTTGAAGTCACTGCTGATGTTTTCTGAAGAATGTTATTAATTATTTTGTGTCATTAGAAAATATTATCGGTGAAGGCAGATGGTAATACTCGGTTTCAAAGGCAGGTTTCGAACTGCTTTGTTCATATGACAGGCGTAGAACTTGAAGTTCTGTACAGAACCCACCACCTCAAAATAGGAGGACAAACCTAGAGGGTAAATGCTTTGTTGGGGGATAACTTGGGCATTATCTTTCCGAAATCAGAAGAGTTGGATTACTTGCCGAGAGGCTTTCTGCGATCTATTGATTTGGCAGGACCAAAATGGAGTTGTTCGGAGCCAAAGACTGTTCTCATCCAAGGCTCAGTAAAGAATGAAAGAATATGCTGATGAAATGAAGGTGGAAATTTACTCCCAAACTTTGGAAGGTCGGTACATTAGTTCATCATGGTCTTTTTTTAGTACAACTACCTTGTGAAGTGATGAAGAAAGGTAAGAATGTTTCCAATCAGTTGACGCTTCCAGATCAGTTGACGAACTAACCCCCGTTTCATCTTATTGTCAACAAGTGTAATCAAGATCAGTTGGCTAATGAGAAAGCATGGAACACATTTACCTCCAAATATCAAAGAGGAATTGGATTGCATGGTTAAAAAATCCCTGACCCAAACCAGAACGGGTGGATTGAGGGGTAAAATTTTACCCATGAAATATTGGAATGAATAAGAAGACTCTATTTTACAAAGTGTGTCTTCAAATCAACCATTCAAGCAAATTCCAAATTATGCCCCAGTACCCATTAGTATAATCCTGTTATAACAGCATGTACTCGATACAACTGTTTCATATCAACAGTCATGCAGGAACAAATATCATACTTACCTCAATTATGTATAAACGGCTTTGGTCCCAATCATCATCAAATGATGTCACATGAGAGGCTGCATTTCTAATTTAACATGGATAGATGCTTCTCTAATTGTTTATAATGTGTCTTTTTATGTGTCAGCAAAAAAGATCCAACCTGAGAGTTGGGAACCAAACTGCCAAGCATTGCTTCAAGCCTTCCACTCCTAAAAGCATTTTTTGTGATGACCCATGGTCTGCACAGTATAAACAGAAACATGAACGCTTGGAACAGAAAAACCTGAAATTCCATAAAATTATATTATTTGCATGAGCTAAATGAGCATATCAGCATTTTAAGTACCAGATATTATAAGGAAACTTGTCAAACAAACGTGAGGATGACTAATAATTATGATAACCCAAATGCCAATCAAATGTAGGAAATATCCAAATCATTTCTCCATATTTTTTTCTCCACAATCGATGAATCCCGACAGAAATCAAAAGAAAGTAACTAATGCTTTCGGTTTTCTTCACAGACATTTGGGAAAGTATGAAAGGACAACTCAACCTTATTCTTTCACACAGTGTTCATTTAATCCAAAGATACTTCTTTATGTGATTTCACTAGAGTATGATTCTCAAGTACTCTGATGAAAGAAAGGTAAACATGACACCATTACTTCTTGTTATAGTGCTCCCTATAAAAGCACAGAATTTATTAATTTATACTTTATCTTCAGCATGCCCCCTCTCGTGCATGTTTGATTCATTTTTCCATCAAAAGCCTGAAACAGGTTATTTTCACAAATAGGTACTGATGAGATATCAGGAGCTTTGTCCGCTCTATATTCCATATTAAACCATCTCATTTAAAAGCTCAAAATGGCATAAATATTTTTATCTTCCATAAATCTTCTCAGGTAACTAATTGAGCTTACAGGTCACGTTTGTAGACCAAGATGTGGCCACAATGCTGCAAATTTGGAAATTGTAACGTCTGCCAGGGTAGTATAACCCCATCGGTTTTACAACAATGTTGGAATAAAACATAGCATAACAAGAATGAGACATGTCGAGAAAGTGATGATTGCTACATCCCACTTTTGTGCAAAAGCATAGTTGTAACATGTTTATGGGTGCCCACATGGGTTCACTATTTAAGGTAAGGTAGTCATTTTGGCAATTTGAAACTACAATACAGGTTAAAGTGGCAAATCATGTAAACGATACTGCTTATGGTGCGGCCAAAGGGTGGTGTCACTGTCCAATAGCACAAAACTCCAAACAATAATAATAAGAATAATATGGAATATATGACCTCTCTTTTCCATTGCACCCTGTGTTTTCTATTTCTACACATTCTCTCAGCAGAATACATAAACTCTCATGATATTGGATGGTTAGATAATTTATTGGTTCCCCATCAGGATATATTGCAGATTGGAAACATAAAATCCAAGAACGCCAAGGCCTAATTGTGCAGGCAGTCATCCACAGGTGCCAAGGAGACACGCAAGTTGGTGAACTTCTTCAACTTAGTTTTGTGTGAAATTTATATCACCTATTCTTTAAGTTGTTATATGCTTCCATACTAGACGCATATCATTGAGATCTATTCATTTATAAGATTAATACTGATGCCTGGATGAACCTACATCTAGCAAGTTGTAATGTTAAGTTGTTTACAAATTTCATCAATGACTTAAAATCTTCAAAGTTATAGACTTCATAGTCCTAAAAATATTTAGGCTACATAGAATCATAGTGTGTGAATGATGGGGCACACCTATGATGTTTGGAGTGTCATTTCGGATATGGATCGGATCTTTGGTTTTACACTTGGACATGGCAGCAAAAGGAGAATAGAAGGAGTTGGGAGGCAGAGAAGGAAAAAAAGGCAAGCAGTTGCAGAGGAAAAAAGACAGAGGAGCTGCGGAAAACAGGATTGATTTCTTCCCTAATTTAATGTTGGCTGTGGGCCCAATTTTTAATGGATTATATGGGCTTGTAAAAATAGAGTTAATAAAATTATAATTATTTTATTGGGATTAATTATATGATCCAACCCATTTAATTTAAATTTATTTTTGTATTAAATTTTTTATTTCTTATATTTTATTTGTGTAAACTTTTTATTTGGTAATTAAAATAATTCAATGTTATATCTTTTATCTATAATTATTTATTTTGACTTTAAATTTAAATTTATTTCAAATTATAATCCAATTGCTTACTTTAATATTATGATAAACAAATTAAACTGCGACTTTATTTTTTGAAAGCCAATATCATAAATTTGTGTACAAGTAAATGAAAATTTAAATTGATTTTATTCAAAATGGTTGTTCAATACTTATATTTGAGTTCCTTGATGTACTAAGTTTTTTATTTTTTATTTCTTTATGTTAACATTTTATATAATAATTAAAACATCACATATTCAATATTATTAACTATAAAACTAGAAATACTTATACTAGTATGCTATAATAAAATAATATATTTTTCTCATTATTTTTTATTAAAAAATATTTTGCAAGACGTATCACTGTACTCATCCAAATTCAGATCATTTTTAACAGTATCCCCATATCTTAATTTGTAAAATGAGAAGGATCCAACTTATAAATATGTACCCGTATCAGACACTCACACCCAAGTCATAAGGTGAATGGTGAAGTAGGAGAATTTCAATTTTGCTTCCGCACAATAAGGAGTCCAACAACACAATCTAAAACCATGTAAATTGAGTATACAAGTCCGTTAGTAAAAGAAATTTGTACGAAGGAGTCCTATATTGAAAGCAAACATGAAAATAGCACCAAAAAAATTCCAAGAAATACCTTCCCTTTGCCGACACGATCAATTGATCAGAATTGTTGAGTGAGTGATATATCTTCTCAATTTCCATTTTGCATTCCGACACAATTGCTCCCCTTGCATATAGTTCAGGTGATCGGCTTGGGAAAACATAGGCTTGTGATGAAACTGAAGTTTGCTTATATATGAATTCACTAATTGTCAATGCGGACAAATCTTTTTCCAAGTTATCAATCAATAGAAAATGTAGAATGCCAGTTTCTGCAAACTCGTTCATATGTTTAGAGTCCCTTCCCATGTCTTCATCATGAAGATGATCTGAATGAGCTTTGCTGATCCTCCCTGCCGTTTACAATGAAATAATTTTAGTAAATTAGATTTAAAGTACCATGGACAGGGAAGATAAGACAATCAGTTGTCTATCTCGCACCATAAGACTTGCCGGTAGTCCCCATAACCTAAAAACAAGGAGTGGAGTCAATATCCAGAATATTTTCTATCAAGCAAATGTCATGCATTTACCAATACTTGAAAGATCGTGCCAGAATAACTTGCCTGAAACCCAGGTTTGCGTTTGACATATAGACTATTTTTTTCACCGTGCAATGGCCCTATAGATACTGCAACATCATGCTTGGGTATTTCAGTATATTTGGCAAGCTTTTTTCCAGTTTTTTCCTTTGCCACTATGGAGAAATGCAAAATTCTGGGATCAACTTGAGTAGTCTGTTGAAGAAGGCATATGCTTGCAATGCCCGCCAAGGTCAGGATCCCCAAATTTGGACCGTGTTGCCATAACAAGACAAATGAGCAAAGACACTCCTCTTCACAACTTGCAAGTGAATGTTTCTCACGGTGCACCTATCAAATAAAAATGAGCAGACATTGTTAAGCCATGGAAGTCCATAAACCAAACTAAACACAGAAACGCATAAGTTCGATAATAATAATGCAGTTCATGCCAAAGACCTCTGCTTGAGGGTCTAAAGATCACTGCATCAGTGTAATTCTCGCAACAAATTTCAACCCATGTGACAAAACCCATTGGCTTTATCTTTAAAAAGTAAAACATAATCACACAGGTGAGTTCACCCCCCTCTATATTAATACCGAAACTCAAAAGTTATAAGAGCTTAGTGGGAAGACAGAAGCTCTTCATCATGGAGGAAAATGGAAAATAAATAGATAGTTAGATACGCCAATATGGAATATAACCTGTTATGTCTCATCCAACAAGACTCCAAGCATAGCTACCTGGCAACCAACAAGCAAACCTAATCAAAGCTGCACTCCAAGTCACTATCCTACCTGCGGCCATAAAATATATGTAGTCAAAGTGATGCACCACCACCTCCATGGCTGAAGCGAGGTACCACCATAAATTGCTGCATAGTATACCGAAGTGACTAGCCTCTCAACATGAGAAGGCATCTTCCTACTTCGTCTCTTCCAAAAGATCTTCCATACAAGATCTTTTGAATGATTGATGTGACATAGCTACAACACAAGCCTCTCATTCAACTTGTTAGTCTACTTTTAAATACAGACCTAGGATATAAGGTGACTACTTTCAAAATCATTAAATGCTCAAGTCTAAGACTGATGGAGTGGCACCTAGGAGAAGATGCATCAACTGTTAAGATGAGGCCACGTGTCTTTTCATCTAACGAAAACCAGTCCCACCTCTTCCACTATAAAAGCTCACATTTAGTGCTATTTGAAATTAATGCAATTTTACACCCTCAATAGTATTATTGCTAATTCCTGTTCTCTATATAGCTCCAGTGCTCGTACACTCTTGTTGCTCAAGTCTTCCATCCAAATATATATAAGCTAGTTAATTGACTTAACCGTCAGAGTTCTTGCGACTTCCTCCAACTTTGGAGAATGTCACGTCCTCCTAAGGTTTTTGATAGGCCTCCCGTGAAGTATACTTATACTAGAAGGGCCAAGAAACATGATGGACAGGCTGGCAACGGTTGGGGAAGCTGTTGAAGTCTGTTAGTAGGAAACTGAATTCTGTTAGATCACCTCTATAAATAAGTGTAGAAGCTAGAATAATAGCAGGAAATATATGGAGTCGAATTGGGTCTTCCGTAATTCCATTGCAATATAATCAATTTCCTTTAATTTTCTTCTTCAATCTGATCTAGTCACCAGCAATCTTATCATAGACCTTGCTACCTTAAGCCTGTCTACTTCATCATCCCAGAAAAAGTTGCCCTCATGTAATCTTTTAGTTAGTGGCCAGGCCATCTTACCGTAATCCTTAACAAGCTGACAGAGTACCTTGTAAGTCCCAAAAATCCCCCCTACTCTCGCAATGAATTCGGTCGTGGCCAAGAATCTTTGACTTGTCTACAGCCACTCCATGCCGTGAAATAAGATGCCCCAAATACTCCACTTTTGGCTGTCCAAAACTACATTTCTTCTTGTTGGCATACAATTTAGGTTGAGCTAGCACTTGTAAGACACTCCTCAAGTGGTCCACATGTTCCTCAACACTGTGACTGAATACTAAGATGTCATCAAAGAATACCAAAACGAAACGCCTCAGCTTATCCTTGAACATTTCACTCATAAGTGCCTAAAATGTAGCAGGAGCGTTAGTGAACCCAAACGGCATCACGAGGAATTCATAGTGGCCTTCATGTGTCCTAAATGCTGTCTCTGGAACATCATCCTGTTTAACTCGAATTTGGTGGTACCCTACCTTTAAGTCCAGTTTCGGAAAAATAGTTGCTCCATGAAACTCATCCAACAATTCATCAATAATAGGAATATAAAACTCATCCGGCATTGTCGCTTTGTTCACTGCCCTATAATGTACACAGAATCTCCACGTGCCATCTTTTTTTCTCGCCAATAGGACCGGGCTAGCTTGGTCCGATTATTCCTACTGCCAACATCTCTCGGACCAACTTCTCTATCTCATTTTTTTTAGCATGGCTGATAGGTGCTGTTCCTGGCTGGAGAGTGATAGCGTTGTCCCTGTCCCGTTGTAGCGGTATCCCCTTAGGTTTTTCAAAAAACCCCTCAATCTCCTCCAAAACCTGCTTAATCAATGTCAACATTTCCCACTGCATTTCTCCTAACTCAACCCCCGTAGGATAGTTGAGAATTTTAGAAGTTAAAACATTAGAAGATAATCAAATTGAAATAACCAGCAGAAGAAAACAATTGGAAAAAGAAGAAGCAGACAGAATGAGAGTCAGAGAAGAAGAAGAAGTAAGGGGAAGAAACTAGGGGAGGGAGAAAAACATTTGTAGCAAACCACAATTCAATTAATTTATCCATCAACTGACATTCAATCCCAGTTACAATAACATAAATAACAAAATAATAACTTGGGCTTGGGCCAAACCCATATACAAGCCCAATGAGACATAAACCCAAAATAAATAACTAAAAGATAAAATAGGGATGATGTCCACATCAACTCTCTCGGGGTGGGAGAAAAACTCGACCCCGTCGAGGAGGTAGGTCACAAAAGGCTGCTGTCAATCTCCTAGCCACAAACTGATCAGTTGAGCAAACTTCTTTCGACGTCTATAAACACACAAGGGTGGTGGTCCAGATAGAGGAAGATCTTGTTGACTCCGATAATGCTCCAACAAGTCAGGATCAAGCTGTTGAAGTGTCTCTTTAGGGATCCAAGTATAATTAGAATCAGAACGGCCCTCCCAACGAACAAGGAAGCGCTGAATGTCTCCATCCCTGATTAATATAGTCTGTGTATCTAGAATAACAT
This sequence comes from Olea europaea var. sylvestris, assembly GCF_002742605.1. NCBI lineage: Eukaryota > Viridiplantae > Streptophyta > Magnoliopsida > Lamiales > Oleaceae > Olea > Olea europaea. The sequence goes on from NC_036252.1 coordinate 9,818,562, forward strand.
TAATTTTATCTTTATGTGCTGTAGCAGGTGGAATTGGGGTAGGGATAACATGTTCAGGATGAGGGTCCAGAGATGGAGGTGTGAAAGTATCATCAGCAGGGTGAAATTGACCTTTGTAAGCAACTAAGTCTTCAACATCAAAGGTAGGATGATAGCCAAAATGTGATGGTAACTCAATGACATAAGCATTTGGACCAACACGCTTTAAAATTTTAAAAGGACCAGCACTACGAGCTTACAATTTGGAAGCAGACCCAGATGGATGCCGTTCCGGTCTAATTCGAATCATAACATAATCCCCAACATTAAATTCAATATGGCGTTTGTGCAAATCAGCTTGAAATTTATATAATGCATTACTCGCTCCTAGCTGTTTATTGATCTCAATATGCAAGTCACGCAGATGTTGTGCAAAAGACTCAGCTGACACAGACACACTAGCATGTGGAGACATAGGAATAAGGTCTAACGGCTTCCTAGACATAAAACCATGAACAACCTCAAAATGACTCATACCTATAGACCGATTCACTGAACTGTTATATGCAAGTTGGGCAGTAGGAAGAATTAAGTCCCAATTCTTAAGATTTTCCTGGACTAGACATCAAGTCCCAATTCTTAAGATTTTCCTGGACTAGACATCTTAATAGATTACCAAGACTGCGGTAAACAACCTCAATTTGATCGTCCGTTTGTGGGTGATATGCAGTAGAGAATTTCAGTTTAGTGCTAACCATACTTCATAGGGTTCGCCAAAAATGGCTAGTGAAACGAACATCCCTAGCCGAGACAATGGTCTTAGGGAGGCCATACAACTTGACGATCTCATGGACGTATAACTTAGCAACCTTAGATGCATCGGAAGTCTTGCTACAGGGAATAAAGTGTGCCATTTTCGAGAAGCGATCTACGACAACAAAAATTGAGTCGTGTTTCTTTGGAGAACGTGGCAACCCTAACACGAAATCCATACTAACGTCTTGCCAAGGACAACTAGGGACGGGGAGAGGAGTGTAGAGGCCTGTGTTCTGCCTTTTGTGCTTAGATCGTTGACAGGTGTTACATGTGCCGACAATCTTGGCCACGTCGATTTTTAAATTAGGCCAATAGAATTGACGTTCAATTTCCTCTATGGTCTTATCACGCCCAAAATGTCCAGCCAACCCACCATCATGACTTTCCCACACTATAAAGTCTTGCACTGAAGTCCTTAGGATGCACAACTTATTAGATCTAAAAAGATAGCCCTCCTCCAAACGGAAACCATCAGTGGTGTCCAACTCCCCATTTTGCAAAGCAAGAAAAATATCCCTAAAATCGGGACATGACTCGTACTCTTCCTTAAGTCTTTCAAACCCTAGAACCTTAACACTCATGACGGACAACAAGGAGATGCGACGGCTTAAAGCGTCAGCAGCTCGGTTTTCAACACCCTTCTTATGCTTTAAGACAAAAGAATAGGCTTGCAAATATTCGATCCAGCGACCATGCCGAGAATTCAATCGTCTCTGGGAATTAAGGAAATGAAGGGCCTCATGGTCAGAAAAGAGGACAAATTCATAGGGTAATAAGTAATAACGCCAATAGCGCAAGGCTTGTACAACTGTGTACAACTCCTTATCATAAGTCGAGTATCGTTGCTTGACATCATTTAATGTCTCACTAAAATAAGCAATAGGATGGCGTTCTTGACTCAAGACTTCACCTATTCTTGCCCCTGACGCCTCACATTTGACCTCAAAAACTTTGAAAAAATCTGGGAGTCGCATGACAGGAGCCTCTGTCATTCGCCTTTTGATTAACTGAAAGGCTTTAACCACTTCCTGCGTCCAATGAAATTCTTCTCTCTTCACACACACTGTGATAGGAGCCATGAACGTACTAAATCCCTTGATGAAATGACGATAAAAGGTAGCTAAACCATGAAAACTCCTAACATCATGTATATTCTTGGGATCTGGCCACTCAACAATTGCCCGAATCTTTGCAGGATCAGCAGATGCTCCCGTAGCGGAAACAACAAATCTGAGAAATACAATTATATCGTGAAGAAAGAACATTTCTTCACATTGGCATACAAGCTTGTTGCACGCAATGTAGAACAAACTTACGTGAGATGATCTCGATGTTGTTCCCTTGTTTTGCTGTACACGAGGTTGTCATCAAAGTATACGACAATGAATTTGCCTATGAAAGGCCGAAGGGCCTGTGTCATCACCCTCATAAAAGTACTTGGAGCATTGGTTAGTCCAAAGGGCATTACCAACCACTCGTATAGGCCATCTTTCGTTTTAAATGCAGTTTTCCACTCGTCTTCTGGGCGGATCCGAATCTGATGATACCCACTCTTCAAATCGATTTTGGAAAAGATTGTGGCACCGGCCATCATATCTAGCATATCATCAAGTCGAGGGATGGGAAAACGATACTTGACAATGATTTTATTGATAGCGCGACTATCAACGCACATCCTCCAAGAACCATCCTTCTTAGGTGTCAGAATGGCGGGCACTACACAAGGGCTTAAACTTTCAAGGATGAAGCCTTTGTGAAGGAGTTCACCCACTTATCTCTGGAGCTCGACATGTTCAGCAGGATTCATTTTATAGTGAGGCAAGTTTGGGAGAGACGAACCTAGAACCAGATCTATAGCATGTTGAATATCCCGTAAGGGAGGCAATAAATCAGGGAGGTCGTCAGGAAATACATCCTTAAATTCCTGAATGAGTGATTGGGCTTCAGTAGGGGTCGCTATTGGGGAATGGAACGGAACTTCCATAACAATCACAGCAAATACGATTGAGTCATTTACGATTGTTCGTTCAAATTCTGTAGGGTAATCACATGTAATCCTTTTCTCTCGACAATTTTTTTGCCTTGGTGTAAGTCAACAAATTTTGGTGGTAAAGGATTAAGGTGAATCTTCTTTCCATTAAATACAAAAGAACATGAATTTGATCGCCCATGGATAGTTACATCCAGATCGAACAACCAAGGTCGACCAAGAATGACATGTCCAACATCTATAGGGATGACGTCACACCATATATGATCCTTATACTCAAGGAATTGGATAGGCACCAGACAACGCTCTTTCACAGCTATAGAAGATGTGTCAACCCAAGAGACGCTATATGGTTGGGGGTGCGGGACTGACTTCAATCCAAGACGGGATACTGTGGTCACAGAGACCGCACTAATACAGCTCCCACTGTCAACAATAATCTTACAACCCTTATTGTTGATCTTGATGTAAGTATGAAAAATGGCATGATGGCACCAATCATCGACATCCTTAGGTTGGGTAAGGGTACAACGTACAACACTCAACTGAGATATGTCGGGGCCAGATAAGTAGGACCTAGACCTACAAGAAGGGTATGAAGGCAACCTAAGAAGGTATCCTCATTATCACCTAAAGCATCAAACTCTTCAAAGTTAGGCTCATAGACTTGATCTTCTAAAGGCTCATCAACGACATCCTTTCACTCGTCAATAACTAAGGCTCGGCTCGGACATCTAGAGGAGATGTGGCCGAAACCCTTACAATTGAAGCATTGCAAACGAGAAGAGGTTCTTGAAATTTTCAGAGCTTTACCTTTATTGTCTAAAGCAGGAAGTGCGTTAGACTGTGGGGGTCCAAGAAGAGATTTGGTGGAAGGAGGTGGTGCTGATGAGATGGATGGAAGATTATCACTACACCTTCCATACGGAGTCTTAGTAATCGACTCGTAATCTCGAATTAAGGAATAAGCGCGATCGAGAGTGGTGACACCTCGAAGGACAAGCTCACACCGAAGATCATCTCTTAGGCCTTGTCTGAACCTACTTAAAGTCATAGCTTCATCCTCGATGATGTGGCATCGCATTCAGAACTCATCAAATTGAGTAACAAAGTCAGTCACTGGACGGTTTCCTTGTGTGAGGGTATTCCACTGATCCAACAAGTTGCTCCTATAAGAGTGGTACAAATACTTCTCTTGAAGGCAGCGCTTCATCTCCCCCCAACCTCCAACGGGAGGTGCATGACGCCTCTCAAGAAGGTCCTCAACGCTTTCCCAAAAGAGTTGGGCAGTACCAGTTAATTTCAAGCTGGCAAATTGAACTCTTCGATCCTCTGGTACTCCATACCATGAAAAGAAACGATCCATGTCTCTAACCCACTGTGTAAAAACTCTAGGGTCTAAACAGTCATCGAAAGTCAGAGAGTCTAATTTGATGTTTCGAAAGTAACGCTCCTCATAGTGAGGAGGTGAATGAGTTCCATAAGGGTCATGGTCTCATTCATGATTGCGCTCCTGTTCCCCATTCCTTCGTCCATGACGAACACGCTGTCGACCACCATGTCGACGACGATAGGGTATATTATGAGACGCTTCAGAGTTATCAGCGTCAGTTGAGGGGGAGGTTTATTCTAGATTATTCACCCTAGCAGTTAGTTCTCTACTCTCCTCACGAGTAGTAGTCACCTCGGTTTGGACGGTTGCTAACTGAGCCTGTAGTTGAGCTAATTGTCGAGTAAGGGCATCAAATTGAGAAAGGTCCATGGTCACAGTATTGGAGTTGGGTATGACAAAACGACCACTACGCAAAGGCATGCAATATAACACTAGCTAAATGTAGTGAATGACGAGATCAACAAACAACTAGTTCAAAAAATGAAAATAAAAACTTGAGCATTTAAATTTTAACTCCTTTTTTTTTTAAATAAAATTTTGGGGATTATGAAAATCCAAATATATCAAACGGGTACTACTGATCTATGTAAAATAATGAAGCGAGGGTCAAACACTAGTCAACAACTTAAACATGTAAAATAAATATGGCAGAAGCGGTTAAAATAAATATGGAAAAAGTGAAAATATAGCAAGTCAGCGACTTAGCAGGTCTAAGAGTTTAATCACGTAAATTTTATGCAAAGACTGCAACACAAAATTAATCAATGCAATTCAAGATAAACAGTAATATAACTAAGGATGAATTAAAACAATGACTTCCCTTTCGTTCATTTGAAGAAGCTGTGTTCAACCAATTGGAATGAAACGTTTGAAGAAGCTCTGTCCAATCAATTGGAATGAAAGAGGTACCTGAAAAACAATGTTAAAAAAAAAAATAACTCTTTTTTTTTTTTTTTTTAAACTCACAAAATCGGATAAGCAAACTGTTACAAACTGAGACCCGAACAAACGGGACACTAATTGAGGCCCAAACTACAAGTCAGAGTCCGCTATATACATAAACAGTTGAGGCCCAATCTCAATATACACAAATTGACTAAGGTCCAATATAGCCAATCAAGGGTCGACTCGCGGCAAAGGAGTGGTCGACTGCTGGGTTGCTAACTGCGGTAAGTGCAAGTGAGTGTCGTCGTGGCGGTTGGTGCCTTGGGTGTCGTGAGTGGTAACTAAAGTCGCGATGGCTTGGATCGATTACTATTGATGGCGGTGTATGTGGTTGGCGAGATGTGGGTAGTGAATTATTGGGTGTTGACAGCTGGGATGTGAAGCAAGGGTTGTCGACGATGGCGCTCTTCGGGAATAGTAGTTGCAGGTGATGGTGCGATTACGTGAATGACTGGCTACTGGAGGTATTTAGGGGTGCTCATGGAATTATAATGGTTGCCGAATATGGGACTTTCTTTTTGGGTCGTTTCGTGTATATAGGCTGTGAGATTGTCGGAGGATAAAGTGGATTATAGGTCTGTTTGTGGTGGATGATTGTGGAAGCGGTTTACTTGAGGTATTTGACGGGTTTCACGGAGATGGAAGGTAGTGGATTCGAGGGGGTAGCCAGTCTTTTGAGTAGTGATTGTGGGCAGTTATTTTGTGGAAGCAGTTTACTGAGACGTGTATGAAGATGATGAAGGTAGTTGTTGGTTGAAGACGTGGTGGTGCAGTAGCGGATTTGCAGCAAAAAAAAAGGTTGCTGCTTGGTCTCTCTTTGGGAGGCTGCTTGGGTTGGTTACCAATTTAGAGAATTTGGTGGTGGTGGAAAGATGGTGAGGATGACATGAAGGTCATTTTGCAGCAGCAAATATGTTACGTTTGTGTGTATGGCTTTTCTTCACCTCCATGACAGTATATATATATATTTTGTTGGAGACTCTATATTGCAAACTAGGTTGGGCTCTGATACCAAAATCTGATGTAGGATAGTTGAGAATTTTAGAAGTTAAAATATTAGAAGATAATCAAATTGAAATAACCAACAGAAGAAGACAATTGGAAAAAGAAGAAGCAGACAGAATGAGAGTTAGAGAAGAAGAAGAAAGGGGAAGAAACTAGGGAAGGGAGAAAAACGTTGGTAGCAAACCACAATTCAATTAATTTATCCATCAACTGACTTTCAATCTCAGTTACAATAACATAAATAACAAAATAATAACTTGGGCTTGAGCCTGGGCCAAACCCATATGCAAGCCCAATTAGACGTAAGCCCAAAATAAATAACTAAAAGATAAAATGGGGATAATGTCCACATCGCTTCCCAGTTCAGAAGCACTCTCTCTCCCTTTTTTTTTTGCATGCCTTCATCATAGCCTTCAACGAGACTAAGGTTTTACTAAGACTCGGGTTCCCTTGCAAGGTGATGGCAGTTTCTCCAACCTAAAACTTCATCGTGAGGGCATTCCATTCAACTTTCGTCTGACCCAGAGTCCATAGCCACTTCATTCCCAAGATCACATCGAAACTTCCTAGATCCAACAAAAGGAAATCTTCCACCACCTCCACATTTTGAAGATATAATCGCACTTCCTTGCACACTCCCGCCCTTTGTACCACTAAGCCAGTGCCCATAATCACCCCCATAACCAAGTGTTTCTACTCTTGGTACTCCTAATTTTTACACCAACTCTGCTAATACAAAGTTATGGCTAGCACCACAATCAATTAACACAACAAATTCTCCCGCAATCCTCCCTTTCAATTTCATGGTTTGAGGTGGAGTAAGCCCTACCACTAAGTTCATCAATAATTCCACCACCTCGCCAGTGACTGACTTCTTGCCTGTCGTTGCTTCCTCAGCTAAATCTTCAGTTCCCCACTCATCTTGACGTTCTTCATCATAAATCAACATTACCTGTAGTTCCTTGTAAGAACATGCTCTATGGAATATTCTTCGTCACGGCGAAAACATAATCATTTTTCCTTCTTGTCCTTCCATTCGGCTTCACGAAGTTTCTTGAAGAATGGGTTGTTGGCACCGGACGAAGCTGGAGATCGCAGAATCGAGCTAGAGTTTGGGAGGATCGAAGGTTTATGGTTGGGATTCTAGAGCGTAATCTGTCGTCGGGAAGAAGGGCACAAATTGGTACTGAAATTTAACTTATTCCTTGTCGGGCTTGGTCCAATCATATGGGTTTGCATGGTCTGATTTTTTTCTTCAATTCACTGGCCAGCTCCATGATTTGGTCCAGTCATTTGGACTGCATCACTCTAATCTTAGCCGTAATCTCTGGTCTCAATCCATTTATGAAATGGCCTTCCAGTATAGCATCTGAAATGTCCCCGATCGATGCCGCCAAGGTCTCAAATGCAAGTCTATACGCCATCACTGACCCTTCCTGCCAGAGCACTAGGGATCTGTCCTCCACGATTCCCTCTACTGAAGATCTGAACTGAACTCTCATCAATGATATGAGTTCCTCACAACTACGCACAACCCTTCTCTTCTACTCCCATTGATACCAGGCGAGGGCCCCTTCTTCAAAACACAACGCTGATGTTTCTAATTTCTCCATCTTTGTCAATTGGTTCACAATGAAATAACGCTCCACCCTAAATATCCACTCATCCGGACTCATTCCTGTGAACAGCAACATCTCCAACCTCCTCTCTTTGATGTCTAGTCTCCATATTCCACCTGCAACACAACACACTTCCCTACTGCTCACCTCCACGCCAGTTGAAATTTCGGAGTGTATAGTGTACTCTGACTCTTTCGTTCCTTCCAGTCCTTTGCCTTTTCTCTCCTTTTCAGCCTCCTCCCATTTTGATCTCATGAAAGTGTATTGCACTGAAATGATTGCCATATTTTTCTCCATTTCTGTATTCTCTGTAACTCCACCTTCATCCTTTCCATTCCATATTGCATTCCTTCCAATTGTTCCAGTAACTTCTGATGAGCTCCTTCCAAACTCCCCACCCGATCAGACAAATTTACCATCAGGATCAAATTGCTCTGAAACCAATGATAGAAACCTAGAATTATGTTGATTTATCCAACACACTTTTAAAATAATTGAGAGCTCATTTCATTGTTGAACTGGAATTACACTAATAACAGATTTGTTATAAGAACAAATCTGGAATGCAAAAGAACAAATAAAAAAAAAAAGAAAATAACAACAATATAGATATGGACATTCAAGAGGTCCACCACTCTCCTAGTGAATACCAAGTTCTGCCTGCCTCCGAATTCAATTTTCCCCTCTTTATATGTTATTGTGCTGCTGGACTGTTCCATAACAATTTCTGTCATTATGCACGTGGCATCACTCTTCCTGCAGTTCCTTTTCTGCCCTAGCTTCCTTCTCGCATCTTTGATATGTAAATTGAATTGCTGGTCTATCACTTTTCTAACATTTCCAGATGCTAGGAGAAAGAAAAACGAAAGGCGACAAAAACAAGAAAACATATTGTAACAAAGCCAGTCAACAACTCATGGAACTCATTTTATCAACTCAACAACTCATATGGAACTCATAGGAAAAGAATCTGGTCAATTTGCATAAAATAGTGTCACTTAAGCCAATAGAAAACTCATTTTGCCAGAAAATCAAATTGATTTTGCCAAATCTTCTTAGAGAAAAAAATTAAATTTAAGTACAAAAGGATTTTTTTTTAAGACTAATACAATGAAAACAATAAATAATGTATGTGTTGGACTTATACGTGTTATTAGAAGATGATGAATTATAGAAAAGTGAGAGAGAAATCAACGAAAAGATTTACGTGGTTCGGAAATGTGCCTACATCCATAGGCACAAAGCAGAAATAATTCTTATTCAATATGAATAATAGGGTTACATAAATTATATATACACACTAACCCTAGCCCTTGCCTATACAAGACTTTAGGCCCATGCAAGGAAATACCCTAGGCCAATTTCATCTAGTAAACATGTATTCCACTCTATATGAGCCACATATACAAAAGTGTGGGATGACATTTTAGTACCAAAGCCTAAAGATCTTAAATGAGCCAATTGACCCATCTATAACTCAAGCAATCAGATTTGAAAATTGGTGTTAGCCAACTAGCCATCATCTTGTGGTGCATGTTAACCATAATATGATAACAAACCATATATTGAACGGAATTCTTAATTTTGCAAAAATCATCAAATCAAAATAAATCACCAAGGATCCATACTATCCACTCTAAACAACATACTCTATTGCTATACCTTTCAGTTATAACAACATATGAATTCGTGAATGTAAATCTCATTAGATTGGGTAAAAATCAGGAAAAATTTTGTAGTATTTACCTAAAAAAATTTAAATTTTATTTACGCATCTTGGTCCTTCAATTATTATTATTATTATTATTATTATTATTATTTGGCTCAGCAAGTAAGAAAAGAAGGTACAAGCAATGATGCACGATGTACAAATGATGAAAAAGATGCGACACTCATTGCATTTCAAATAGTGAAACTCCATGATTACTCACCGCCTCAACCACGGCGTCGTAGTAGCGAAGGTCATTTTCATCGAAGGAGTAGGATGCACAGACAACCATACCCTCGGTGACTTTATCGCACTCCTCGTCCTGCACTTGCCGTGAAAGTGGACGGAATCTGTTCATCGCTTCGTCCACGTCTTCCGCCGTCTCGAACTGGTCGGCTCGGAAAATGGTATCCGATGAATCGAGAAAGCCTTGGTACTTCACAGTTAGCCCCTCGCCACCTTCCGCCACTACCAACTTCACCGTGTACCAGGCGTCGTCGTCCGCGTGCCTGTACTCCAGGTCGTAACCTGCCGAGACGTACTCCATTAACAAAGTAGCACCTTTTTGCTACTCAGGCATCTAGAAGTGACACCGTGTCTATAAGAGATTGTACGACACTCAATAACGGCCCTTTAATTCCGGGTGGAGGAGGATTGCATGTTCGTTGAAGCTTAAAAATAATTACTATTTACTTATATACGAAAAAATAAGTAGATTTTGTAACAAAATTATCTTTCAGTTAAAAAGTAATGTTTTGAAATTTGCTCTGGCATCATCTAAAAAATGGGAGTTCATTGTTTAGATAATCATCCAATTTATACCATAGTCACGAATTACTCACTAAACTTCAAAATATTTTACAATGCTTACTAAAATTTGTTTGTTTATACTTTATTCATTACCCTAAAAAATTCATTGCCTTATTACCAAATGTGACTAACGAAAATCTCACATTACAATCATCAAAAAAATTACAACTCAACTCAATCATTATTTCATTTCTCATCCATCTTATACTTGATCACCCGTCATTTCGTTCTCTTCGTTGCTAATGTATCATACGAAAATCTTACATGACAAGTTACAATTGTTAAAAATTACAACTTAGTCAAATCATCGACTCACCAAAATTACTATATGCGAAGTATAACTTCACAACTCCATAAATTTCTTTAAAACCCAATAAGATATCATATTAATAAAATTTTACAAACATATGAGATCGTTAATAAGTAATAAATTTGAATGAGATTATAGTATCACTCAACAAATGAATACTTTTCAATTCAAGTTTACTAGGTATGATGGGATTCGAATTATGTAACAAAAAAGATAGTTTGATTTGATTTATGCTAAATTAATTAAGAAAACTCTAAAAGTTCGATTTTTATCAATTTATTGATGATTGTATTGAATTTTTAATCCGTCTATTGCTATCTATTTAAATTCTTGGTTTATAATTTAGTTGCATTCATGCATTCATGACATCGATAAAACTAATATATTTAACTTTCTTCTTCAAAATAAATTGAATTTATTCTAATCTTAATCCAAATCTATTCCTAATCAGAATTTGAATGATTAGAATGTATTAAATTTTAGATTATTGATAAGTGTGTTTTTACACACTTATTTGGTTCACAAACATGACTTAAACATGGATAAAATGGTTGAATTGTGACTTAATCCAGTTAAATTCATGCATTGGAGGTAATTCAATGGAAATTGTGGAATTCAGGAGAAAAGAGCCGAAGAAGGACCAAAACGCAACAATTTGATAGCTCGAGGACCAACAGTGCAATTATTGAGAAGTTAAGCTAAATGCAGAACAACAGTAAAAACATGTCGAGTATGAGCTCAATGACAAAGCAAAACAATTGGAAGAAGAAAGAATGGAAGATGGACTAAAATGAAGATAATTGAAAGTTGGAGGACTAAAGTGCACATACTCAAAAGATGTGCCGAATGAGTGGCATAATATTTGAAAGTTTCGATCATCAATTGGAAGATAAGAATTGTTGAAAAGATGAAGAAATCGAAGAAAGAAGTATAGAGAAGCAACAAAGAAGTTCAGGGACCAAATTGCACAAACCACATAGATGGCTACTTCTATGCGACCGTATAGTGTAACCTTCTATGCGGTCGCATAGAAGGTTGTAGGGAATTCAATGAGCCAAAAAAATGATCTATGGACCGCATAGATCCCTTCTATGCGGTCCCATAGTATGGTTTTGCAACTTCGGGCATAGTTTTTCGTTTTCGTTGAAACTCCTTTCCTACTTAATTTGGATGCGATATAAATATCCAAATTCATCATATTAAGAAGAGGAACGACCAGGGAGAAGGGAGAGACCAAAATTGGAGGCAAGAAACTTGATTTTGGATTCAATTTCGCACGGGTTCGAGACGGGATTGAAGATTATACACACGGATTGAAGAAATTCCATACGGGTGTATTCTTATCATCTTTTAATTTCGTTTTTCAATTTCTTGATTTTGTAATGATGATTATAGGCTAGGGTTTTTGTTCATTAGGAATTTGATGAACCTTTTGATGATTTAAATTTCCATTATTTCATTAATTCAACAATAGTTTCGATTGGACAAATGTTTGATTTATATGATTTGAATGCTTCCATAATTATTTGGCCAATTGTACATGATTTGTTCTTTGCATTCGAAAGAAGGGAAATAAATTCGATAGAATATAAATTGACATAGGGTCCGATAGGGGATGGAAACTTACCTCTATGCTTTATGCAATTCATGAAGATGTTCATAAAAAGTCATGCATTCTTGTACATTGCATCATCCATAGAAATATAGGCTGGTGGTGTGTAAGAGTAGATTCAATATACATCGAGAGAGTGTATTGGATAATTTAGGAACATTGAATTGGCATTTTGTTCTATCGATTCGTTGAATTTGTGAAATTAGGGTTTTTAATAGTCAATTGGGGATTCGAGTTCTTAATGATTTCATTTCGATTCACTTCAATACAATAGTTCTAAAATTGCATATTTACATTTCAGTTGCGTGTTTATTTCATTCGATTAGTGAAATTTCGAAATTAGGGTTTTCTTTGCAATTAGGGTTTCAAATTGGGGATTTCTTCCAAAATTAGGGCTTTTCACATTTAAACCAAATTTTTATTCAATTAGATTCGGTTAAGGTCACATTAGTCTAATTAGAGCTAATTCAATCCTCATGGGAACGATACTTGGACTCATAGTCCATTTTACTACTTGTTAACGAACCGTACACTTGCGATGGGTTTTAAAATCGAAAAGAAATATTTCGTGAACAAGTTTTTGGCGCCAATGCCGAGGATTAATTTTAGATTTAATTCTATCTTTTGTAACACTAATTCGAACTTATTCATTTTAGTACTTGTTAATTTTATTAGATTCATTTAATTATTGTTTATATTGACTTTTTGTGTTAATTTTGCTATATCAGGATTTGCATGCAAGGAGCACCTGATCAAGACTTGGTCCCTATAGATCCAAAGATTGAACGCACATTCCGTCACAGGCAAAGGGAAGCAAGAGTGGTACAACAAATGGCTAACGAGCAAAATCGACCGGGAATTCCACTCAACAAAGGTGTGGCAGTGGAAGAGGATGGAAATACGGTACTTGGGGATTTCATGGCACCATTGGTGGTGCAAAGTCAATCTAGTATTGTATATCCTCCATTTGGGCAACCGAACTTCCAACTGAAGACAAACGTGATTCAACAGTTTCAGAATGGGCATCAATACCATGGGATGGCCAGTGAGAATCCGCATACACACATATCTCGATTTCTTGATATGTGTCAACACTTCAGATACCAAGGTATCTCTGATGATGCTATAAGACTGCTCTTGTTCCCGTACACCTTAAGGGATAAAGCACTCGAATGGCTGGATTCACTCCCTGTCAGAAGCATCACCACTTGGAACGAGCTAGCTCATAAATTCTGCACCAAGTTCTTCTCGCCAGCTAAAGTAGCTAAAATGCGGCATGACATCTCAATATTCAACCAGATCGAGTCAGAGTCATTTGAAGAGGCATGGAACCGTTTCAAGAACATGTTAAGGAAATGCCCGCAACATGGCTTTGACAAGAAGACCCAGATCAGATTTTTCTACACTGGATTATTCCCATCATTCAAGAGTATGGTTGATGCATCATCTGACGGGTCTATCTCTACAAGAACAATTGACGGAGCCTGGGAGTTATTTGAAAGGATGGCTACAACTTCAGCTATGTGGTCTACAGATCGAGTAGTTCAGAAGAGAACACCTGGGGTGTATGAAGCAGAATAACCGCCACTGCTAAGCAAGTTATGAAGCAGAGTTGTGAAGAATGTGGAGCTGATCACAGTACTGCTACTTGCCCAATTCTGGCACAAAGAGTAGAACATGCAGAATTCGCACAATGGGGTCAGCGCCAGCAGAATAACCCACATTCAGAAACCTTCAATCAAGGCTGGAGAAAACACCCAAATTTCTCTTGGAGCAACCAGAATCAAAATAGACCACAAGGGCAATATCAGCAGCAAGACAAAAACCCAAATTTGGAGGATATGTTCGAGAAATTTATGGCACACACAAATTAGTACATGGAAGCCAATAACCAATTTATGCGAAGGACGGAAACAACGCTTCAAGATCAAAGTGCAGCGATCAAGAACTTGGAGACACAAGTGGGACAAATAACAATTTCCATTACGGGTAGAGCACCAGGAAACCTACCCAGCAATACTGAAGTTAACCCTAAGGAACATGCAAAGGCTATAACAACCAGAAGTGGAGTACAACTACCGGAACCACATGTAACAAGTTCGGGAGCCAACAAGGAATCAATGCCAACCTTGGAGGAAGAAAGTGGGGAGCAAATGCAACGGGAAATGAGGTTAAGAGGAATTCCAAGACATCACAGGATAAAAATACTAATCCTGTTAACTCTCATGAACCTCCTATTCCGTTTCCACAAAGGTTGAGAAAGCACAAAATGGATCAGCAATACAGTAAGTTCCTTGAAGTCTTCAAGAAACTGCATATCAACATTCCATTTGCTGAAGCACTTGTCCAGATGCCGAGCTATGCAAAATTCCTGAAAGATATCCTCTCCAACAACCGAAAAATAGAAGAACACGAAACAGTAATGTTGACTGAGGAATGCAGCGCCAGAATCCAGAGAAAGCTACCCCCAAAACTGAAAGATCCAGGGAGTTTTACTGTACCTTGCGCTATTGGAGACTGTTATTTTGATAAAGCTTTGTGTGATTTAGGTGCAAGTATTAATCTAATGCCTCTTTCTGTTTTCAGGAAACTCGGCTTGGGAGAAGCAAAAGCCACAACAGTAACATTGCAGTTAGCAAATCGATCCCTTACACATCCAAGAGGAATCATTGAAGACGTGCTGGTAAAAGTGGAGAAGTTCATATTTCCAGTTGATTTTCTTATCTTGGACATGGAAGAAGATAAAGATGTTCCACTCATTTTGGGGCGACCTTTCTTAGCTACTGGGAGAGCAATTATAGATGTTCAGAAGGGGCAGCTGATATTAAGGCTTGGTGACGAGCAAATCTCATTCAACGTGTTCAAAGCAATGAAATTCCCTACTGAGGCAGACAGTTGTTTCCAGATCGATGTAGTCGACCGAATAGTTCAAGACACATTTCGGCTACATCATCCTGCCGATGCATATGAGGCATGCATTGCACATTCACAATCCACCCATTCTGAATCAAGTGAGATTGAGACATGTGCTCGGTTTTTGGAGAGTAACCAGCCATATATGCGCAGACGCTACTATGAAGAGCTGGGAACTAGAACTGCAAAATCAGTGTCATCTATTGTGAAACCGCCCAAATTGGAACTCAAACAACTGCCACCACATCTTCGATATGCGTACATGGGGGAATTTTCTACACTACCTGTTATTATTTCAAACACTATCAGTGAGGTAGAGGAAGAGAAACTACTTCGGGTGTTAAGGGAGAATAAAACAGCTATTGGATGGTCTATTGCAGATATAAAGGGGATCAGCCCATCCATATGCATGCATAAGATACTCATGGAGGAAAAATTTAAACCAAGCATTGATGGGCAGCGAAGATTGAATCCACACATGAAGGAAGTGGTTAGAGCTGAGGTATTGAAGTTGCTCGATGCGGGCATTATTTATCCAATATCAGATAGTGCATGGATCAGTGCAGTTGCAATGCTCCCGCTACCTTTCAGCGCTGCATGATGGCTATTTTTTCAGACATGATTGAGAAATACATCGAGGTATTCATGGATGATTTCTCTGTGTTTGGATCTTCATTTGATGAGTGCTTGGAGCATCTAAGTCTTGTGCTACAACGGTGTACAGAGACCAACTTGGTGTTGAATTGGGAGAAATATCACTTTATGGTGCAAGAATGTATCGTACTAGGGCACAAAATTTCAGCAAAGGGTATTGAAGTGGACAGGGCAAAGATTCAGGTGATCGAGAATTTACCACCACCTACCTCAGTGAAGGGTGTTCGCAGTTTTCTTGGGCACGCTGGATTCTACAGAAGGTTTATCAAGGATTTTTCAAAAATTACCAAACCTCTGTGCTGTTTACTGATGAAAGAGTCCACATTTGAGTTTACTGATGAGTGTCTGCAGGCCTTTAACACTTTGAAAGAGAAGTTGACTTCAGCACCTGTAATTATCACACCGGATTGGAATCTGCCATTTGAATTAATGTGTGACGCCAGTGATTATGCTGTGGGAGCCGTGTTGGGTCAACGAAGGAATAAGATATTTTACGTAATCTACTATGCAAGTAAGACTTTGAACGATGCTCAGTTAAATTATGTCACTACGGAGAAAGAGCTTCTTGCTGTAGTCTAAGCGCTTGACAAATTTCGATCATACCTTGTGGGGTCGAAGGTCATAGTCTACACAGATCATGCCGCCATCAGATACTTGATGGAGAAGNTGCCATATCAGGGCTTGTATGCAAGGAGCACCTGATCAAAACTTGGTCCCTATAGATCCAGAGATCGAACGCACATTCCGCCATAGGCAAAGGGAAGCAAGAGTGGCACAACAAATGGCTAACAAACAAAATCGACCGGGAATTCCACTCAATGAAGGTTTGGCAGTGGAAGAGGATGGAAATACGGTACTTGGGGATTTCATGGCACCATTGGTGGTGCAAAGTCAATCTAGTATTGTATATCCTCCATTTGGGCAACCGAACTTCCAACTGAAGATAAACGTGATTCAACTGTTTCAGAATGGGCATCAATACCATGGGATAGCTAGTGAGAATCCGCATACACACATATCTCGATTTCTTAATATGTGTCAACACTTCAGATATACACACATATCTCGATTTCTTAATATGTGTCAACACTTCAGATACCAAGGTATCTCCGATGATGCTATAAGATTGCGCTTGTTCCCGCACACCTTGAGGGATAAAGCACTTGAATGGCTGGATTCACTCCCTGTCGAAAGCATCACTACTTGGAACGAGCTAGCTCATAAATTCTGCACCAAGTTCTTCTCGCCAGCTAAAGTAGCTAAAATGCGGCATGACATCTCAATATTCAACCACATCGAGTCAGAATCATTTGAAGAGGCATGGAACCATTTCAAGAACATGTTAAGGAAGTGCCCACAACATGGCTTTAACAAGAAGACCCAGATAAGATTTTTCTACACTGGATTACTCCCATCATTCAAGAGTATGGTGGATGCATCATCTGACGGGTCTATCTCTACAAGAACAATTGACGGAGCCTGGGAGCTGTTTGAGAGGATGGCTACAACTTCAACTATGTGGTCTACAGATCGAGTAGTTCAGAAGAGAGCACTTGGGGTGTATGAAGTAGATACTTACTCAGCACTGTCGGCGAAAATAGAT